>NC_084793.1:230130495-230447086 GCF_963169125.1 Humulus lupulus | reverse complement strand
AAAATCAACTTTTCGTTAAGGTTCGAAATTGCTACATTTTAGTTTTTAGGGCAAACTTAGAAAAATTATTTCTCTTAAACCGTAATACATTTTTCTCTCAAATTTTATAGGAGTCCTTATACAAATCTTAACTAATTACCTTAAAATTTTATAATTTTCGGGATGGCAAAACCCATTCGAACTTTTAAAGCAATTTGGGCAGTGCTTACTGCCCAGAAGTTTTTCCCAGTTTTTATGGTAAATTTGAAAATTTATTTCTCTTACACCGTAGCCCAGTTCTTTATAAAATTTTACAGGGATATTTTTACATTTCTAAATTAGCTTCCTAAATAATTTCATAATTTTTAGAATAATAAAACTTAACCAAATGTTTAAATCCATCTGGGCAGTGCTTGCTGCCCAGAAGTTTTGTTTCTAGATTCTAGGCCAAACTTTGAAAAATCATATCTCTTATTCCTTATTATATTTTCCTTTAAAATTTTATAGTGACCCTTATACATGTTTAAAATAACATGTTACAAAATTTCATATCTTATTAGTAAAACCCGCTCAAAAGTCAAAACGAGCAGTGCATGCTACCCAGAAATTTTCCAGATTTACATCAAGATGCCAAAAAGTTCATAACTTGGATTTGAAAACACATTTTTTTTCAATTTTAAAAAGCTTGAACTCAAGTAATCATCTAGATCTATGGAAAAATACAAATTGTTTCCACAAATAGAGGTATTAGGGTATGATCTGACTCGTTGGAAGTTAGACCATGAAAACTTGGCAACATGCATTTTTACACATTCTAGCAAAACTAAACACAACTAGCAAAACCCTAGCCACATGCATGCATGAAAATCAACAAATCATCAAATCTAACCCTAAAGCATAAAATAAACTTCAAAACCAACAAAACAACCTATACAACCAGATCTAACATCAATAACCAAAAACAACTCAAAACCAACCAAAGATCTACCTTTGATGGTTCTAGCTTGGAGATGATAGTCCTTAGCTTGTCCAAACTTCCTTCTTAAATTCTATACCCTCAAACCGACCCCCATAGGTTTCACATGAAGATTTTTAAGAGAGTGTTAGAGTAGGAGATTTTATATGAATGGAAAAACACAAAAACTCTAGAACCCTTACCTTAGTTTTCACTAGATCACCAAAAAGCTTCAACTTTGAGATTCTCCTAGAACAACCTCCCTTGAACCCTAGAACACAAGATCCATGCCTTGCATTGATATTATATCACATGCATGTATATTCCACCCCTTAGGGTTTCGAATTTGAAGAAGTAAAAATGGACAAAGTTTCATACTTACTTCTTCATTAGTCTTCCCTTGAGCGTCTCCTTCCTTCAATGGAGAATGAGTGAACCAAGCTTGTGAAGTGAAGAGAAATGGCAGCCAAGGGGCTCAAGGCTTTCGTTTTTGGGAGTGTAGAGTGGAAGAGAGAAAGTTTTTTGAGTGGACAAAATAATTTTTGAGGGAAGTGTGTAGTTTTGGTGAAAAATGATTAAGGACAACAATGTGGAAGAGCACTAATCATTAGGGTAGTTTCTTAACCTTCCATAGGATATGTGTCATAAGACACTTGAGTGCATAGGTATAGCCTAGCCTCCCACCCTTCTCTCTCCTCCCTTGTGAAAAGACTTTTATGCCCTTTCTAAATTTTACCACACTTTAAGGCATTCAAGGACCCTTCGGTAATTTCACTTCTAATTGTTAACCAAAATTTTACCCTATATTTTTTAAATATCCCAAGCTAAAATTAATTAAATAAATGTGACCAAAAAAATAAAAATTTTCACATAACATACAATTTTGGTAATTTACTCAAATTGACCAAAATGCCTTTACGGGCTCGGGCAAGAATTTCCATTCTTAAACCTGGTCGATTGGAATTAAATCCTCAATCATTTTTTTTTAAAATTTATTGGCTCGACTATAAAGTTCCAGTGTCAGACAAAATTAATATTTTTATGCCATAGTATTTCCTATTTAATTAATCCGAGATTTTTACCCGATTATGGTTTTTGACCCAGTTCACGACCAAAGGTCTCAGTTTCTAAAAAAGAAAACCGACTTACCACAGCATGGCAAGCATTCTCACATCACAACTTCTTGTAACACAAAATGTTCACCTGACATAATACATAATATAGGGAATTAAAATTCTCGAACTAGGGTTTTACCTGGTGCCCTAAACGCAGGCCGTTACAATTTATTTCCAGTAACAATGGTTAATCCTGATCAAGAACCTCAAAATGAGAAAAAACCAGTTAATCCTCATGATGGCTTCCTAAGTACTTTTCATTTAGACTTCAACAATCTAGATATATGGTACAGAAACATACACATAATTCTAGATGAACTAAAGGTGTATGATGCAATCATTGATGTGCCTCCAGATGAGCCATCAACTATATCTGATTATGATAGTCATAAAAAATATGCGAATTGGATGAGATTTGATTATTTGGCTCGTCATTGCATACTAAAAACTATGCCAGATGATCTTAAATTGAGATATGTGAACCTCATATCTACATACGAGATATGGGAGAGGATCAAAAGAGATTCTTTTGATCACTTAAAAAGTTCGCAAGAAGAAAGGGTAAATATGATTTGCTCATCTCTTTTTAATATATTTGAATAGTTGATTTAAATTTTTATGCCACCATATTTTTGTCTTGTTTTCAAGAACGCATTATTCAAGAAAATAAAAGAATGTGAAAGAAAAACAAGAAAATGATTGTAGAATGGAAGACCAAGAGATAGCTGACATGGAAATTAGTTTTTTCATTTTCAACTTTGTATTAAGTTCTTTTTTCTAGAAATATGTTTTTAGATCCCTTATTTGATGAATGAACAAGTTTAGTATTTCTTTTGAATAATAAATTCAGTTGTTTTTTTTTTTTGAATTATACTTGTTCCACCTATTTCATTAATGAGTATAAATGATCATTATGAATTTTTCATTATTGTACAAATCAAAGATTTAATAAGACATTTTTATTCCAACCCCAATTAAGTGAAACATATATGTGAATAATTTTTTAGATTGGTTTCTAATTAATTAGTCACATTAAACAAATAAAAGACAGTCTTTTATTTCAACCATTCAATGGTTCTCTCCATGTTTATATAGTCTGTTGATTAAAATTAACTAAAAGACATTTCTCCAATAAAGGCTAAAAAATCACATAATCGTTTAGCTAATACATAGAGATGTATGTTGGACCTTTTTATGTTCAAAGCTAAAAGAGATAATAAATAGTAAGTCAATATTGATTGACATTTATTTTAGATATGTTTAACTTTGATCAAATGCAAACAAAATTTCTAGAATTTTTTTATGCAACATTCAAAGTAAAGTCACTTAGAGACTTGTTTGATTTGATCAAAAGGAAGTCTAAAGTTGAATTTTGAATTTGAGTAATTTGCATGTGAACTTGGAATTCAAACCCAACTCACACACAACTAGAAAGCTAAGCAAAATTAGTATTTTGGAAATGGAATATAATCATATTGGATAAGATTACATAGATAATGAGTAGTCATTATCGTCTTTATTATTTCTATAATTTTAAACACTTAATATACTTTGTACATGGTTGATTGTACAACGTCGAAGACTTAGAAGTTGGGATTCACAAGTGGTTATGTGAATAAATTGAAAATTTTCCATGAAGTCATTTAGTGAAGCAATTTAATAATCATAAAAGATTACAAAAGAGTTTGTATCTCTTTAAATGCTACGTTAATTGAAACACCCCATGTCACTATGGCTGCTTCCTGGAATGACACTGGCCCTACAAACCAACACGAGTCTTTCCAGTGTGCTTTGTCCTCACTCGCACGCTTCCTGGGAAAACTTCCCAGGAGGTCACCCATCTTGAGATTACTCCAGGTCAAGCACGCTTAACTTTGGATTTCTCAAGTGATGGGCTACCGAAAAGAAGGTGCATCTTGTTGTTATAGGTAGTACCCATCAATCCATTTAAGCCATCTTCAACTGTGTAGTCTCATACCTACATAGTCTTAGAATCATCACACTTAACCTTCCTCGGGCGGTGTGGGATTGCACAGCTTTACCCGGTCTTTCCCCCTACGGATCATGGGATACCGACTGTCACAATCACCCCCCCTCCTTACGAGCCCGACGTCCCCGTTGGCCACACTTCCGACTGGGTCAAGGCTCTGATACACCTATAACAACAAGATGCATCTTCTTTTTAGTAGCCCATCACTTGAGAACTCTAAAGTTAAGTGTGCTTGACCTGGAGTAATCTCAAGATGGGTGACCTCCTGGGAAGTTTTCCCAGGAAGCGTGCGAGTGAGGACAAAGCACGCTGGAAAGACTCGTGTTGGTTTGTAGGGCCAGTCGTCATTCCAGGAAGCAGCCATACTGACATGGGGCATTTCATTAATGAATCATGATTATTATAATCACTATATTTTCTAGTTAAGTTGTACTAGAAATAATGACTACAAGTCAAGTAAGCGAGTTACTGATAATTAACAATGATAAAACCAAAGAATATCACAAATTATGCAAAACATTGTTGTAGTGGGAGTGTTAGTTAGTAAATACTCTGTTACAAATGTAAATATAGTTAAATTTTGTGTAACACAATCTAACTATACTTCATTCACATACTAGTATATGAAATGAAAAAGTTTTTACAGAAAATAATGGTTGAAACTCTATGAATTAAGAAATAGAATTTGGAATTCTATAACATTTGGACTCTTGAACATCCAACTAAAGTTCATTGAACTTCAGTTTGAAATAGGATATTCAAGATGAAGAGGAGAATAGAGGAAAGTACAAACTTTTCAAAGTTAGGTTAATAGCCAAAGGCTATGAACAGTCAGAAAATTTTATTACTTGAATAAATGTCTTCTACTGTAACCAAACTTGAATCTGTTTACATACTCTTGTCCACTGCTTTATGCATGGATTATGAGATTGATTTAAATGAATGTCTAAGTAGTCTTTACTGGAATGGCTGACGTGACAAAATTATTTGAAGATCTCGACTAGAAAGATTCTGTTGTGATTTTTATTCTTAATATTGACAATGTTCTAATCATTAGGAATGGTGTAGAGAAACCATCAATAGAAAAGAAATGTTAGTTGAACATTTCTAAATATTGAATTTAGAAAAGCCAAGGATGATCTGTACATTCAATTCTATAGAGATTGAAAGAACAATCTTTAGGCTCTGTCTCAAGCAACTTATATTGATAAGAAGCTTATATACTTTAGTTTACAAAATCCAAGAAAGACTTTTTACCTTCCAGGTAAGGAGGATGTATTATCTAAATAATAAATGTCCATTTATTCTTTTACTAGAAAAGAGGACATGAGACAGTCATTCCTACAACTCGGTGATAGACTGTTTAATGTATCAAATGTTATATTTTTTAATTTGCATTTGTTAAATGGTGTCAGCAGTTATCAATCCATTGTGGATGGATTCATTGAATAATTATAATGGCTTAGTTTTGAGTATCTTAAATATAATAAATATTATATGTATGTGAATTTAGGAAGAGACCTAAAATCTCAATGGATGATCTGGTATTAAATCTTCAAGATTGATATCAGAATCAGATTCCATAATTGTGGAGGAAACACATTAATCTAGAAATGTATTACACATTTCAAATTTATATGTTTCACAACAAAAATCCAATATATAACAGCTACGAGTAGTTAAATAGGTTATTTGATTTAGTTAAGTTCTTTGACATTCTGGAAAGGCTTTCAAACTATAATAAACAGCTAGCATCTCATTGTGAAAGCAATGGAGATACAACTATTCTAGAAGAACAAGAAATCATGAGAGGGTAAAACACATGAAATGAAGTATCATTCAATTCAAGATAATATTACATAATTGATGTAATAATCTTGAAGATAACTTCAAAATAATTTCTTCCAAAAACTTTGTTAGACAAAATCGGTCATGAGAATATGATTGATATATTAAAAGAGATGCCTTAATTTGCTTTAGGGCAAGTGGGAGATTGTTGGGAATAGTGCCCTTAAAGCAATTGTAGTTGACAAATGTTTTAAGTGAAATAAATAATTGAATTGAATTATTATATATATAAACTATGTCCAATATTATATGATAATATTAAGTGAATATCAAAAAATTCCAAAGTTTATCTATGTGGTTTTAATCTCATATTGGTATGGGAGGATCGAGATTAAGATAATAAAATTAAAATAGTTCGCAGTAAAATAAAGTTATGGAATCTTTAGATTAATTACTGCTAGTACGGTCCACTAGTATTATGAATACATGTGACCTAGATCTGGGTTACTAGTGTAGTAGGACACTTTAGTGAAGATACTTCATATATAGTGATAGATAGAACTCGACCAGATGTGATTTGTTAATACTTATTTAAACATCATTTCATAGTATTAATCAAACACATCAAACGATGATCATATACACGATGATCTTAATCCTAAGGTTGCTATGAACTCCTATATATGTCATCTGATCTTTGGATTCATGCGTTAAGGTTTGTCAGAATGATTAGGCTAAGAACAATTGTTTTGGGGACTCAATGATGTGTATGGTTGGGGACGTAGTTTAGAAGATATGGAATCTATACCTTCTTATAGATTTAATAATGGCTCCCTATTGGGTTGACTTTTGGAACTGAAAAGGTTATGAGCGCTCACGTTGCAAACTTATTGTGCCACAACATTCACTAGTAAAGTCAATGGTACTCTAGGAACAAGATATAGCTAAAAGGGTAAAAAGGTAATTTTATTCCCTTTTAATTATGAATCATTAATAGAGGATTAACGTTGTATGTAATGATTATATCAATGGACACTTTATTCTTAATGAAGTACTCAATAAATATATGTCTATAATTATCAAGAGTTCAATATCATATTTTTAGTGGAGTAATCATGAGATTAATAAATATGATTATTTAATCAAAGAGCTTTGATTAATAATTTAATATTTATTGGAGCTTGATATTATAGGTTTATAGGTCCCCAGGGTGGCTCTATCAACACCAAATCAAGGTAAGAGTTGATACAAGGGTATAACTGTAATTTGGGAATTTGAGAAGAATTTTATTCTTCGGGTCAAGTATGCGATTATATGATAATTGATGTTGAATAATTTATTTAGAATTAATTATTAATTTCAAAAATATATTTATTAATTTAAATATATAAAATTTTGAATTTCATATATATATATATATAAATTAATTATTTTATTTTAGTGGGAGAAAATAAAATTGGTAAGTCAAAAATAGTTTTTGATTTATTGAATTTTAAAAGACGATGATAATGATGATCATCAATTCGAATTTAGAATTTAGAATTTAGAATTTAAATTTTGAAATATGGTTGTCTTCTTTTCATTAAAAAGATAAATACATTATTTTGTGGGAGATTGATTTAGTTAAATAATTAAATAAAAGAAAATGCAAAATCTCTGAAAATGGAATAGCAGTACACGCCTGACACAGTCCAAGGACTGTGCCATGCGTGTACTACTTGTACTTATATTGTATCAGTGTGGTTTTTATTTTATTTATTTAATTGTTTAATAATTTTAAATAGTTTTTTCAAATTTGGTAAGTTAGATATTTACCTAAATCAAACCCTATCATCATTATTATATTATGTTATATTTCTATTATTATTAGGAACAATAAGGTAATATAAATCTCTATATATATGACATAGAAGAAGAAGAGAAAAAAACACAACACAATATATCAGACACAACACAATACACAATTCATAATAGTTCTAAGAGTTTTTGTCTTCTTCTTTATTCTAGTCATTCTCAGACCATAATCCAAGTTCTCATGTGTTGAGAAATACTTGTGATTCCTAAAATATAATCCAATATTCTCTATGTACCCACACACATCTTGAGGTGTAGAGAACACTCTGGAAGATCGTGGTTTGAGTGCTCAAAGCTTTGGATAGGAAGATCGATAAAAATACGAAAAGACTCAAGGACACTTGATAGGCTTCAAGAGGTAAAGGATTATGTTCTTGATTTTTGTGTTTATATATTCTATATAAATATATTGGATATATATATTTGTTGCATGATTAATAGTATTGTATGATAATGTTTCTAGATTGTTTTCCTGGTCATATAAATTGTTTATATGATTAATGAATTTTTTTTATTGTTGTTGTTCTGTTGTTCATAAACAATACAATGGGCCCACCACGCAAAGTTTTTGCTGCGTGCTCTGAATGGTTTTCCAACACTACCAAGGATTGTAAGAAAGGTTGGTGACTTCTGAGTTTGAAAGGATAAGACCCGGTTGCATTTACGGGATGCCTAGCTATTGTGGTAGGTACCACTAGGGTTATATCAATTAGACCAGATGAAAATTAGATCGACCAGTGAGGTTTCAGATGGGTATACAAGGATTTGATGGGATCGCTGTCTCGCCAAGGAATTGAGTGTGCTACGGGATTAAGGCATGGATAGAATCGATATCAGAGACATCATGAAGAATGACACTAGCTGAGCAGAAAGAATTAAAGGTTCAGTCGAAGAAGTTATTTGACTTGAGGGTTGATCAGATGGAGAATCTCATCATGGGACATGTCAACACCATTTCTTAAGGAGAAGGCCAAGTCTGCGAGAATGTGTACCGCATAATAGGTGTCCATTGTCAAGGATGGATGATAGTAGGACAATGCTCTCAAGAATTGACCCTCGATCTGGTTATTACAAGTTGAGGACCAAGAAATTAGACATTTAAAGAATTACCTCTCACACCAAGTATGATATGATGGATGTTTAGTGAAGGCTCTTGAACTGACCAATGCTCTAGCGGCCCACGTAAATTCAACAAGTAGAAAGTATAGGTATGATTTGGACAAGTTGTATCTAGATCGATTGAGAATGTTTTTTACTACTTCCGGTTCGAAACAGAGCCCGAGTAACATTTTCGCTGATACTACCGAGGCTGAGGAAGCGAGGATTACAGGTAAGGTTTCGGAAGGGATAGGTTCTGATTTCTCCAGATGATATTCAAGGTCACATTATGGGAAGTGATGGGATTGTGTATGATTTAATTAAGATAGAAACAATAAGGAATTGGATAAAGGAACGTTTTGGAGGTTAGAAACACTGTGGAACCGGTAAGACACATTGGCTTTTACTTGAAGCATCTTCGAGGATTGCCATACCCTTGACTGAAGTAGCGTAGGAACCTAAAGTTTGTCTGAATGGATAGTTGCGTGCCAGATTTTTAGAAGCTGAAATAAAGGTGGATTAGCACACCATGGTATTAGAATATGCACGTGATGGACTGATATAGAAGGGCGGTGTGATGGACATTGTCCTTGCTTAAAACGTGGAGTTATAATGCGGTGCATCAATGACTAGGATGCGCCCATGTGTAGACTGAAAAGGTGATTATTCGTGCTTCATGGTGGATAAAGGAATAAGAACATAGTGCTCTACATGAGACTCTAAGTTGACAATAATGCCTGATAGCCATGGTTAGGGTGAGGTGACAACACCTATGGAAAAGAAGTATGTACACTAGCATGAACGTTAAAGCGTTTTGTCACCTGTAGGAGTGTTGACCATGAGACAAAGGCACTAGTGGGAACTAGTGAAGGACTCACATTGAAATCCTTTATTACTCAAAGAAAACTAACGTGAAGGCTAACATCTTGAGTTAGAAAGGTTTGTGTCAGTTGTATGATTCGCAATGTATTACAGTAAAGTCAGATGAGGTAACGACCAGGGTAGATATAGAACTTGTGATTGATAATTGTTAGGTATACCTCTATGAACAATGAAATATAGAAAGAAGATCTTGTAGGAATGGTTAAGAATCCTACCATTTTAGTATGAATAGGTCAAGAAATGAGGATCAGATATGTGATCCGATGGATGCCTACGTTAAGGTGGAGATTTTGGATGAGTCTTATACTACCCCTTATAATTGTTGTATCCAGGAAGTTTGAATGGGTGTTAAGACCTAAAATCTGTATACCAGGGAGGCGCGCTGCCTAATCCTATAGCAAGTGAGAGATGATAATAGAATCCAGAAAGTCTATTATGACTATAGGGTATCCTGGAGTTAGTATGGAGGGTTATAGTTATGGATCGTAAGGGTGGAACACCACATATTGCAGAAGATGAGTGGGTGCAAGAAGTTATGACTTGACATATTAAGATAGCACACTTTTTTTGTATGAACGAATTATCATAGGGATAAGTATATGCGAAAGGGGACCGTACATCTCTGTGGGACACCGAAGTCGATAGTTTTGGATTGAGACCCTTTATTTCTCAAGTTCTAAAAAGGGACATAGAGGGCGATGAGCATAAGATTGGGATTTGGAATTATTGGTTACCTTCAGACAGACTGACAACCTGAAGGAACAACTCAGACTCTAATCATTTTACTTTGAATATATAGGTTTTCAGGACATTGAGGCAAATACAGTCCCTTTATTGGATTGTCACGGTGATGAATGTCAATCGATGGCTAGAGTGACAATGTATAAGATATTGTGAGATAGGGAGCAAGAAGTACTCATTTCGGGAAATGAAATGAGGGAACGAAAGTATTCTAATTCAGAATCAGTTCAGAGGACGAATGAAGTGATTAAGGATTGTTAGGGCAGGAGTGTCTGCTTTATTGAAAGGACATAAGAGTTCACAAATTTAAACATGGGAATGTGGAGTTATAGGATTGGATAATTCATACTTCTCCAAGTATTGGACTAAAAGATAAGATAGTTTGGGAAAGAAATAGGAGATTGGACTCTAGGTTTTATAGACTTGTGAGATCCTAATAAGGATTAGGCCAGGGGCCTACAAACTAGCCTTACCCCAGCATGGGTTAAGGCTCATAACGTGTTACTGGTGCCAATGTCAAGGAAAGAGGTGTTGAGTACTACCCCTGAATGGGTGAAGAGACCCTTGAATTTCAGTGGGATTTATTGTGTAAGGAAAAGCCTATGGAATTCTGGATAAATGAGATAAAGTCTTACATAATAAGACTATCACCGTAGTGAGGGTGTTACAAAGAGATAGCAAGGTAAAGGACTAGACTCTGAAGCTATATTTAGATTTGCGGGATTAGTATCCCGAGACGTTTGAATAAATTTTGATGACGAAATTTCGATAAGGAGGGGATAGTTGTAATGTCCCAAATTTTCTATTAAGGCCAAGTGCCTTGATTACTGTGCCAGTAGGGCATAATCAGATTTATATGTGGAATTAATTGAATATATGTATGATTATGCAATATAAATTATTTATATGGTAATGAGAATAATTATGCATGTGTATGTGTATTAAATATGCATGTGGGCCCGTTTTTGTAAATTGGGGCATATTTGTAATTTTTGACTCATTGAGGGAATAGTTCTACTATGTATGCATTATGAGTGAGACCCCAATGTTATGGGGATACATTTGAGATGTGTGGGTCGAGACGATCCTAGTGAGTGGATTAGCATAATAGTCACAACGGGGTTAAATACCCAGCTCGGGGTGAGCCTAGGGGTATTTTAGGAAACCTAGTGAGTATTCAGGATTTAGCGGGTAACGTGTAGTTATTTGGTGATTATTTGAGTATGTGAGATTAATTTGGATTTTATAGGGTTATTTGAGGATTAGTGGGAAATGTGGCAAATGACTGTTTCGCTCTTGAGGGCATTGAAGGGAAAACATTTGGGTTAGGGGAGTTATTGTCTTTTCCTAGCCTTTGATTGGTCTTAACTAAGGCTAGAAGCCTTGAGAACAATCAAAAAACAAAATGAGGCTCTCTCTCTCTCTCTCTCTCTCCCATGTTTGCTCTCTCTCACTCTCAGAGTGGAAGCTTTGGAAGATTGAAAGGGAAGAGCACTAAATCTTTGAATTTTGGGGCAAGGATTGCTAGGGGAAATTGAAGCTCAGTGGAGCTGTGAGCTTCTAAGTTTGAGGGAGCAACTAAGATCGATCTGAATAGAGGTAATTGGAAGTGTTAGGTTCTGAGTTTTAAAGCTTTTAAGTTTTTAAAGGTTTTCTAAATTCTTGGTTTCTATGTGTTTGTGCTGATGTGAGTGTAATATTGAGGTTTTGGGACTCAATTGTGTCTTGGGTTCTTATTTAAGATGGATTTTGATAAGTTTGGCTCAGGGAAAATGCAGGGAAAACATGAAATGCCTAGGTTTGTGGGGTCGCGTCATTGTGCTGTTCTTGCAGCGCTGCATCCCGCATGAGCTCAGAGGCCTAAGGGGTTATGTAAACCACCTTAGCGTCGCGACGCTGGGTGGGTTGCGCAACAGCGCGTGTCTAGGGAAAAGAGGGCTTAGGCTCTCTGACTTGCAGAGGATCGCGACACTGGCTAGGGGCGCTGCGGCTCAAATAGATAACTGTAACGCCCCAACTCCAGGGATCGCTACAGTGCACATTGCAAACAGTGCTAAACTCGCTAATCGAGTCGTTTGGCCATAAACGTGTAACTAAGTACAACTAGCGGTTTAGGGGTTAAAAACTTTGGTTAAGGATATAACGTTTCACTAGAACGTTTACTGTATACATTGGGATCCCAAAAACATAATTTCAGAGTTTATTACAAGAAAGTGTTTACAACAGGCCGTTCTAAACGGCAAAACAGGGTTCAGCCCTAGTTCCACTTTCAAACCTCGCCCAAGTATTGGTCGAGCAGCTGCATATGTACACGTCATCACCTAAGCTCTCCAACTCAAGGATGGTCTAGCTTCCTTTTTCCTTTACCTGCACCACAAAGCACCCGTGAGCCGAAGCCCAGCAAGAAAACTCATATGCTCACAAACAGTCATATCATGATATCAAATCATATCTGGCATGCCTAACACTCATAGCTCTATTCAGCATGCAAATGAATTCAAACAGATGCTGGGGTATCCAGGATAAGAAGTCCTGGTCTTCTGATTGGAGGACTATCAAGTCAATCCTGATCAGATGAGTGTCGCAACACTTGAGGTTCCGATAAACCATGCTGAGTGACCGACAAGCAAGTCACTAACTCAAGTGGAAGGGTGGCTTTTGGGTAAGCCTCTAACCTTCAACAGGTTCTGGTAAACCATGCTGAGTGACCAACAAGCAAGTCACTGGGGCCTCAGTGCCCAAAGCCATGCATATGATGATCAAAATGATCATACAGAGCTCATAGCTCTGATCAGATGTGTGAATATCACTCTGAGATCCTGGTAAACCATACTGAGTGACTGACAACCAAGTCACTAGGGGCCCAGTGCCCATAGTCGTGTAACAACACCATTACCTAGGCTTTCCTGCAATGGCTCTAAATGGCTAGCCCTTGGCTAGATAAATGCTTGTTTATATTCATCGAACTTAAGGTCGGTCCTGCATTAATGCTCTTTGAATCATTCAATGCAGAGGGTCGATTAGGTCCAATCGACATAGCTTGCACTAAACACACTAGGGTTGTCATGACTAGTGAGTTAGCACAACGTGACCAGTGCCCAGTACCACTGCCGAACCTGACTAGTGAGTCACGGCTTCACAGTTGATACTAACACCTTTGCCAATTCTGACTAATGAGTCAGCCCTGTGTGACCAGTGCCCAGTACCACTGCCGAACCTGACTAATGAGTCACAGCTTCACAGTTGATACTAACACCTTTGCCAAACCTGACTAATTAGTCAGTACCATGCACAAGTAAGCAATGCTATCAATGTGTATCATATGCCAATCATCCAGGAACAGGGCATTCAGTATGCTTACTAAACAGTTGCTAGCATAATTATGATCATGCACAAACACAGAGACTCAAGCCCTGACCAATCTCATATTCATCACTCATGGCATGCCCTAATCACATGTTTCTCGTGCATCACATGCATCACACTTAATCATCCAGCATGCCTCAATAATAATCATATGCAAATGGGCAAGATTTCCAAGCATTCATTATGCTATCAATGTTTACATTTAAACATCCAACATGCATCAATCATAGCCATGCATGTCACATATGGGGTGCAGTTTTCTTACCTTGGGTCCAAGCACAGGTTACCAACAAACGAGCCACAAGAACGATCCCGATTCCAAGCCTCTAATGATAACCTAGTCACAACCATAATATGAACCTCATCAAAATGAGTAAATAAATACTTCCAAACCCAACCCAAGCCTCCGAGACATCGAATCCCACTCAACTAGGTAGTAGGATCGATCCCAGGCCCTTAGAGCTAAGTTTCCATCACAAAAACACACTTTTGGGAAATTTTTCCCTTAAGGGTCGCGGCCCTACATGGCCATGCCGCGGCCCGCCCCCCCTGGCAGAGCCTCCTCCATCTTCTTCAAGCTAGGGCCGCGACGCCCAAGAACAGAGCCGCGGCCCAACCTCGCACCAGCCACTTTTCTTCGTTTTTTCCATTTTAAAACCTTCCAAAAACCCATCCAAACATTTCCAAATCATCAAATCAAAGTTCCCAAACTCCCCAATGGTCCAAAACCACCAAAACCCAAGGCTCAAACAAACTAAAAACTCAACAATTCACAAAATCCAATTCAAGCTTAAAAACTTTTAAAAACTTAAAACTTAAACTTGAATTACCTCCGATTGAGTTGTTTCCAAATAAATCCTCCAGTTAATAAGCTTCTAATTCTCCGTAGGATTGCTATGCCTCGATCCTTGCTTGATTCCGAGTCCTAGAACTCAAGATACCTTCGAAAATGCGATCGGGAAAAGAAAAGGGAACTTTTAGGGAGAGAGAACGTACAGAACGTTCTTTTTATTTTCTTAAAAGGTTACTTCAAGCTTAAGTAGCTTCCAATAAAACCTAATGCTTGGGGTCCCGAAAACACCCTCGGGGACATTATAGTCAAAACTTCTAGAATTTCCCCCTGATCTTACTAACTCCCAATTTATCACCAAATATTAATTCCCATTACCCAATAACCCGGTAATGCTCTAAATACCCCTTGACTTACTCCGAGTCAAGCTTAAATCCCATTGTGACTTTCCCACTAGCTTACCTCCTAGGATCGTCTTGTGCTGGGTAGCCCTGGCATAACCAAATAATAACAAAGCACCACGCCCATTTCACATATATGCCAAAAATGCCTGAAATGGCCAAAATATGAAAATCACCCAATTAATCATAAATGGGTTCACATGCATATTTAATACACCTAAACATGCATATTATCATTAAATAGCATAATAAATCAATTATGGCCCTCCCGGCCTCCTAATCAAGGTCCTAAACCTTATTAGGAAATTTGGGGCATTACAATAACTTTGTCCAATTAAGGTTTTTAAGCTCAGGAATGATTCTACTACTCGTTTAGTAGAGTTCGAGATCCCGAAGGCTAGAAATACACCTTGAAACTCTTAAATAGTCTAAGTGATTGATGGTTACCGTTATTTCTTGTGACTAGGTTATACCGCTAGAGCTCAGGGATAGGGATCGTGCTCGGGATTGCCATACGCTATCTGCCTGGGACTCATGGTAAGAAAACTGCACCCTGGTTGTAATCGAGGCTTGAACCCCTGCAATTGAATATGACTATGGTTATAAATGTGATTATTCAGTTAGGCATTCTTGTATATGCTGCATCTAATTGTGTGCTGCTCAATATATAAGTGATTATATCTATTGTCAAGGCCGGCCTAAGGGCACCGGGGCCGATAGAAAGCGTGCGGAACGCAGCCCGGCCTAAGTGTGCTAGGGTCGACTATAAGACTAGAGGACTCGGCCTAAGGGGGTTTGGCCTGAATGTTATACAAATAAACAAAAGTTTTGATTGCACTTAACTAGTTGTATTTATTGTTGAGATTGGATTATGTGTTTGATTGAGTAGGTTATTACTGCTAAGCTTTTTGCTATATCCTGTTGCTGATTGAATTTATCAATCTAAGTTTACTGTTTATATATTGTTTCTTATTTGTTCCTGTTGATTTAAGTTTTCTAGCCTTGGCTCACGGGTTCTATGTGGTGTAGGTAAGGGAAAGGGAGAGCTGGACCAGCCATGAGTTGGAGAGCTTCAGGGGAAATGTGTACATATGTAGCCTACTCGACCGCCACGACCGAGATAGCTTGGGAGGAACTAGGGTTGAACCCAATTTTTTCGCTTAGGACAGCTAATTTGTATTTTAATTGTCTTTTATGAGTCTGTAAAAACTTTTTGGGATCCCATGTATGAACTTAATATTTTAATGAAAAATAATAATTTTGTTGACCAAAATTTTTAATACCTAACCTTGATTTAGTCTTTAATTGCACATTTAAGTCCAAATGACTCGCTTAGCGAATCAAGTACTATTTTAAACACACAGTGTAATGGTCTTGGTTAACCATAGCATTACAAAAATGCTTGAATGAGTTGGAGCCAAAGTGTTCAGCTGCCTATTGCTATCTAATATGGTCAAATGACCACATTGCCCCTTGCCCCATTTAACCTCAAAGTTTCTCCCAAGGGAAATTTAGTCTTTAAACATAATTCCCTCTAGTCTCAAACTACCCCTCATAATCCCAAATAAATCTATCCAACCAAATATTCATCAATTAATTCCTGTTACTCAATAATTTCCAGTAATTTACCAAATTACCAAAATACCCTTAAGCTCACCCCGAGCCGAGTATTTTACCCCGTCGTAAATTTTCCGCTAACTTGCTCACTAGGATTGCCTCGTGTCGGGTAACTCAAATATATCCACATAATAATGTGGTCACAATTATAAATCATTCATATTTACAATTATACCCTCAGCGGGTCAAAATTATGAAAATGTCATTCTAATAAGAAATTGACCCACATGCATATTTAATACACTTAATCATGCAAGCATAATCATATCATCATACAATTCACATAATAATATGCTCATAACACATAAACACATAATGAACTCAATTATTGCCTCCTGACCCCCTAATCAAGGCACTAAGCCATATTACGAAAGTTGGGGTGCTGCTTAAAGGGTTCACACTACCCTTTTTGTTGTTGTTGCCCTTGGGATGCTTGTGTGAGACCACATTTATTGATTCTATCAATGGACTACAATAGAAAACTCTGTAAATATAATTCTATAAATACATAGAGTGCAATTCCATATTTATATTGGAGTAATCATGGAAATAATAAATAAGATTATTGGATTAAAGAGCTTGATTAATAATCTGGTTTATTAGAGCTTCGTATTATTGGTCCATGGTTCCCAAATCCCCTCTGTCGTACACTGTTAGGGGAAAGGATGTCAAAATACTTAGAGTGCAATTCCATATTTATATTGGAGTAATCATGGAAATAATAAATAAGATTATTGGATTAAAGAGCTTGATTAATAATCTGGTTTATTGGAGCTTCGTATTATTGGTCCATGGTCCACAAATCACCTCTGTCCTACACTGTTAGGGGAAAGGATGTCAAAAGAAAAAATTGTAGAAAGAAGGACTCAATTGCAAAGGAATTAATTTTCCAAGGCAATGAAATAATTATGTGATAGTTATGGCCAATTGATTAATTATGAATTAATTAATTATTTAACTATATAGTTTTTATTTTGAAAAATTATAGGTTAAAATAAATATTAATCTTGTTTGGATTAATATGTAAATAGAGATTAATAATTATCTTATTTAGAATAAGATATTTATTTATTTATTTATTTAAAAATGATATTTTAAGATAAAGTTAATTTTGAATTAACTAATTTTTATTTCGGGATAAATATATTGTCTTGAATATTAATTAAATAAAAAAATGAGAAAATGAGAAAATTAGGGAAAACCCTAATGTGGTTCACGCCACTCACTGTACTGCATAGTGAGTGACGCCACACGGGGATATTTCCTATCCTTGGGATTTGAATTTTGAATTTCAAATAATTTTTTTATTTAATTATTCTTTTTTAAATATGATTTAAATAAAATAATTAAATAGGTTATAACTTATCAGTTTTCTATTAATAAAAATAAAGATTAATTAAATTAGTTAATAATCTTTATAAACCTAAAAATAAATTATTGTTAGAGATAGACTCTCTCCTGGAAACAGAAACGATAGTTTTTCCTAAACCTAAAAAATTATTCAATTTTTCTTCTCTCTATCAAATCTCTCTAGATCTCATGTGTTGAATACATCTAGAGAGTATTAAATCAACCTTTTGAATCCTACGTGCCCACACATGTCCTTGTGTGTTCGAGAATTGGTCTGAAAGATCAAGGTGTGAGTCTTCAGAACTTGGATAGGAAGATCATTGATTTTATACAAAAAGATTTGAGGACACTTGATAGGCAACAAGAGATAATATCTAATCTGATTGTATGTGATTTAATATATATATGTATGATCTTTGATGGTATTAATAATTATTAAAAAGGCTCATTCCCCACTGCGTATCTCTAATTTTCTCTTTTAATACCAACAATTGGTACCAAAACAGTCTATATATATATATTAAATGTTGTGTGGGTTTTTTGCATTTGTTATATGTAAGTTGATATGTATATTGAATGGATGGATATGTTTTTTTTGAATGTATGGTTGAATGATGAATCGTTAATTATATGGTGCTATTGGGTTAGGAATTTCAATTTTCACCATCTTGTGTAAGCCATAAAAGGCATATGATTTTTGTAATTTAATTTTGTGAAATTCAAAATTTTAAAATCTATACACAAAGGGAAGAGAAAAGAGAAGGACCCGAGCCTTAGCCGCTTGCACCTAGGCGCACGACCACCTGCGCATCAAGCCCCTGCCTGCGCCAGGCGCACGACCACGATTGCCCAGGCTCACGCACGCATGAGCACCCACGCCACAACCCAGCCCCGAGGTTCCCTGCGCACCAGCACCCTGCACCCCTACAGCCCAGCCATGCGGCTCCCTGCGCACCCGTCCCCTGCGTGCCTGCAACCAGCCCAAGCCACCTGCGCAGCCACCAACCCGAGCCCTTGGCTCCCATGGTGCCACCGACCCTAGTGGTCTAGGGAACCAATCTTGGTGCCCAAATCTAGATCCTATTTTTGTGTTATTAATCTTTTATTTTATTAATTTTAAATTGTTTGAATTTAAAATTTTAATTATCTTATTTTATTTTTATTAGAAAAATAAAATATCTTTTAGTTGGTTAAGACTTTATCTTAAGTTTAAATAATTTTTTTAATTTGATTATTTAATTATTTAAATTCAACTAAATTAAAAAGATGACATAAATAGTTATTTAATTAAAAGTTAGTTTTAATTAAATAAATTAATTAGAAAGTTAGTTTCTAATTAATTAGGTGGGCCTAACAAATTACTAAAGATTTGCAAGAAAGCCTAAAAGAGAAGAGAAGCATTATTAGAGTCTTGAAAACAAGTCATAGGCTATTTTTTGAAATTTCATTTCTAGTTTTTCAAAGGTTGTAAATTTAGAAATACTCGATAGTACTCGGTTCATCATTTATTGTTTATTTATTTATTTAAATAAATGTTAATTAATGTTTGATTGATAACATGATCTTGCATTAGTCAATTACATATCGTTCATGAAACCCCACACATTTTTCATTAATCATGCATCTTTTAGAAACATGATTATTTATGATTGTCCTAATTTTTTATGTGAATTGTTTTGGAGAAATCAATTGCATGTAAACTACTAAGTATTAAATTAGTTAAAACTTGGTAACTCACACCATAATAAATGCAATAGTTTTTATAGGCCTTAAAGATAACCAACTTTATTTAAAAAGTGTTTTAGTAAAGTTAGATGAATGTAATGGGTAATTATTTAGATCACATTAATTGTAGAAACAAGCTCTTTTATAATTAAATTTATTTTGTAATTAATTACATTCATAGGTTATTAATAAACTAGTAATTAATTTATAATTAATTGATTAGTTTAATAAAATACCTTTAATCCAAGATAGTAAGTGGGAGAAGGTGAACATCTCAATGTGACATATGGTCTCCATTATTAGTACAACACCGTGACATATGAATAGGGCATCGAGGCAACTTTGTTTCCGTTCCTCTAAGGAATGTTTCTAGACATATTAATACCAAGGTTGGCTTCTTATGAAGACAAAAATGAGTGATGTATTTTAGGCTTGACCGACCCTAAGGCGGCACTCTCTAAGTTAAGTCATGAATTCTAAAATAATTGGTTACACTTACAAAGATGCAATTAAGCTTTTCCAATGGATAATTGCATCTTGACCAAACCAGCAATACTTTATTCATAAAAGAGAAAATAAAGAATTATTTTGAGTTTTAAATTATAAAGATAAGATTGTCTTATAAGCTATCTGAGTTTAACTTGACCGACCCTAAGGCGACACTTTATATGTTGGGTAGCTTTATCGTGGAAAAGTAAATGTTTATTTATGTGTTTTAATTGTTCCATTCATGCATCATATTTACTTTCTGAATAATTTATACTTTTTCAAATAGTAATATTATTGTATTTTATTTACTTTCAGTCATAAAATGTTGCCACCCAATTATTTTCTTATTATGTGCCCGGTAATGCTTCAAATGATTAATGATTATATAAGTAAAGTGAAACTAACTGAAGAAGATGAACGAGGATGGATAAATTCAACTTTCTTTGTTTTTCTGGCTAAAAAACTTAAACATATCTATAATGAAAAATGCTCTCCTCCTATACCATCATGAGATGCAAGGAAAGAGGAACATGAAAAATATGCTGATTGGATGAGATCAAATCACATGGTGAGATTTTATACTCTTAGTACCATGGAAGAAAAGCTAAGGAAAAAGTTCAAACACATTGAATATGCTCGTGATATGTGGGATGATGTTTATGAGGATATATAGACAAGACTGCAATCACGAAAAAGGTAGATATGATTTACATTTACCTTAGACTTAATAGTGGATTATAACATATAACATTCTAAATCTTTGATTTGGAAACCACTAAACATATTTTTATTTTTCTTTACAGACACTTGAGAAATCAAGATGAAATTGCAGATGGAGACAAAAAGGGAAAGAGGAAGAGAGAGAAAGTGTCTAGTTCAAGAAAGCATTGAAGAAAGTCTTTTATTTTAAAATTCTTTAGTTATTATTAAAAGAAAGCTTTATTGTTGTTTGAACAATGTCTTAGTTTGTTTCTTTTAGTATTTTGAATTTTATTGCATGTATTAACTTTAGAATATTTTATTTATAATTTGATTATTCTTCTTTAGACATGCAATTGAATATTTGGACTTTAAAATTGCTTTCATGAAAATTGAACAAACGCTTAACAACTCAAAATTATTTAAAGTAGCAAAATCGCAAGGAAACAAAAGAAAAAAAGTTTCAAATGAGGATGACACATATCTTTGGCATCTTAAACTTTGTCATATAGGTCTAGACAAGATAAACTAGTTAACAAAAGATGGACCTTTGAGAGAATTAAGAGTTGGAATTCTTCTAGTTTGTGAATCTTGTCTAGAAGGCAAAATGACCAAACGTCCTTTCTCATTGAAAGAAAATAGAGCTAAAGAACCTTTGGAGCTTGTACACAATGATTTTAGTGTTCCAATCAATGTACAAGAAAGAAGTGGGTATGAGTACTTCGTCACTTATATTGACGATTACTAAAGATATGGTCATACTTACTTAATGCTTAGAAAATTTGAAACCTTTGGTAACTTTCAAGAATTCAAAGAAGAGGCTGAGAGAATTTAGGTAAGATTCTTAAAACACTTCGATTTGATCGAGGTGGAGAATATTTGGATTTAGAATTCAAAGATTTCTTGCTGGACCATGGTATTCTATCTCAACTCACAGCACCAGGAACGCCACAACAAAGTGATGTTTATGAAAGAAGAAACAGGACCTTGTTAGACATGGTCAGGTCTATGTTAAGCTGCTCTTCACTTACTCTCTCATTCTGGGGATATGCACTTCAAACGACGACTTACATTTTGAATATAGTCTCATCTAAGACCATGAGAAAAACGCCACCAGAACTGTGGAATGGAAACAAATCTAGTTTGCACCATTTCCGCATTTGGGGCTGTCTTGCTCATGTTCTTAGTCCTAAATCAGGGAAACTTGATTCAAGGTCTGGAGTGTGCATTTTTGTGGGCTATGCTCCAGAAACAAGAGGCGGTTATTTCTATAGTTCCAAGGACCAAAAGGTATTTGTTTCAACAAATGAGACCTTCCTTGAACATGACTATATGAATAATTATAAACCTCGGAGCAAAGTAGTTTTGGAGAAACTCACACCTAATAAGATTCCATCACCTTCATCTTCATCATTAAATGGTAAACAACAAACTGAGGAAACCGCTATTCCTAGAAAAGAAGCCCTGGTGCAACGTCGTAGTGGGAGGATTGTGAGACAACCTGTTCGCTATGAACATGAGGCACATGTCTTTGTTTCTGATACAGACAAGGATGATCCATTAAACTTTCAAGAGGCAACGAATGTTCTTGAAAAGGAGAAATGGCAAGAAGCCATGAACCAAGAAATGGAATCTATGTATTCTAATTCTGTCTAGGAACTTGTAGATCCACCTGAAGATGTTAGTTTTGGTATTAAATGATCAAATCAAAGGTGGGCAGCAGAATATATGGACCCATTTTAATAAATATTAATACCAGTTATGATCATATACTTATATAAACATTAAATCACATACAAAAGAGATTAGGGATTACCTATTGTAGCCTATCAAGTGTCATTGAGTCTTTTTGTATAAAATCAACGATCTTCCTATCCAGTAATCTGAAAGCTCACACCTTGATCTTCCAGACCAATCCTCAAACACACAAGGACGCGTGTGGGCACGTAGGATTCAAAAGGTTGATTTATGTGACTCTCTAGATGTACTCAACACATGAGATCTAGAGAGGTTTAATTGAGAGAAGATGTTTAAAATAGTTTTCAAGTTTAGAAAAAACTATCTCTTTAGAGAGAGAGAGTCTGTATTTTTTAATCTCATTAAAAATAAATTAAAGCTTGTTCTGAAAGTCATGTACTATCAGACATATATAAAATTATTTAATCTAATTACATAATCTTTTTTTTATTAAAAAATAAAGTTCAAATTAAAACTGATCTCATATTTATATTTAATTATTTATTTAAATCATATTTAAAAAGGAATAATTAAATAACTGATTAAACAAACTTATTTGAAATTCAAAATTCAAATCCCAGGGATAAAATTCCCTGAGTTAGGCGCCACACACTGTACTGTACAGTGTGTGTCGCCCAGCCCTATTAGGGTTTGCCTAATTTTCTCATTTATTTATTTAATCAACTTTTAAGACAATATACTTATTCCAACATAAATATTAGTTAATTCAAAATTAACTTTATCTTAAAATATTAGTTCTAAATTAAATAAATATATATCTTATTCTAAATAAGATATTTATTATTTTCACTCTTTATATTAATCAAAACAAGATTAATATTAATTTTAACCTATAGTTTTTCAAAAAAAAACTATATATTTAAATAATTAATTAATTCACTATTAATCAATTACCCATAATTATCACATAATTATTTCCTTGCCCTGGAAAATTCATTCCTTTGTAATTTAGTCCTTATCTCTACAAATCTTTCTTTTGACATTCTTACCCTTGACAGTGTAGGACAGAAGTGATCTGGGGACCATGGACCTATAATACGAAGCTCCAATAAACCAGATTATTAATCAAACACTTTAATCTAATAATCTCATTTATTAATTCCATGATTACTCCACTATAAATATGTAATTGCACTCTAAGTATTTATAGAATGATATTTACATAGTTTTCTCTTCTAGTCCATTGATATAATCAATATATGTAGTTTTGTCTACCATTATTGGTTCGTTAATTAGAGTTGGTTAAAATTACCATTTACCCTTCTAATTACTTCTTGATCCTTAAGTACCATTAATTCACTAGCGAATAATTAATCTATAATCTAATTATAGATTTGAGCTCAATAACTATTCAGTTCCAGAACTAACCCTTATGGTAACCAATATTCGATCTGTTAGGAAAGCATGGATTCCAATATTGTAATTCATGTTCCCAACCATCCATGATATTGATCTCAAAAACAAAAGTCATTAGCCTCATTATTCTAAGAGACCTTAACGAGTGAATCAAAAGATCCAATAAACACAAACAGGAGTTCATGAATACTCAGGATTAAGACTGTTCTACTAATGATCATTGATATCGCCCAATAACTCATAAGCGGTCGCAGTAGTAATCGGGCTATGTCGTATTCACAGAGAGGTAAAATACAATTAAAAAGAAAGATTAGTAAATTAGAAATAATAAACTTTGAAATAATGTACTTTGAAAAAGAATATATTTTTTAAAACATTAAATAAACAAAATCGAGGAATTAGAATCAGAAAGAAAATATGGAAGACATAAGTTTCATTCATGCAAACATATATATATATATATTAATAAAATCGATTCACTCTACTCAACTATAATTCTACACCATTAATTATAGTTGGAAAATATATATAATAAAGTTCACCTTAAAATATGTTCTTAATTAAATTATACTAACTTCTAAGTTTAAAAACCTATCATATTATATACGTTAGAGCGACAAAATACCAATGACAGAATGCAGTAAAAAGCATATAATATAACAAATATCCTAAATTAAATTAAGAACCTAAATTACATAAGAAGAGCATGACTAGACTTATGTAAAAGACACTAATAAATTTAGTATAAAAATTGGAAGAAAATAAATTTAATTGTAACAAAGATATAGAAATGAAGAACAAAATAAAGAATCAATATATTCAAAATATAATGTGAAACATGAACTTCACTCTAGTCTTTCCACAAGAGAATTTAGCCTAAAATAGACATTGTTTTCACTCAAAGTAATGTAAAAGAAATGAAAGGAAAATAAGAAAAAATACTTTTTTCTCTCACTATACTCTCCACACATAATTCCACAATCTCATGTTTTACACTGGTTTTGGTTCTCTATTTATAGAGAAAATAGGACCCAAAATGTGTAAAATCGTGTACAAAATAGTGGGGGAAATGGCTGCAAAATTGGAGCAAAGTGGGACACATGACATGCTGTTTAACGCCCAAACGTGACTTCCACTTAGCGGTAGTCGTAGTATAGATCGGGCGGTCGATTCCACAAGGAGGCAAAGAAATAAAGTTAATCAATAAATAAATGTTAGAGATAAATAATGTGAGGAAAATAGAAAGAGTGATATTTTTTTTTTTTTTAGAAATAAAGATAGATTAAAATGTGATGTAACAATAGGTAACAAGTAGGAAGGATCAAGAATCATCAATATGCATACTTATTTATTTGGATATTTGATTCACACAAAATTACACAAATGGATAGTTCACATCCCAACTATTCATTTGGAAGATTTAACATTGAAGCACAAATATATTTAACAAAAATGTATTCAAGTGATTATTATTCTTTACCATGAAAAGATGAGATAAATCTTATGAGAAATCTAAAAATGACATTATACCATTGGCAATAATGCAATAAAAGATTGGACATAAAACCTAACACAAATATTACTTTTACCATTTATAAAATACATAGAAAGAGCATGACTAATTCTATATAGATTTTAGCAAAAGTAAATATATATGGATAAGATGGAGAAAATGATAAAGATATTATCTATATTATTTTCACTAATTTGATAATACATAGAAAGTGCTTGACAAAATCTATATACTATTAGTAAACATAAATATAGATAACAAGATGAAGAAATAGAGATGAAAGAAAATAAATTACTCAAATATATAAACTTTAAGTACATGGTTAATCAAAAATACAAAACAAAGTCATAGTGCATATAGGATCATCCTAACCTTCCCAAGAAGGTTAGTCTATTATGCTAGACATTCTCATGAAATTCTAGAGAGAAAATATGAGAAATGAGACTAAAATTTGGTAGAGTTTTGCTACCTAAAAATTACATACAAAATATGAAAGAAAAGTCCCTATTTATAGAGGAAGAAAAGGAATAAAAAGAAATTAAACAACAAAATGGGGTTTACAAAATAAATCTGAAATATTAATAATAAAATATGATTTCGACAAATCAAATCTTATTATAAATATTAACCTAGTTATTTTGGTGTATGGTCAAATGCCCTTTTTCTAAAGCACCAAAAAAGATGAGCTTTAAAGCTCAAAATGAAAATTTTGCAAGGTGCCACATGGCACTGGCTGGGAGAGGATTGGGCTGCTTCAAATGGGCCTGCGTTGGCTGTTGGAGAATCTGGCTGAAGAGTTGCTGGGCTACTGGGTTGCTTCAGGTGGGCTTCAGCTGGGGAGAGTTGGGGTGGCTGGGTTCTTGAATGGCTGCTGGAGTTGTTTGGGCCATTGGAGAGTTGAAGACTAATGATGCTTCGGATTGGAGAAGCTTCAACGTGAAGGAGGCAAGGGCTGTAGAAGACAGGTGGCGCGCGAGCAAGGCGCCACGTGGCGCTGGATGTGGAGAAAGAAACCAAGCGGGCCTGGGCTGATTTGGGCCTAATTTTGGGCTTCAATTTTGCAAAAATGCTAACTTTTTCTCATTTCTTCAATTTTGTTTATTTATTTCTTCTTTCTTTTCTTTATGACAAAATGCATCTTTAATTCCTACAAAATAACAATAAATTAAATCATAATCAAACATTTTCATTTATAAAATAAATTATATTAATTCAATGAAAATATTAATTAAACTTAATTTATTTTGGCCATTAAAATCAATAAATAATGCATTTTTCACCACTAATCACAACCCCCAACTAGCTTATTGCTAGTCCCTAGTAATTCAAGCGAATAAAATTATTACAAAGATGAATTAGTGAGAATTTAACAAATTTTTTAGTGAGAATTTAGAAAATGCTATTTAAAACTATCAATGTTGTAATTCAAGAGTTTTGTGTGTGTGCAACAAACCATATCATTCTTTCCAAAATTTACAACACAAACAATATTGAAAAATTACCAAAGAATAAAGTCTCAACTCCAAATCCTCACAAAGGTATTGAAAGTATTTTTATGGGAGATGGTTGACACTCTTGGAGTTGGAAATTTATCAATTAACACTCAAAAATGAATGTTATCGTTTTAGGACAAACAATGTTAACGAATATTGATCAAAATATAAGTTAATCAATTAATTGGAACTTAAATGACATTAGAACCTTCGGGATTTACAAAATGATATTAAGAGCCAAAATAAAGAACATAACAAAAAAATAAAATACACAAACTTTTTTCTTTTGTTTTTGTTTTTGATGACATAAATTGAAAACAAATGTAGTAATGTTGATTTTTTTATTTTTTATTTTTTATAATTTTTTTTCAACAAAACTACAAAAAATATTGATGAAAAATGTTGCTCTTGTTCTCTTTTTTTTTCTTTCATTTTTTTTACTATATTTCTTCTTTTTCTTTTTTTTTTTATAATTTTTTTGACAAGAGACAACATAAGAATAAAAAAAATAAAAGAAATTAAAAGGAAAATTACAATAAAATACAACAAAGGCTCTTTAAAACAAAAATTATCCCTCTAGTAAATGTCATGTTTTAAATCCCAAAAATTAAATTTGCCAAGTCAAATGATCAATAAAAGTTTTCAAAGTTGTTTTCTCATTCTCACAACTCACAAAATTAAAAGCTTTAAACTTTGGGATTTTTCTCAATTGAATGTGTTAACAAAAAAAATTTCAATCTTTGGTTGTGCATGAAATTACTCTAAAAAAATACTTCCTAATAGTAAAAATAGCAAAAACTATCTCACCAAGATTTTGTTGTCATGAATTTTGCAAAAATTTAACTCAAAATTTCAAAATGGTAATCAAAGTATATGTCAACGCATGAGTATGCCGACTACCCCCAACTTTAATTGAGACATTGTCCTCAATGTCTAACGTTAAGTGCATTGTGTGAGAAAAAGAGAATATGATCACCAAAAAAAAACAACAAAACCCCAAAAAGTAAAATTCGCAACATAAAATAAAGACACAAATTAAAATAAAACACACTAAAAAAAAAGATAAAACCTGATCAGTCTTTGGTAGACAAAAGCATCGCTTTCAGGTAAGTCTACCAACTGCATGTGTTGTGTGCTATCCTGTATCAAAAATGAATTTTCTTTTATCCTGCGTCTCAAAAATAGAAGCGTTAGTAACATTTTCAGGATAAAGAAAATGTTTGGTATCAAAATCGTGGAGGGAATTGGGTGAATGTTTCATTGCAAATATGTTTATGATTTCCTCAACGATTAAGTCTATCACATCAGTATGATAGCTTCCATTTTTCTTTGGAGTGGTTGGAAGAATTTCGGTATGGGAAAGAGTTTCACTCCAAATGGTAATAGCATCATCCTCATCGGGTTTAGAACTGAGAGTAGGGGATGGTGTTATGGCCTCAGGTTGGGATGGGAATTGACTTAAATTATGTGAAATAATAGTGTTGGTCAATTTTGAAAGTTGAGTACTAGTTTCCCTAAAATCTTCCACAAATTGTTTATTGAATTCTCTTTGCTCCTCTATAAATGTGTGTGAAGTGTCCTCTAAGGAATTCATATTAGTGCAAACATTATATGGAGGTTCATGTGGGAAGTTAGGAAAATTTTGCTCAAAATTCATGTGACGCGGTGCATGGTAGTTGTACTCAGGCTTCCAACTAAAATCTACAGGGTTGGTCCAACTAGAATTATGATTCTTATGGTCGACTATTTCAAAGTTACAATAACGTTCATCATAATCTATCTCGGGAACCTCGTAACTTTCTCTTTCAAACTTAGTTGCTAAGGCCTCAAGTTCTCGGTAATCTCTTACACTAAGTTTGCATGCACTCCTAAAATGGCGAGTACCCTCAATAGCGCTAGAATTATGGTTGTTTCTAACTGAAGGATAATACATCGGAAAATACAGCTCGAAACGTTTCTTCTCTTCATCATTCATTTTTTTTTAATTTTGTTTTTATGATTTTTTTATTTTTATTTTTTGATTTTTGATTTTTTTTGTTTTTTTTTTTTTGTTGTACTTGTTTCCAGGTCGATTTGAGGTTTTTAGAACGGTCCCACTTAAAACCCACACTTTATCTAGAACTCCCCGAGGTTGCTAGATAATTGTGGAGGGGTCACAATTCATAAAAACGGTCCTCGTACAACCAATACTTATTAGAACTCCCCGAGGTTACTAAGTAAGCATGGAGGGAACTTTTACTCAAATTGGCCTTTAAGCAAAAATTGTTTATGTTGACAAAACAAGCTTTATTATTATTATTATTATATATATTTTTTGTATTTTATGATTATTTTTTTGTTTTTTAAGATTTAAAACCTAAAAATAAAAAAAAACTAACAAAAAAAAAATACAAATACAAATCTAACAATAGAAAATAACACAAAATAAATATTTTACCAATAAAACTAAACTAACCAAATATAAGCAACCAATAAACTAAGGAACCAATAATTAAAATAAATTAAAACTAAACTAACAAATAGTCAAGCAACCAATTTATATATTTTTTTTTTTTCAAGTTTGTTTTTTTTTTATTATTTTTTTTACTACAATAAAAAAAAAAGAGAAAATAGAATAAAATAAGATACCAAAAATAAATTAAAAAAAATAAACTAAATACACACACAAGTTTTTTTTATAAATTTTTTTCAACAATAATAAAAAAAGAGAGAAAAATAACAACAAAATAAAATACAATAAGTTACAAGAAAAAAAAAACCAAATAAAATAAGCTACAAGAAAAAAAAAACTAAATAAACACACAACAAGCCTTTTTTTTTAATTTTTGTTTTGTACAACAACCTTAAATTAACAAGGAAAAAGAGCACCAAAAAGAAAAAAAAATGAAATAAGTTACCAAAAGTAAACTAACAAGAGAAAAAAAACTAAATACACCACAACAAGCTTTTTTTTTTTTTTTACACAAAAATAAATAAAAAGAGAAAAAGAAAAATACCAAAAGAAAAATAATAACAAAATAAACCAAGAACAAAACTAACAAATCCTAGAAAATAAATGATAGCAATTTTTTTCTTCTTTTAGTACAACAATGACAAAAAAAATGACAAACTAACTAAAAATGAGCGATAAAAAAATGATAGTGATTTTTTTTTTACTTTTTTTTTAGGGTAAATAAGATAAATCTAAAAAAAAATCCTAGAGAAATATACAAAAAAAGAAAATGATAGAATTACTTATCTCTTTTACAAAATTTATTGAAAAACAGTTTTTTTTTCACTATTACCTCCTCGGCAACGGCGCCAAAATTTGTTTAACGCTCAAACGTGACTTCCACTTAGCGGTAGTCGTAGTATAGATCAGGCGGTCACTTCCACAAGGAGGCAAAAAAATAAAGTTAATCAATAAGTAAATGTTAAAGAGAAATAATGTGAGGAAAATAGAAAGAGTGATATTTTTTTTTTGTTTTTGAGATTTAAATATTAGAAATAAAGATAGATTAAAATGTGATGTAACAATAGGTAACAAGTAGGAAAGATCAAGAATCATCAATATGCATACTTATTTATTTGGATATTTGATTCACAAAAAATTACACAAATGGATAGTTCACATTCCAACTATTCATTTGGAAGATTTAACATTGAAGCACAAATATATTTAACAAAAATGTATTCAAGTGATTATTATTCTTTACCATGAAAAGATGAGATAAATCTTATGAGAAATCTAAAAATGACATTATACCATTGGCAATAATGCAATAAAAGATTGGATATAAAACCTAACACAAATATTACTTTTACCATTTATAAAATACATAGAAAGAGCATGACTAATTCTATATAGATTTTAGCAAAAGTAAATATATATGGATGAGATGGAGAAAATGATAAAGATATTATCTATATTATTTTCACTAATTTGATAATACATAGAAAGTGCTTGACAAAATCTATATACTATTAGTAAACATAAATATAGATAACAAGATGAAGAAATAGAGATGAAAGAAAATAAATCACTCAAATATATAAACTTTAAGTACATGGTGAATAAAAAATACCAAACAAAGTCATAGTGCATATATGATCATCCTAACCTTCCCAAGAAGGTTAGTCTATGAAATTCTAGAGAGAAAATATGAGAAATGAGACTAAAATTTGGTAGAGTTTTGCTACCTAAAAATTACATACAAAATGTGAAAGAAGAGTCCATATTTATAGAGGAAGAAAAGGACTAAAAAGAAATTAAACAAAAAAATGGTGTTTACAAAATAAATCTGAAATATTAATAATAAAATATGATTTTGACAAATCAAATCTAATTGTAAATATTAACCTAGTTATTTTGGTGTATGGTCAAATGCCATTTTTCTAAAGCACCAAAAAATGAGCTTCAAAGCTCAAAATGGTAATTTTGCAAGGCCCAATACCCACAAAATATGGGTTGAAAGTGGTTGGTGGTAGATGTGGGTTTTGACCCACTTCTAGCCAATGGGGAGGTGCCACGTGGCACTGGTTGGGAGAGGATTGGGCTGCTTCAAATGGGCCTGCGTTGGCTGTTGGAGAATCTGGCTGAAGAGTTGTTGGGCTACTAGGTTGCTTCAGGTGGGCTTCAGCTGGGGAGAGTTGGGCTGGCTGGGCTCTTGAATGGCTGCTGGAGTTTTTTGGGCCATTGGAGAGTTAAAGACTAATGATGCTTTGGATTGGAGAAGCTTCAACGTGAAGGAGGCAAGGGCTGTAGAAGACAGGTGGCGCGTGAGCAAGGTGCCATGTGGCGCTGGATGTGGAGAAAGAAACCAGGTGGGCCTGGGCTGATTTGGGCCTAATTTTGGGCTTCAATTTTGCAAAAATGCCAACTTTTTCTCATTTCTTCAATTTTGTTTATTTATTTCTTCTTTCTTTTCTTTATGACAAAATGCATCTTTAATTCCTACAAAATAACAATAAATTAAATCATAATCAAACATTTTCATTTATAAAATAAATTATATTAATTCAATGAAAATATTAATTAAACTTAATTTATTTTGGCCATTAAAATCAATAAATAATGCATTTTTCACCACTAATCACATGCATTAATTGGCTATCAGAAAAATGATGCTGGTGGAGTGGGAGACACAGAGGCCACGTGCCGGCCCGTGAGAGGAGCTCGGCAAAAGGCGTGGCAGGTGTGGTAGGCTAGCAGGCGCGGCTGGAATCGTGGCTCGGCTCGGCTGGAGTGGCTGGCCTGCGTCAGGCGAATGGCTGGAAGGGGACACGTGTCGCCTGCTGGAGGAACGGCTCGGCTCTAGGCGGCTTGGCTGTGTGAATGGCAGGCTGCCATGTGGCAGTGTGGGCACTTGCTGAAGGCTTGGGCCTGGGCTATTTGGGCTTGGTTTTGGGCCTATTTCACCTTCAAAAATGCCACTTTTTCATAACTTCTTCAATTATAATTCTTTCTTTCTTCTTTATTTTTCTTTTGGTCAAAATATATTTTATTTCCTGAAAATTAAACACAAATTAAATTAAAATTAATATTTTCAAATATAAAATATATGACAATAAATCCATGAAAATATTAATTAAAACTTAATTTATTTTAAATTTTAAAACTAATAAAATGATATTTTTGAGCACTAATCAATCATCTATTATGATAAGAATTAAATCTTTATGTCAAACAATAAATTTATAAAGATAATTAATTCTCATCGGTCCTGTCATATATAATCTCTATTATATACAATACATTTACTAAGATGTCTATCCACATCAGTAATCTAAATCTAGATTACTCGCATCTAGGATGCTTAGCAAACTGTACTAGTAACTATATTATTCATTATATATGATCTTAATTCTCTCGTACTAATACACTATCATATTCTCATGAATGAATAGGGAATTTTCTTGATATTATCATATAATTAATTCAAAAAATAATTATAACATTCAAAAATAATAAATTGTACTTTTATTTAAGACCAATAAAATATTTTTTCATGCTTTTAGGGCATTAATCCTAATAGTCAGGCCCATTAGGTGTAAATGGATATACAAGAAGAAAAGAGGTGTAGATGAGAAAGTGGAGACTTTCAAAGCAAGGCTAGTAGCCAAAGGCTACACTCAGAGAGAATGTGTTGATTATGAAGAAACATTTTCTCCTGTGGCCATGCTTAAATCCATATCCTCTTATCCATAGCTGCCATCTATGGCTATGAGATATGGAAAATGGACGTCAAGACAACTTTTCTGAATAACTATCTTGATGAAAGTATCTATATGGTACAACTAGAAGGGTTCATCAAGAATGGGGAAGATCAAAAGGTATGTAAGTTGCTGAAATCCATTTATGTATTAAAGCAAGCATCTAGATCTTGGAATATCTCCTTTGATGAAATAATTAAAATACATGGCTTCGAACAGAATGTTGACGAAGCATGTGTGTACAAATACATCAAAGGAAAAGTAGTGGTTTTCCTAGTTCCTTACGTGGATGACATTCTCGTCATCAGCAACAATGTAGAGACATTGTCAAATGTGAAGAAGTGGTTAGTCGAAAAGTTCCAAATGAAAGATTTGGGTGAGGCGAGCATTCTGGGAATCCAAATCTTAAGGGATAGGAAGAACAAGCTCTTGACACTTTCTTTGGCTAATTATATCGATAAGGTGCTTGAAAGAATCTCTATGGAGAATTCCAATAAAGTTTAGTTACCGACCAGACATGAAATTACTCTCTCCAAGGAATAGTGTCCAAAGACACCTCCGAAGGAAGAGGATATGAGAAAGTATCCCTATGCTTCAGCAGTTGGGAGTCTAATGTATGCCATGTTGTGTACTAGAGTCGACATATGATATGCAGTAGGGATTGTGAGTCGTTATCAATCAAATCCTGGTTTGGAACACTAGATTGTAGTAAAGTACATTCTCAAATATCTTAGGAGAACGAGAGATTATATGCTTGTATATTCAGGGGTGAGTTAAACCCTACTAGATTCACTAATTCTAATTTCCAATCAGACAAAGACACTTGTAAGTCGACGTTTTGGTCAGTGTTTACACTTGGTGGAGAAGTTGTGGTATGGAGGAGTATTAAACAATCTAGCATAGCAGATTCAACCATGGAAGTCAAATACATAGCGACTTGTGAAGCAGCTAAGGAGGAGGTTTGGTTGAGAAAGTTCTTGTAATGACCCAAATTCGCTAATAAGGCTTAAGGGCCTTGATTAGTGTGCCTGGAGGGCATAATGGAAATTATGTGTGATTTTAATGAGTAAGACACGTGATTATGATTTAAAGCATGTTGTATGACTATTTGAATATTTGAGATGCATGACTATGTGTATTAGTATGCATGTAGGCCTTGATCAGGTTAGAAGGGCATAATTGTAATTCTCGCCATTATGAGCATAACTGTATTGATATATGTGATAATTGTTGAGACCACATTATTATGTGGATATATCTGTGATCTGTGACTCGAGACGTTCCTAGTGAGCAAAGTAGCGAAAAAGTCAAGGCGGGGATTTATACCCGGCTCGGGGTGAGCCTAGGGGTATAAATGAGAATTTAGTGAGTATATCGGAGTCTATTTTGACATCGAGGAATATTATTGGTGATTAATTAGGTATTGGGAAGCAAGTGGGGAAATATTAGAGACACTCGAGGAATTAGCGGGAATTGGGTAAAATGACTAGAATGCTCTTAAGTGGATTAAAGGGTTAGAAATAAAAGGGAGGGCATAATAGTCATTTGGCTTATAGGAGTTAAGTGTTACTGAGGCTTTATGTTAGTGGAAGTTTTAGAATAGTACAGAAGTCTGAAGAAAGAAAAGAAGGAAAAGAAAGAAAGGAGAAAAGGAAGAAAAAAACAGAGTTGTATTCTCTAGGGTCGGTTTGTGGTTCTCACACCATTTTCCTTGGGTTTTCTTGGAGCAAAGCTCAAAGGAGAGCTGGGTTAGGCTGAGCATCAAGGATCCTAAGCTAGGTTTGAAGAATAGCAGAGGCTTAGCAAGATCACCCTAACACTTGAGGTAAGGTTTTGTAGTTTCTTCAGTTTCTGGTTTTGGTTTTTGAACTATGGTGTGTAAGCTGAGTTTGATGGGAACTTTAGGGAATTCAGGCCAAAGGTTGAGGGAGAGAAAGCTAAGGAGGTGTAGAGGTTGTCTTGAAATCGAAACCCCATTAAAGGTATGAATTCTGAGCTTCTAACTCTGATGTTTTCACTGGTTTCAGCTGGGTTTCTGAACTTAGGGTCAGCTATGGTGAATTTTGGGATTAGAGATGCATGTGATTGGGTTTTGAGTATTTGGGGTGCTTGGGATGAGTGGAGTATGTTCATAAGGTTGTTTTTGAGTTTGGTAAAGGTTTGGAGAAGTTTTGGTTGAGTTTGGTTCGAGGAAATCGCAGGAAGGGAAATTTGGAGTTTGCCTGTCTGTGACTAGCATTACAACGCTAGCCTTTGGGCGCTGTAGCGCTAGGACAAGCTTCCTGGGGGATTTTGCTTCTGTTTGTAGCACTGTAGCGCCCTCCAATGAGCGTTGTAGCGCTTCCCTGCTTTCAGAAAGGGATTTTAGGGTTATTTTCAAGGGTTTTTGACCAAGGGTTTGGGGTTTGATTCCACCACCTTGTTTGGTGGAACTAGGATTTCCTGGGGGCTCAGGGTTGGTCCCGAGGCTAGGTTTTGGACTTGAGGTTTGATGATGAATTTGGCCTATGATTTTTTTTAGGTGAGCGCTAGGGCTCGAAAGGGATCGTGCTCAAGGAGTCGAGTGATCAAAGCTAGCATATCGAAAGGTAAGAAAACTGCACCCGGTTATATGTTTGTGATGGGACTAAGTGCTCCCGATATTTGTATTATGTCAATGATGGTATCATGCCATGGGACATGTGATAGCGGCCTAAGAGTGCCGTACACAATAATTGCGCATAGGGCGCGGCTTGGCCACTGGTAGCCGAGGACAGCTTAATATTCACTGAGCTCGGTTTAAGCTGGCCGGAGTCAGTGGGATAACGGAGGGAGCGGCCTGAGGGCGCTAGCCCTTATTATCATTTGTGAACTGATATATGATATGAGTTGATATGTTTAGTATGTCGGATACTTGATTATACTGAATGGTTATATGGTTGAGAACTCATGATGCAATATGAGATATTGATTTGTCTGCTGATTGCTTATGCTCTGTTGTTGTGCTTTCTTGCTGGGCCTTGGCTCACGGGTGCTACGTGGTGCAGGTAAAGGCAAAGGCAAGCTGGACCAATCTTGAGATGGAGAGCTGCGGGGTTGAATGTACATAGCCAGCTGTTCGATCATCATGTTCAAGGAGTGGATCAGGACAGGGATTGCCTATCTGTCTGTTTTTCCTTAATATGGCTTGATAATGTATTTAAACCTTATGACTTTTGTAAATGGTCTTTAATCTTAATATTTTTGGGATCCCGTGTAAACAGGAAACGTCTCTTTATAAGAATGTGACTTTTGAGACCAAAACGTTTTAACCCTAGTTCCTTTATATTTTCGATAACACGTTTTTAATTAAACGACTTGATTAGCAAGTCTAGCACTTTATAAACACACAGTGTAACAGTCTTGGCTATCCAGGGCATTACAACTTGGTATCAGAGCGTCCTAGGTTTATGGGTCCTGAAGACTGGCTGGATATGTACATTCACTGCGAAAGACAAGCTCAACTCAGGGTTTGGTAATTGTGTATACATGATTATGTGTTTAAATGATTTGAGTGAGATATGATTGTTGATATCTGTTTGATGAATAGGGAGCATGAGATACTGATAGGGCCTGGCCCTTGACTATTGCATGATGTTATTGAGGCGTGCTTATTAGCACTGCTGTGCATGTGAATGAATGTCTGGATAAATTGTTATATTTTGATTGCTTGTGAATGATTGGAGTTCTAGTGATGGATCATGAAAGGATTATTACCCTGTCATCATAGCCTAATTGCCGAGTCGTTGACTACAGATTGACTTGGATAGTTATGCGTCCAAGAAAATCCACGCGACTAGCCGGCAGGTCTGGGGCTAGAGATGATGATCAGGGCCCGACTCCTCCGCCAGTCCCTGAGAACTGGCAGCAGTTAATGGCCGACATGCAGGCTCGGCTTCAGAGCCAAGATGAACAGATTCGAATTCTGCAACAGGCTCCATCTAGGAGTGTTGCCTCTATTGTGCCACCTGCAGTGGTACCGGTAGCGCAGCCAGTTAAGGTTGGGAACAAGTGGGAACTATTGTATGAGCGGTTCAGGAAGCAACAGCCCCCGATCTTTGAGGGAGGACCAGATCCACTGAAGGCTGAGCAGTGGATGACTATGATCACTACCATTCTTGATTTTATGAGAGTGGAAGGACATGATAAGGTGGCCTGTGCCACTTATATGCTGAGGGAGGATGCCCGAATCTGGTGGGAGGTGGCATCACAGACCAGAGATGTTTCTGCATTGACTTGGGAAGGGTTTAAGGACTTGTTTAGTCAGAAGTATTATAATGTTGCCATCAGAGCAGCGAAGATAAATGAGTTCGTGGGGCTGGTTCAGGGCAGTATGACAGTTACGGAATATGCCTTGAAGTTCGACAGACTTGCGAATTTCGCACCGGATCTTGTGCCTACTGATGCAGCTAGGCATGACAGGTTTATTAGAGGGCTGAATGCTATGATAGCCCGAGATGTGAGAATTACCACAGTTCTTGGAGGGACAACTTATGCCCAGGTTGTGGAGAAGGCTCTTACCGCTAAGGAAGCGGAGAATAAGATATGGAGAGAGAGTGCTGTGAGAAGGGAGGGCCGCAGGGTGGTGCCTCCATATTCTGGTTTTGGTAGGGGGGGGAGGCCCCAGTGATTTGAAGAGGAAGACTCTTGAGGCTTCGATCGCTCCTGGTCCTGATAGGAGAGGTCAGGGTACTCAGGGTGGCTGTCAGGGAGGCGGTGATGCATGGAGGACTTATCCAGAGTGCCCGAGGTGCAAGAGATGCCATTCAGGCGAGTGTCGGGCTAAGGCCTGCTATGTGTGTGGGGTGGTGGGACACCTCAGGAAGGATTGCCCGACAGTGAAGAAGGGAGAGAGAGGGAAGGGGGATAGCTTGACTCCAGCTCGAGTGTTCACCCTGACACAGGCAGAGGCCGAGGCTAGTCCCTCGGTAGTGACAGGTCAGCTTTCTAGTGCTGGCACTCCTTTTACTGTTTTGATTGATTCTGGTGCTATGCATTCGTTTGTATCTGATAAGGTGATTGATAGATTGTGTAGACCTAGTGAGTATAGTACTTCAGGGTTTGGGACTATTTTGCCTACAGGAGAACTGGTAGTATCTAGGAGGTGGATTAGAGCACTGCCAGTGATAGTTGATGGTAGGGAGTTGTCAGTAGATTTGATTGAGTTGATTATGGAGGATTTTGATATGATTCTAGGTATGGATTGGCTGGTTAGATATGGAGCTACCATTGACTGCAGGAAGAAGATGGTGACTTTTGAGCCAGAGGGCGAGGATCCCTTTGTTTTTGTGGGAGCGGTGCATGGACCCCGCGTACCCAGGATATCTGTGTTGAGAGCCAGAGATTTGCTACAGGGTGGATGTATAGGCTTTCTGGCTAGTGTGGTGGATATCACTAGAGTTTCATCAGTAGGACCGGAGGAGACCAGATTGGTTTGTGAATTCTTGGATGTGTTTCCTGAGGATTTACCTGGGTTGCCGCCATGTAGAGAGATTCAGTTTGTCATTGAGTTGGCGCCAGGAACAGAGCCAGTGTCAAGGGCACCATATAGAATGGCACTGGCGGAACTGAAAGAATTAAAGATACAGCTGCAAGAGCTTTTAGATTTGGGGTTCATCAGGCCTAGTTACTCGCCTTGGGGTGCTTTGATTTTTTTTGTAAAGAAGAAGGACGGGACTTTGAGAATGTGCATCGACTACCGAGAATTGAACAAGTTAACTATCAAGAATAAGTATCCCCTACCAAGGATTGGTGACTTGTTCGATCAGCTGCAGGGTAAGACGGTGTTCTCAAAGATTGATCTTCGATCTGGTTATCACCAGCTGAGGATCAAGGATGAGGACATACCTAAGAAGGCCTTCCAAACGCAGTATGGGCACTATGAGTTCTTGGTCATGTCTTTTGGTTTGACCAATGCCCCAACAACCTTTATGGATCTAATGAACAGGGTGTTCAAGGATTTCCTAGATCAGTTCGTTATTGTCTTCATCGACGACATCTTGGTGTATTCCAGTTCAGAGGCAGAGCACGAGCTTCATCTTCGACAGGTTCTTCAGAGGTTGAGGGAGCATCAGTTGTACTCCAAGTTTAAGAAGTGTGAGTTTTGGTTACCAGAAGTGACATTCCTTAGACATATCGTGGGTGCAGATGGGATTAAGGTGGATCCATCTAAGATAGAGGCAGTTAGGGATTGGCCGAGACCAAGGAACGCCTCAGAGGTGCGGAGTTTTCTTGGATTAGCAGGTTACTACAGACGATTTGTAGAGGGCTTTTCGAAGATAGCAGCACCGATGACAGAATTGACATGGGGGAATCTGAAGTTTATCTGGTCAGACAAGTGTGAAGACAGTTTTCAAGAGTTGAAGCGACGACTTATTACAGCGTCAGTGTTGAGTCTTCCTTCGGGGGAAAGGAAGTTTGTTGTTTACTGCGATGCATCGAGGTTGGGCTTAGGCTGTGTGTTGAAGGTTATAGCTTATGCATCACGACAGCTGAAGGAGTATGAGCAGCGGTATCCTACCCATGATTTGGAGCTGGCAGCAGTGGTATTCGCACTAAAGATTTGGCGACATTATCTGTATGGGGAGAAGTGCGAGGTATACACAGACCATAAGAGCCTGAAGTATTTCTTTACACAGAAAGGCCTGAACATGAGACAGAGGTGTTGGCTGGAGTTGGTAAAGGATTATGATTGTGATATTCTTTACCATCCGGGGAAAGCCAATGTTGTGGTAGATGCATTGAGCCGCAGAGGTCCAGGTCAGTTGTATAGTTCTGTTTAGATCTCAAGGGAGTTAGCTGATGAGATGGTTAGAGCAGGGATAGAGTTGGCGGTAGGTCGGTTGGCCAATATTACTCTACAGTCGACCCTGTTAGAGCGGATCAGAGAAGGGCAGTTGGTAGATGCTCAGTTACAGAGGGTTAGAGATGATGTCTTGGTGGGAGTAGCTAAGGACTATTCTGTTTCTAAGGTTGGATTACTCCGGTATCATGGGAGGATTTGTGTTCCAGCTGATGAGGGGATCAGACGAGAGATACTGGATGAGTCTCATACGACACTGTACTCACTTCATCCGGGTACCACGAAAATGTATCAGGATCTGGGGACTTTATATTGGTGGCCCAAGATGAAGAAGGATGTGGTGGAGTATGTTGCCAGATGCTTAACCTGTCAGCAGGTGAAAGCTGAGCATCAGCGACCAGCAGGGTTGCTTCAGCCGTTGGGTATTCCTGAATGGAAATGGGAGGACATTACTATGGACTTTGTGGGTGGTTTACCCAGGACAGTAGGACTTCATGACTCGGTGTGGGTGATAGTGGATAGATACACCAAGTCAGCCAATTTCCTTCCAGTGAGGTCGACATATACTTGTTGGGGTTTTATGCCCTAATTAAAACCCAAATTCTTTGTAATCTCATTTTATTATCAATAAAAGAATAGAAATCATTTTTTGACTTGGTCAATCACTTTGCTCACATGTTTTATTTTCATGATTATTTGTTTAATATAAACTTCTATTAAATCCCGAGCATATAGCTAATCTTATTTATATTGACGTAATCACAGTGGAATATAAATATGATTATATGTTCAAAATAAGTTAGTCCTAAGATTAGTCAGTGCACTGGATTTACACTGACTTGTCAATCTACGATATGATCTACTTACACATTACAGTGTTATGTTCTTTCCAGAACATTAGCAAAGTAGATAAGATCGGATGTATTTGTTACATCGGACAGGACCGATATTGACAGTTGATAAGATAAGTAAACATACCGTTATTATCTATTCTAGTCATATCATATAGTTGACCATAGGTCAATTCAATCTCAATTCTGAGTGGTTAGTATTCTAACTGATTGTATTATTTGAGTTCTTTGACTTGTTCGTTACCAGCTTACCCTACGGACTAGCCCATACTTACATCTTGGGAACTCGGTAGTATAATTGAGTGGGAGTGTTAATCATAGATATGAACATCTATAGCTTCTGATGAAGAAGTGAAATGATGGTTTCCTTTTAGTTTGGTTCAAGGTGTTAAATGATAGAGATCTCATTTCAGTAATTAAATTAGTTTACTGAAATATCATTAACAAGGAACTAAGTGTTTTAAGGATAAAATACAATGAGGGGTAAAACGGTATTTTAGTCCTATCTCATTGTAGACCGTCTATAGAGGATTGAGTGACAATTATGGTTGTAACAATGGATAATTAATAGCGTATCTATATTTGTTATAGAGCGTTCTATGAATTCAAGAATGCAATTCCAAGTCTATAGTGGAGTCACGAGGAATTAATAAGTTAGTAAATTTATTTGTTAGATTTATGATAACTTATTGGAACTTGATTTCATAGGCCCATGGTCCCCATTGCACCTTGGATAAAATCATCTAGATAGTCTCAATTAATTGATTTAATCATCAATTAGAATTATCAAAGTTGACCAGGTCAATTTTGGATAGTTTCACAGAGTTGTGTAATTTTGAGAAGAAAAGAGAAATTATGGCAGATTTATTAATTAAGATAAATTGGTATCTAAATTAATAAATAAATTTAAATCAAGGTTCAAATTATAAATAATTAATTTGATAAAGGATTTAAATAATTATTTAATTAATTAAATCAATAGAAAATAATACAGGCCTTGATTTTAAGTCCAATGGGCTTATAATCAAATGGGAAATTTCACGGGCCTATAGCCCATGATAATTTCGACTTAGGGCTTCAAAATGGCTATTATTTTATTGATTTTTTAATTAAATTAAATGGCCTAATTGAGTCTATAAAAGGAGTGCTTAGAGAGAAGTCAAAACAAGAAGTTTGATAAGTCACAAATCAGATTTTCTGATAGTTTTAGATTCTCTCTAAACACAAGTCCTTTTCTAAGCCTCTTTGTTGTTTTCTCTTCTTCTCTCTATATCTATTTCATGTGTTGAGAATTTCCCACACTAGTCTAGGTGGTTCTAAGGATACATTGGAAGATTGTGAAGTAAATAGAAGATCAGTTCAGTTTCTTGATAATACTCTGCGACAGAAAGGATACAAGAGTTAAAGAAACTGAAGGAAGGACTCTTAATTCCACTGCGTATACTATAAGTATTATATTATTTGTTTCTCTTTGAATTCAATTTTAGAAACATGTTTTAGGCTATCTTGTATTAATTTGTTTAATATTAGATATACATGAAAATAAATAAAGATCCTGTATAAGCTTTTTCCAACAATACTGTGGATCAGTATGCTGAGTTGTATGTGAGGGAGATCGTACGTCTTCATGGGGTTCCTAAGTCTATAGTGTCAGACCGGGATCCTATCTTCACTTCCAAGTTTTGAGGTGGTTTGCAGAAGGCTTTGGGGACTCAGTTGAAGTTCAGTACAGCCTTTCATCCTTAGACTGATGTACAGTCTGAGAGGATGATCCAGGTATTAGAGGATATGCTCAGAGCATGTGTGATTGATTTTGAGGGTTCATGGAGTAAGTATCTGCCGTTGATTGAATTTTCATATAACAATAGTTATCAATCAACGATTGGAGTGGCTCCTTATGAGATGTTGTATGGAAGGAAGTGTAGATCACCCATTCATTGGGATGAGATGGGTGAGAGGAGATATTTGGGGCCAGATATGGTTCAGAAGACAAGCGAAGCCATAGAGAAGATCCGGGCTAGAATGCTCGCTTCTCAGAGTAGACAGAAAAGCTACGCTGATCCTAAGCGTAGGGACGTGGAGTTTCAGGTTGGGGACCACGTCTTTCTCCAAGTTTCACCGTTGCGAAGGGTGAGGAGGTTTGGGAAGAAGGGCAAGCTAAGCCCTAGATTCATTGGACCATTTGAGATCCTAGAGAGGGTTGGTCAGGTGGCTTACAGGTTAGCTTTGCCACCATCGTTGTCTGGAGTTCATAACGTATTCCATGTTTCCATGCTTCGGAGGTACGTCTCAGATGGGACACGTGTGTTGAGGTATGAAGATTTAGAGTTACAGACAGATTTGGCTTATGAGGAGCAACCAGTTCAGATCTTGGATCGAAAAGATAAAGTATTGCGGAATAAGACGATTCCTCTAGTTAAAGTGCTATGGAGGAATAGTAAGGTTGAGGAGGCGACTTGAGAGCTTGAGACAGCGATGCGGGATCAGTATCCTGAGTTGTTCAGGTAAATTTCGAGGACGAAATTCTCATTAGGAGGGGATAGTTGTAACGACCCAAATTCGCTAATAAGGCTTAAGGGCCTCGATTAGTGTGCTTGGAGGGCATAATGGGAATTATGTCTGATTTTAATGAGTAAGATACGTGATTATGATTTAAAGCATGTTGTATGACTATTTGAATATTTGAGATGCATGACTATGTGTATTAGTATGCATGTAGGCCCTGATCAGGTTAGAAGGGCATAATTGAAATTCTCGCCATTATGGGCATAACTGTATTAATATATGTGATAATTGTTGAGACCACATTATTATGTGGATATATCTGTGATCTGTGACTCGAGACGATCCTAGTGAGCAAAGTAGCGAAAAAGTCCAGGCGGGGATTTATACTCGGCTCGGGGTGAGCCTAGGGGTATTAATGAGAATTTAGTGAGTATATCGGAGTCTATTTTGACATTGAGGAATATTATTGGTGATTAATTAGGTATTGGGAAGTAAGTGAGGAAATATTAGAGACACTCGAGGAATTAGCGGGAATTGGGTAAAATGACTAGAATGCCCTTAAGTGGATTAAAGGGTTAGAAATAAAAGGGAGGGCATAATAGTCATTTGGCTTATAGGAGTTAAGTGTTACTGAGGCTTTATGCTAGTGGAAGTTGTAGAATAGTACAGAAGTCTGAAGAAAGAAAAGAAGGAAAAGAAAGAAAGGAGAAAAGGAAGAAAAAAATAGAGTTGTATTCTCTAGGGTCGGTTTGTGGTTCTCACACCATTTTCCTTGGGTTTTCTTGGAGAAAAGCTCAGAGGAGAGCTGGGTTAGGCTGAGCATCAAGGATCCTAAGCTAGGTTTGAAGAATGGCAGAGGTTTAGCAAGATCACCCTAACACTTAAGGTAAGGTTTTGTAGTTTCTTCAGTTTCTAGTTTTGGTTTTTGAACTATGGTGTGTAAGCTGAGTTTGATGGGAACTTTAGGGAATTCAGGCCAAAGGTTGAGGGAGAGAAAGCTAAGGAGGTGTAGAGGTTGTCTTGAAATCGAAACCCCATTAAAGGTATGAATTCTGAGCTTCTAACTCTGATGTTTTCACTGGTTTCAGCTGGGTTTCTGAACTTAGGGTCAGCTATGGTGAATTTTGGGATTAGAGATGCATGTGATTGGGTTTTGAGTATTTGGGGTGCTTGGGATGAGTGGAGTATGTTCATAAGGTTGTTTTTGAGTTTGGTAAAGGTTTGGAGAAGTTTTGGTTGAGTTTGGTTCGAGGAAATCGCAGGAAGGGAAATTTGGAGTTTGCATGTCTGTGACTAGCGCTACAGCGCTAGCCTTTGGGCACTGTAGCGCTAGGCCAAGCTTCCTGGGGGATTTTGGTTCTGTTTGTAGCGCTGTAGCGCCCTCCAATGAGCGCTGTAGCGCTGCCCTGCTTTCAGAAAGGGATTTTAGGGTTATTTGCAAGGGTTTTTGACCAAGGGTTTGGGGTTTGATTCCACCACCTTGTTTGGTGGAACTAGGACTTCCTGGGGGCGCGGGGTTGGTCCCGAGGCTAGGTTTTGGACTTGAGGTTTGATGATGACTTTGGCCTATGATTGTGTTTAGGTGAGCACTAAGGCTCGAAAGGGATCGTGCTCAAGGAGTCAAGTGATCAAAGCTAGCGTATCGAAAGGTAAGAAAACTACACCTGGTTATATGTTTGTGATGGGACTAAGTGCTCCCGATATTTTTATTATGTCAATGATGGTATCATGCCATGGTACATGTGATAGCGGCCTAAGAGTGCCGTACACAATAATTGCGCATAGGGCGCGGCTTGGCCACTGGTAGCCGAGGACAGCTTAATATTCACTAAGCTCGGTTTAAGCGGGCCAAAGTCAGTGGGATAATGGAGGGAGTGGCCTGAGGGCGCTAGCCCTAGTTATCATTTGTGAACTGATATATGATATGAGTTGATATGTTTAGTATGTCGAATACTTGATTATACTGAATGGTTATATGGTTGAGAACTCGTGATGCAATATGAGATATTGATTTGTCTGCTGATTGCTTATGCTCTGTTGTTGTGCTTTCTTGCTGGGCCTTGGCTCACGGGTGCTATGTGGTGCAGGTAAAGGCAAAGGCAAGCTGGACCAATCCTGAGATGGAGAGCTGCGGGGTTGAATGTACATAGCCAGCTGTTCGATCACCATGGTCGAGGAGTGGATCAGGACAGGGATTGCCTATCTGTTTGTTTTGCCTTAATATGGCTTGATAATGTATTTAAACCTTATGACTTTTGTAAATGGTCTTTAATCTTAATATTTTTGGGATCCCGTGTAAACAGGAAACGTCTCTTTATAAGAATGTGAATTTTGAGACCAAAACGTTTTAACCCTAGTTCCTTTATAGTTTCGATAACACGTTTTTAATTAAACGAATTGATTAGAAAGTCTAGCACTTTATAAACAAACAGTGTAACGGTCTTGGTTATCCAGGATGTTACAGTTCTACACTAATCTGGAAGTAGTTCCAGATATGGATAAGCCACTAATCCTATACTGTGACAACGGTGGAGCAGTAGCTAACTCCAAGGAACCAAGAAGCCACAAGAGATGAAAACATATAGAAAGGAAATACCATCTGGTTAGAGAGATTGTACACCGAGTTGATGTGACTGTTATGAAGATCACATCGAAACAAAACCTGGCTTACTCGTTTACCAAGACACTTCCTACAAAGTCATTTATGGGTCATGTATGCAACATGGGGTTAAGGGAGATGCCTCACTTGCTTTGAGGGCAAGTGGGAGATTGTGAGGATTAATGCCCTAAAAGCATGTAAAGACATGTTATTGAATTAAATAAAAAGAACAATTTTATTATATATTTGAATATTATAATTATGGTTTGAATTGATTATATGATAATATCAAGAAAATTCATTATTCATTCAAGAGAATATGATCTTGTATTAGTACGAGAGAATTAATATCATATATAATAAATAAAATAGTCAGTTACATATTAAAGTAAATAATCTTTAATGAATGGTTACTAGTGTGGTTTACTAAGCATACACAATGCAAGTGATCTAGGTTCAGATTACTGATGTGGATAGATATCTTAGTAAATATGTTGTATATAATAGAGATTATATAAGATTGGACCGATAAGAATTAATTATAATTATAAACTTACCGTTTGACATAAAGATTTGATTCTTATCATAATAGATGATCATTTGTAGATCAGTCTAAATCTTGAGTATTCATGAACTCTTGTTTGTGTTTATTTGATATTTTGATTCACTCGTTAATGTTTCTTAGTATAATGAGGCTAATGAATTTTTTTTGGAGATTCAATATCACGAATGGCTAGGAACATGAATTACAATAATGAAATTCATACTTTCCTAACGAGTCGAATATTGGTTCCCATAAGGGATAATTCTGGAACTGATTAGTTATTGAGCTCAAATCTATAATTTGATAATAGATTAATTATTTGCTAGTGAATTAATGGAACTTAAGGATCAATAGGTAATTAGAAGGGTAAAACAGTAATTTTGACCAGCTATAATTAACAAACCAATAAATTGAGGACACAACTACATTTAATTATTATATCAATAGACTACAAGAGAAAACTCTGTAAATATAATTCTATAAATACTTGGAGTGCAATTCCATATTTATAGTGGAGTAATCATAGAATTAATAAATAAGATCATTTTATTAGAGAGTTTGATTAATAATTTGATTTATTGGAGCTTCGTATTATAGGTCCATGGTCCCCAGATCACCTCTGTCCTACACTGTCAGGGATAAGGATGTCAAAAGAAAGATTTGTAAAGAGAAATGCTTAATTGAAAAGGAATTAATTTTCCAGGGCAATGAAATAATTATGTGATAGTTATGGGTAATTGATTAATTAATTATTTAACTATATAGTTTTTATTTTGAAAACTATAGGTTAAAATAAATATTAATCTTATTTGGATTAATATATAAAGAGAGATTAATAATTATCTTATTTAGAATAAGATATTAATTTATTTATTTAAAACTGATATTTTAAGATAAAATTAATTTTGAATTAAGTGATATTTATTTTGGGATAAATATATTGCCTTAAATATTAATAAAATAATTAAATAGGTTAAAACTGATCAGTTTTATTTTAATAAAAATAAATATTAATTAAATTAGTTAATAATCTTTATAAACCTAAAAAGAAATTATTGTTAGAGACAGACTCTCTCTTGAAAACAGAAGCGATAGTTTTTCCTAAACCTGAAAAACTATTCAATTCCTCTTCTCTCTATCAAACCTCTCTAGATCTCATGTGCCGAGTACATCTAGAGAGTCATAAATCAACATTTTGAATCCTACGTGCCTACACATGTCTTTGTGTGTTTAAGGATTGGTCTGGAAGATCAATGTGTGAGTCTTCAGAACTTGGATAGGAAGATCGTTGATTTTATACAAAATAATTTGAGGACACTTGATAGGCTACAAGAGGTAATCTCCAATCTGATTGTATGTGATTTAATATATATATGTATGATCTTGGCTGGTATTAATAATTATTAAAAAGGGCTCATTACCCGCTGCGTATGTTTGATTTTCTCTTTTAATACCAACACATATAGCCTATTAGATAGGGTCTTAAGGATATGACCCCTACAAAGAAAGTTGTCATCTTCTCTCTTCCTTCTTTTCTCCACCACCTCGGGAGTGTCTTTGTCAGATGGCTTGGCTAGAGGTACGAAGGATGACTTAAGGATGTAGGCTTTCTTGATTGTTGTCAAAAGGAATATGATTGACCCAAAACGGGTATGTTTTAAATATTTATACTCGCAAGCGCACGAATCGTATTTATAGAATAGTTTTCGTGTAAGCACGAGGTCGAACCCAAAGGAGTTGTCTAAAATTGAAAATGAAACTATTTTAAACCAAAATTAATAAATTCTAACCTAGTTCCAAAGATTGATGGGATTTTTCTAACATTAAAAATAAAATAAAAGATAATAATAAATAAATTAAAGACAATATATATAACATAAATTAATAATAGAAATGAAGACGGTAAAAGAAAGATTATTAAGATAATAGAATCCACAAAATGTAAGTTTAATAATATTTATTAGTATATTGATTCCCAAGTTTTAGTGATAGTTAAAATAATTTAAACTATCATTTTCTAAATAGATTTATAACTTTAAGCACAAATTATTTCTAAAAAGATAGGATTTTTCTTCACTTTTCAAAATTATAATTTCAAAGCATTTAGTGTAAATCAATCTAATGAAATAACAAATAAATCAATGAACATTATTTATAAGGCAAAACATAATATTTTTGTTCTAAGCATGGATGTGTACAATTTAATGACACATCTTACACAAAGAATATTATGGTTTTGCACTAATGAAGAACAAAGTGTAAATATGTGCTAACAATCCAAAATACATGATATTTAAGATGAAAGAAGATATTTGAAGAAGAAAATTCTATAAACTTTGTTGTACAAAATGGGAAATCAACATACAAAATAAACACTATCTAGTTACAAATTGTTTCATCATCACCTTAATAATCTTAAAAAGATTAGAAACACATAACTAGAATAGCAAATACAAACTAAAAATTACAAACATAAATAGGAAAATTTGGAGGAGAAACCCCCAAATTTTTCCTCTAAAAATACATAGAAAAAAATAAAAAGAAGAAGAAGATGAAGAGAATAGAGAGGTTTTGAAATGTGTAGAGTTTTTGGTATAGTAACCTCTCCTCCAAAATGTGACACCCTAAATGGTCTTGACATACCATATTTATAGCCAAAATGGGATTATTAAAATAATCAATTTAAAATAATTAAATTGATTAAATTAATTTAATTAATTATAATATGGCAAATATGGGTAAATTATAGGGTGTAATAATTATGTTTTGGGGTAAAATGTGTAGAAAGTGTGGTAAAAAGTAGTATTTTTGTCATAGGGGAAAAATGGTACAAAAGTATTTTTTTGTGGGCTCAAAATGAAATGGCAGCTGCTTTGGTCTTGGTGGCTTCGGCTGGTGGCAGGGAAAGCAGCAGGCAAACTGGTGAGGCGTGGGCATGAAGAGGCAGGCGTGGACTGTGCTGGATCCGTGGGCTTGCTGGAGAAGCTGCTGCCAGGTTGATGTTTTGGGAAGGCTGAATGGAGGCACGGCATGGCTGAAGGAAGGCTGAAGGGAGGGCTTCGTGGGCCAAGTGGCTGTTGGGCCTAGAAGGTGGCAGGGCCCATGAGGCTTATGGCTTTTGAAAAATACCATTTTCTTTCTTTTTTTTTCAGCTTTATGTCTTTTCTTTTCTTTTCTTTTCAAAGCCCACAAATACAATAAATTCTCTACAAAATAAACATAAAATAAATCATAATAAAATATTTTCAACTATAAAATAAATCAATTTAATTCTTTAAAAATATTAATTATAACTTAATTTATATTTAACATTTAATTTCAATGATACAACATTTTTTTACCTCGAACTAAACAACAATAATTCAAATAATTAACTACAATATTTTACAACAAAATAACTATAAAAACACACAAAAGTATATAAAATCATGATAAGACTAATAAATTTAAAATTACTTAAAAACTTAATAAATTACTTAAAAACTCAATAATTAAGCAACAATTAGCACATAAAAAGTGGTAAAATAACTCTATTTTGTAGAGTTATCAGAATATCACCTTGTCTTATCTCCTATTGAAATTGAATCCATCAAACTTATCCAACCTCACTAGGTCTTGGTTCATGATCTTGATGATCTCTCCTTCCATTGAAACAAACAAGGGAATAAACTTTTGATTGTTAGAGATAATGTTATTGCCTCAATGGAAAATAAGAACTATTACAACTCTAAGCAAAAGAATACAAAAGACAAGATGATGATTAAATAAGTTTACAACTCTATTGCAAAAATACAAGTAAATATAAAAATAAGAAGATGATTTTGAAGAAATCACAACTCTATGACAAAAGTTACAAATAAACTAGAAATAGTAAAGCGAACTAGGTAGAAGAAGATACAATTCTTATAGCAAGAGGAAATATAAGAAAGATGACAAGATGAACATTAGAAGAAATAATAAACAACAAGAACAATGAAATAAATCACTCTCATTTATACAACCAAAGTGAAGAGCATTAGGGAACACCAACTTGAACAAGGTTTTCAACCTTTGTCCAAAAGGTCATCTCCAAAAGGAACGGCAAGAAGTGATGCATACTATCAAAAGGAAATAGGTTCTGGGGGTCTAATGGCCATCAAGACAGACATGACCAAAACTTATGACAGGATTGAATGGTATTTCCTGCTCAGAGTTCTCAGGGCTAATGGGTTTGACTCTAGGTTTATCAACCTGATTATGCATCGTGTCTCTTTAGTTTCGTATTCCATTCTCCTCAATGGCTCCCCACTGAAAGTTTTCAATCCTTATAGAGGTATTCGTCAAGGCGACCCCCTCTCGCTTTTCTTGTTCCTTCTTTGAAGTGAGGTGTTCGCTAAACTCATTATGAATAGAGAAAGTGAAGGACTAGTTCACGACATTAAAATCTTCTCCAACAACATTGGGACTTCACATTTGATGTTTGCGGATGACAACTTTGTATTCTGCCGAGCCAATCCCTCAGAAGTTGAAGTCTTAAAAGAAATCTTCTCCACCTACGAAAAATGGTCTAGGCAGAAAATTAACCCTCACAAGTCTTCGATAGCTTTCTCCCCTAATATTAATACCTGCCTTCAAATCACTTCTGAATGAGGCCTTGGGAATGAAAGAATTTAGGAGAGATAAATTTTACTCTAGAAGCCCTCTGATGCTCTCCAGACAGCGATGCTTTGACTTTAATTTCCATATAGAGAATCTTCGGTTCAGATTAGGCATGGAAAAATGGGGCGATGAGGCGGGGCAGGGCCGCGACCCGACTGGGCGTCTTTGCCCTGGTAAAAACAGGGCGAAATTCCTCGCCCTGCCCTGCCCCGCTATGAATTCAAGCGGGGCAGGGCTACCCTGCCCCACTCTGATGTTTTTTTTTATACTCTAACCCAATTTTCTAATGCTACTTATATACATGCATAATACGTAAAATTGATATTTTATATGTGATTTAGAATATCCTTAATTCTAAATAGACTAGAAAGAATTGTAAATATTGAAAAATATGTTTTATATAATTCATATTTATTCTTGTATTTATTTTTATAAATTTTAAAATAAAGAAAAAAATATATAATATTTGAGGGTGTAGTTGATACGAAGTATAAAAAATGAAGATTACAATAAAAAAATATTTAGACTTAGGAAAAATCCAAAAATTATAATTTAATATTTGTTAAAAAAAAATTATATGGGGGCAAATCGAGCCCGACATACCCACCCCAATTAAGCTGAGGTGGGGCGACCCCTCCCGCTCCAAGAAATTATTCGGGGCGGGGCTGGGCTGAGCTGGGCGAGCCAAAGTGTTTGTGGGGCGGGGTAGACATTTACGTGCCTAGTTCAGATTGGAGGGTTGGGAAAACAAACTTCTTTCTCGAGTAGGTCGCTCCACTCTTATCAAGTCGTTAGCCATGGCTTTACCGTCTTACACTATGTCCTCTCATGAACTTCCGAAGAAGACGTGTCGTCACTTGGATGGTTTGTTGAGGAGATTCTGGTGGATTAGAAGTTCAGATAAAGACAGATTCCTTTGCCTTAAAGCATGGGACTCCCTATGTCAACCTAAATCTAATGGTGGTTTGGGTTTCATGCGTTTTGAGGATGCTAATAGGGCTTGGTTAATTGCCGCCAACGTGCAACGACCTTGGGTGGGGATTTTATTAAGAAAGTATCGCAGAAACAAATCTTTTAGGGAGGTCACTGCTTCGGCCTCTAGTTCTATAATTTGGAAATCTATCATTCATGGTAGAAGTTTGATGATTAAAGGTTGCTTATTCCAAATTGGGAGCGGCTCTACCATATCCATTTGGAACCAACCTTGGGTCGAAGGTCTTCAATGTTGCATTCTTTCTCTCCACCCCCACCCTTTGCTTATTGAAAGAGAAGCTGTGGCTACCAAATGGGTTAATGATCTTATTGTCCCAGGAACAAGATCGTGGAATCTATCCTAGATTCAAAAAGCTTTTGACCCTCAAGTAGGTTCTCTCATCCTCAATACTAGACTACTCCCTCTAGGAGAAAATGACAAATGTGTTTGAAAAGGTTGCAAGAATGGTAACTTTTCCATTAAAAGTGCTTACAATATTGATCAGGGGCTGAGGTTTAATAGTACTGATGCGGCCTGGTCCAATCTATGGTCCAGTCAAATTCTTGAGAGACAGAAACTCCTATTGTGGTGCATAGCACCTGAGGCTCTACCAACGGCTGATAAGCTCCACTTCCTTCGCTCTAATTCCAGTACTAATCCTTTGTGCCTATTGTGCAACCAGGAACCAGAAATTATTCTGCACCTATTTAGGGACTGTGCGATATCTAGAGCTATTTGGATTGCCTTGACTTTGGGGTATTCGAAGTGATGCCATTCCTGCCTCTTCCTACTTTGAGCTCATCAAATGGTTTGGCAACTTTGCGAAAAGAGGCCTCCCTAAGGAATTTCTCTCCTTTGCTGCTAGTCTTTGTGAAAGTATCTGGACAACAAAAAATGATATCCTTTTTGGTTGATCTAATATTGATATCCACTATCTGATTCAGAAAATTAACTTCAGGTTCAAAAAAGTTGTTGGGAGTCATTATGAGGAGAACAACATTGCCTTTATTCTCTCCTCTGCTGTGTCTAAGTTTGATCTGATCCAGCCTAATATTGATACGGCTTTTATTGATGCTCCTTTCAGTAACTCCTATGCAGGGGCTGGTGTTATCCTTTTTGAAACCCCCACTTTGGTAGATCCTTTCATTGCTGGCTTCTCTTTCACTGCTTCTTCCCCTTTGGAGGCCGAGACTCATGTCCTCCTTTTTGCTACTAAATTGGCTAAAGATTGAGGTCTCAGGAAATTCCAGCTGGCTAGTGACTGCAAGCCTTTGGTGGACTACTTGAACAAAGTCTCTGACTCACCTGATTGGAAGTATAAACTACCTGCTACTTCAAGCTTTACAAAGTGTTAATTCTAGTTCTTTCGATTTTTGTAGTGTAGTTTATATCCCAAGAGCGGATTCCATTGCCAAATGGGGTAGGTTTGTGGAAACTTTGTTTTAGGTTTGTGGAGATAAAAGAAATTTTTGGTATTAATTGTATTTTATTTTTTTTAATGTTAATTTTAACGGAATATTATTATATTTAATTGTAATTTGTAAATAATTAAACTTAAATAAAATAAAATAAATAATTAAAAAAATTAAAATATGATATTTTTGAGATATTTTATAATGATATTTAAACTTCAATAAAATTTAATTAAATTTAAACTCACTTATTAAAATAATATTATATTAAACATATAATATAATTTATTGTAAATTAGCAATAAATTATTTTATTTTTAAAAAAATTAGCAATAAATTTAAATTTAAAATCTACGTATAATATTTAATATTGCATTAAATATATAATATATAATCTTTTGTAATCACTCTCAAATTCAAAAATTAGAACAAATATTAAATTAAACATATATAAATAAATTATTTAATTAAAATAAAATATTTATTTCAAAATTTATATAATATTAATATAAATTTAATAAAAGTAATTAATAAATTATATTACACATTTATCTAGTGTATATATTTAGAAGATCATTTTATATGATATTAATATAAATTTAATAAAAGTAATTAATAAATTATATTACACATTTATCTAGTGTATATATATAGAAGATCATTTTAAGGGAAGAAAGCCAAAATGAAAAATTATTTGACGTTACTTGCTTTTGGGTTCTACATAATTTTCCTGTTCACCCACAAACGGGGATGGGTTATTGTTAAGCTTTTGTTTTTTTTTATAATTTTAATTTATTTTAAAATAATAAAAAAATAATTAAAATCAATTAGGTCAATATAATGAAGGGCATTCTTGTTATTTAAAAAAAATCATTGACCAAATTAGAGTGAAAGGTGTCTTTTTTGACTATTTTCAAATTAAAGGGTGTCGATACCAAAATTACACTTGTGTTGGTACACCTACCTAAAAAAAAATGGAATTATAATTTTTGGAGGTGAGGTTCTACCAATATACAACTAACCAATATTATTACATCTCATAAAAGTTTTTAAAATTACTTAATGATTTTCTTCCTATAATCTTGGAGGAAGTTCCAACCGTCAAGTTACAGAAGTCCAAACTGTCCACGAAAATTCTCATAGTATTTGGTATTAAAAAGAAAAAGAAAATAAAATAAAATATAAATTGGAGATTCAATCAGATTCTCATAAAATTTATCAATTCAACTCGTACACGTCTTCAACCCACCAAGCTTGAATTTTATTACAGATTTCCCTCGAAATTTGTCGAGAGAAAGAGATGAGTAATTTGAGAACAATTTGTAGACCTCATGGGGTCTTCTTCTCCGTCTCCACCTTCATAGGTTGCAGACACCAGTTTCGATCTAGGGTTTCCTTTCGAAACCCTAACAATAACCCTCCCTATTCTCTACTACCCCCTTCCTCTGCTTCTTCTATTGCCACTAAACCCTGGTTTCGACTCAATCAGAGGAGGACTGTTGTTAAGGTTTCCAATTGGACCGAGCACAAATCTCCTTACGAAACTCTTGGTGATTTCTCTGTCAAATTGCTTAACAAATATTTGATGAGTTCAATACTTTGCTGCTCCTTAATCATTTAGTGGATATTGAACTTTGAATTTATGGCAGAATTAGAGAAGGAAGCTGATGAGGAGCAAATAAAGGTTGCTTATAGACGCTTGGCCAAATTTTATCATCCTGATGGTTTGTCCTTTACCTTCACTCAAAAAGCTTTGTCTATGAAAGAAAGTAAAGTTTTGTGAATTACAATTCTTCTTCAATGGTAGTAGCTTCAATCAAAGGAATCATATTTTTTTTCTTTTTCAAGTAAATTTATTACACTGAGTAGCTTAGTGTTCTCAATTTAACCCCATCTCTGCCTCTAGTTTACAATGGCAGAGGAACACTCGAGGAGGGGGAAACTGCTGAGGCTAGATTTATTAAGATTCAAGCTGCTTATGAGCTATTGGTAGATGAAGAGAAACGCATGCAATATGATAAGGATAACCGAGTAAACCCAATGAAGGTAAAGACCTGACCACTTAGTTACATACACATTTGATTATTTTGTACTATTTACTTTGCATGTGTTATCAGTTTGCTATTCAGCTGAAACTTTCTTTTTCCTGTTCACTGTTTTCAGGCATCTCAAGCTTGGATGGAATGGCTTATAAAGAAGCGGAAAGCTTTTGATCAGCGTGGAGACATGGCGATAGCAGCTTGGGCTGAACAACAACAGCGGGAGTTGAATCTTCGTGCTCGTCGTCTCTCTCGCTCAAAGGTATTGTTTTTGAACAATTTTGAAGAACATCTCTGGCTGCATGTGTCAGTTTCCATATGCGTATGCGTGTATGCGTGTCTATCTATGTCTTTACTAGACTAAAATAAACATACCCATTACATCATTATTTCTTATTGGGGTCATTTTTGGATAATCTTCAGGTTGATCCAGAAGAAGAGAAGAGAATTTTGGCCAGAGAGAAGAAGGCGTCAGCAGAGTATTACCACAGCACTCTTAAGAGGCACACACTCGTTCTAAAGAAAAGGGACTTGATGCGAAGGAAAGCTGAGGAAGAGAAACGAAAGGTTATTAGTCAGCTTTTAGCTTTGGAGGGCCTTGAGCTTGATACAGATGATGAATAGTATTATAGAACTATACATAGTGTGGGATTTTCTTATAAATGTAGTCTTCATTGTACACCTCACCAACAAAAAAAAAGGAAATCGTGTAATTATTTCTATAATGAATTCTAGGGAAAAATCATTCTATTTTGTTGCTTGTGCCAATGACACCGAGCTCACTTGTCATTGCAAAAATACACACCAATACAAATACCATCATGTGAAACAACAGCAGCTTTGCATTTGTTTGGTCCAATATTGCTGGTAGATAAAACAATCATCTGACCAAATCACAAAGAGGAGGTAATAAATACATAGAATACACATCATGCAATCTATCCTCTATCCGGGATAGATATGTCTATTCAGTGTAAAGTTTTCAGACTATAACCTCAAATATGGTTGCGAAATAAGTGTCCACAAAATGACTTTTTCTTTCTACTGCTTGCAAAAAAATCATGTTCATAACACAAGAAGAGTTCATGTTATATTCAGCAATATTCCGCCATTGCCTAACAATATTCCAGAAACCAAATGTGAAATATGGAACAAAGAAATATAAATAAGAAACTGAAAATATTAAGTATAAAAAAGACACTATTATAAAACTATATATTAGAAGAATGTAATAGTAAAAAGTTTGTATCACATGTTCTTTATTTCTTTTCTTTTTCATAGCCTTGGTTGGTCGCCGTGTCATAGTTCCTATCTTTTTTTTATGTAGAGTAAATGATAGTTAAAATACCCAATATTTTTAAAATATTACACTTTTATATACCAATTATTTTTTGTGGTAAATATACTCAATGTCTTCAAAATGTTACAGTTTTATACCCAAGCTTTTTTTTGGCGGTAAATATACATAATTGTTTATTGTCTTTTTCACCATCAACTTAAAGATGAGAGATTAAAAAAAAGAATAAATAAGAACACAACGATTTTACGCGGTTCAGGCTATAAAAGAGCTCTAGTCCACGAGTCTCTAGTATTAAGGAGATCGGAAGCTTATTAGGGCAAGCTCTAATGGAGTTTTCTGAGGCAGCGTTTATATTGCTCTGAATACAAGGTTTCTCTCTCTAAAAAACTGAACATTTTACAATGAAACTCTTAGCCCTATTTCTAGAGGTTGTGGTCATTAATGCTAATTATCGATAATTAATACACATTCTCCTCGTTATTGATGTATTAATACCACTTTAATGTATTGGGCCGCATTAACTAGAGACCACGGCCCAGGCGAGATACGCAGGGCCCACTCCATAAAGTTACCTACTTTATGGGGAACATCCCCCTGACACTCTCAGGGCGTGCGCACATATCTCCATATCAGACAGCGTAATGGGAGTGCAACTTGTCGAGTCGTACAATTGACAACATTGTGGACAGATCATCAAAAAGGTTGTCAGACGATCCTCTGACTCTGCAAACCTGCACTGGCTGACACCTGGCTAACCTTCTAGGTCCTGAGGGCAAGGTTCTTGACCTGGAAGACAACTGCTTGTACAGAGTTCGAGGACTACTAACTAGTCCTCGGGGTACGACCTCAGAGAAAGACGTTTGTGCCCTACCTTTATCTGAGGAACGTGACCATTATTCGAGATATCCACCCTCCGAGGACTGGCCCCCGGGACGTGGCCTCACTTGAAGAGACATGCGTCTTCGCCACGTGCCCTACCCACACCAGTCTTTGATTGCCACGTGTCCTTTGGTGAAAACACGAACAACATTTTCCCCCAAGTCTCTATTCGTCCTTGGAAAATAGAGACTTAAAACTAGGGAGAAATCGAATAGTCCTCGGATGGAAACGTTTGAACTTTTTTGACGTCACTACGAGATTTCCTGCCACGTGCTGAGCCCCTATTGTTGGGCCCATCAATCTGTGCATTTAATGAGGGGTCAAGTCCATGACCCAAAACTTATTTTCCATACCCTAGGCGTCCTTTCAGTCTGTACTCGAGGTTTTCATTTTCCAATGCTAATGATCACGACCCACACCTTTTGGGATCCTGGCCCTTGGATCGCTCTCAAGTACCTATATCCTAGGTAATCCATCGGTCGGGGTGAACTTACTTTTCCCCCAAGCGTTTGGCATATAAAAGGTTGAGAACCAACTTTCCAACATTACTTTAGCTCATTTCAAATTTTCTGTGTTTTCTACTCTCCAACCTCTCTCTGCATCTCAAACCATTCTCCTTCCCAGCATTCCCCAGCTTTGTATCCTTTTTTATTTCTCTGTCACTCTGGACAATTGGCATGAATCTTCTTACTTCTGGGTAAACAACAAGAAATTCTTCAGAGTTCGCACTAGATTCAGCACCATCCGACGCTTCATCTCGAGTAAGCGCCTTTGAACTATGATTGTCTGTTTTTGGGTTTGTTTGAGGACTTAGGATGCATGCTTAGGAGTTGTTTTTTGAGCTTTTTACAGGCTTTTTTTGACCTTATTTGTCATCGAAAATGGTCCAAATGGCCTATTTAGACGTTTTGAGGTGTCTTGAGATGTTTTTCGTTATTCTGGACCTTCGACTGAAATCTGGAAAAATTCCAGATTCCAACAATGTTCATCATCTCTGATGATGTTCATCTTTTCCGGTGGTGTCTCCGGCGCCAGGTGTCTATTTTCCAGGACCCTCCAATGTCATTAGTTTTTCTTTCCTTCCCTTTTCCCTGAGCAGTAGTCTTTCGTTTTGGCCTAGCTTTCTTCGGGTCAAGGCGCTAACTGCTTGGTGTTTGTTTCAGATGTCCGAGGAGCTTTATTAGCTCCATCAACAAGGTTTCTACGCATTTGACACCGAGATCCTCTAGATGGCTCGAGAAGTGGGGCAGCGCCCCGAGAAGGGGAAACAAGTGGATGGTAGCAGCCAAGCTCTTGCAGTACAGGAGAGCTCAAAGCCGGTGGCGACAAGAACCCTCAGAGCTGGCCTCTCGGAGGAAGAGGCTAATGCGGGCTCGACGTTGTCGGACACCGCTACCCTGCCATAGGGTTCGAGGCAGAAGACATCCCAAGCAAGCTACGGAACCGAGGTGCCTTGTAGAAGTTCCTCGACAACTACGGGGTGGATGATGGCAAAATACTCATGCTCCTGGCTTGAGAGGATGAGAGGGCGCACGAGAGCGTTCACGAGCTCGGGCTCTGGAGCGCCTCCCATCTCCAAGTGGGTGCAGCCCTGCCACTGCACCAATACTATGTCGACTTCCTTAAACTCATCGGCATAGCTCCCTTGTAGTTGTCCCCGAACTGATATCGGGTACTGAAGGCTCTACATTTTCTACAAAAGGAAAAATTGGTCCACCTTGCCCCCTGCCAAAATATTGTTCGTCTACAGTTTTCAGCAATGCTAAAAAAAGGGGGCAAAATGAGGATGTTATACCCTGATGAAGCACACGATCCCAGGGAGAGGCTACAAATCCCCAAGTGGCAACGAGAATCATGCTCGACCTACAGGACCAATTCTTTTGGGCGGATAGGTTCCCGACGAGGACCAATCCTACTCTACTCTTGGACTTCGCTATAGTTGGTAAGTACTTTTGTCCTCGCATAAGTTAGTATGATAGTATTTAGATCGCAACTTATCCCTGTCAGTGTCGTCTTAATCAGGTTTGTATCGCCACCCTCCTTTTGTTGACTCTTTTGACGAAAGGCTTCGGATGATGGATTCCATTCACAACAAGGAGCTAGAGCTCCTCTTCCTCGTCACCGATGCCCATCTCTGAAAGTATGGGCTGCTGTAGGTGGGATAGAGCATAAATCCGGTGGTCCTAACCAAATTTCAAGATTCGAAGGAATCTCGGAATGTGGCAAGGCTACACATAGAGTATATGGCAGCCAAGGCACATCATCAATACACACAGTGCCTTTGCGAGGAGCACGCGGAGAGCGTCCTCGCCATCAAGGCAGTCGCGGAGGTGAAGGAAGATGAGGAGCTCGAGGCGGGGATCAAGTCTTCTTCCATGCCTCAAGGTAAATCTCCAATCATTCTTCATTATACTAGGCGTGTACGGGAGGGAACTAGTCCTGACCATTCGTCCTTTTCTCCCTCCCTTCTTGAATGCGACCAAGTCTCGGGGCGTCGTTGGTCCGAGGAGGAGTATCAAGACTACCAGGACCTCATCGACGTGTTTCTCCGTAACCCGAGGAGGAAGAGGCACCCTCAAGGCTTCGTGACTCTTGGCGAGACGACGACCATGCACGCCTCTTGGTTTTGTTAGTAGGAGACTAATCTAACGCAGGAGATGTGTCGACTTATATGCGAATTCGCTCATTCTGTCCTCCACTTTGAGTAGCCTGATCGCGATGGGGCTCTCGAGGAGTTTTATACTTGGTCTCACATTTTTCTGTTGTGATTTCTCTTTCTTTTCTGGAGACTAACCAGTTTTTTTCCTTTGTGCAGAAAATATGGGCCTCTCTGATCTAGTTCGGTCGAAATGTCAGAGGGTGTCGGGGCCTTTTGAGATAGAAGCCTCGATAACTCCAACCGCAGTGCCCACATCCACACCAATTTCCCAAGCATCCTCTGCGGCTGATCCACAGGTCCCTGTCCCAAGCACAATGGCTGTCGGTGAGGTCATTGACCTCGAGGTCTCTTCCCCCGAAGATGAGGGATTCTCCAGGAAGGGTAAGGAAATCCCTTCCAAGTCACCCCAAGCCAGGGTGCCTCAGTTGGTTATCTTCCCAAAGCACTATGAAGGGGATGACTCAGAGCTGCATGTGGAGGTCATCGAGTACTACAAGGCCTGCATCGAGGAGGCAATGAGGACTCCTAACTGAATATCTACGCGAGGACTGGCCAAAGGACCCCGTTGTCCCTCCTTGCCGCGAAGAGTTGGAACCTCTCCCCATGGGAAGAATAGGAGATAGGGCCATACCGCTCAGCACAGAGCTCATGTAAGGACTAGCGGCGTCCCTGTGCGAGATGCCTGCCAGCAGCTTCGCCCGTTGTGGTAGCGACAACGAAGTTGTGCTAAAGGCTACCAGCCGTCACTCTTCCTTGAGGGGAAGTCTCCTAATTTCTACCTAAGTTTAGTGTGTATTTATGTCTTTTTAGTTGATTTGATATTCTAATTTTACACACTGCGACCCTCAATCATCGACTCGGGGACCTTGTGCTGACGCGGTCCCTTGAGCTGAAGAAGACTCGGGGGGGGGGGGGGGGGGCTGGCTCGGGCCCAGGTAGAACTTGCTCAACTCTAGGAGACCGCAATCCCCCTAGTGGGACATTTGCGGCTCCAGAAAAAAGTGGAGGACATGAGGGCCAATTTCCTTGAGGTAGAGGACTCACTAGCCACTGAGTGGTCAAAGTTGTCCGCTCTGGAGGAAACATCCTCCAAGTTACTGGAAGATGCTACAGGCTGCACCTGGACCGTGGAGGAGGAGCTGGCCAAAGTCCACGAAGAGCTCTGATTGAGCCGGGCAGAGTCTCTAGCTCGTGCCGATGAGCTAGAGAAAACCATAAGAACTGCCAAAGAACAAGCAAAAGACCTCGATGTGATGGCCGAGGATATGCTCTTCGTTGCGTGGTAGAGCAATAGAGACATGGATCTCTGGTTCACAGAGGATCTTGACATGAAGACAAAGCTTGAGGCATGTCTCGAGGCGGAAAATATCCATGCAGCTCATGAGAAAGAGGCCTAGGCAGCTGGCCGCATCCCCGAAGTTGACCCGGTGATCGAGCTAGTGGTAGAGGTGCCCCCAGGCCAAGAGCCCCAGTAATTTTGTCCTATTTAGAATTTTTTTTTCTTTTTAAACTAAGTAGGCATGCCTGCCATAGTTTATTGGGGTATAAACAAGCAACACTCGAGCCCCCGAGCACAGTTGTAACTATTTTCTGTTTAAAAATATGCAGCTTGCACTACTTGCCATGATTACATCATTATTTCCAAATTCACTTTTTATCAAATTATTTGAGTACTTAGGAAATTTCCATGCATCTAGTGTTGCCCTGTAGGCTCGTGGTCCTTGAGAGTAACTTTAAAGTTGTTAAGGGGTCACTCGACGTGACCCTATGTCCCCGAGTTCCAACGACTCAGTACGAGGCCTGCCTGTCAGTGTTCAGACGTGCACATCTAGTGTGGCCTTCCAGGTGCATTGTCCTCGAAAGTAACTTTAATGTTGTTAAGGGATCACTCGACGCGACCTTGTGTCCCCGAGTTCCAACGACTCAGGACAAGGCTTGCCTGTCAGTGTTGGGACGTGCGCATCTAGTGTTTCACCTTAGGCTCAAGGTTGTAAGAGTAACTTTGACGTGGTGTCAAGTGAGAGGACTCGACTATCCTACCCTTCAAGTTCCAACGACTTGGGATTCCGTTCGTATTTTTAGATCATAGGATTGAGTCCACGCTCCTCGGGCGCGGTGTCCTTGGGAGGTAACTTCAGTCCATACTCGCACTACTTGGGCTCTATCTTGCTCTTCGGGTCAATATCCCGCAGAGCATTTTGTTCAAGTCCTAAGGAAACTTATGCTAGTGTCTGAGTATTGGCGACTCGGTATTCCGTTCATATCTCGAGGATTGGGATTTTTTCACTACCCCCAGGCGCACGCTGTCCTTGGGAGAGTTTTAAATCCAATCTTGCATTACTTGGATCTGTTCGACACTGCGTTTCTCAGGCCTTTTAGCTATGGGATCCCACGACAATAGGGGTGCTTCACTTGTTGACTAGCCAAGCTCCCCATGTCATGGATTTTCCAACCCTATAATATTCGAGGCATTCAGAGGACTTGGACATAACTCCTCGGGCGCAGTGGCCATGGGAGGCGTCCCAAGTCTGCCCCGGGACCAAGTACGGAGTATTCGGTCTTCCGTTCGTGTCTTGAGATCAAAGACTTGATCAGAGCTCCTCGAGCGCAATGTCCATGTGAGGTGATGTAGGTCCATTCTCATGCTACTAAAATTTTGTCTAGTTTCTAGGTGCTAAGCCTTAGGCAAGACTCGACTAGTTTCCTAGGTTTTTCTGTTCTCAGGGTGGCGACACTAAGCTTACTCTGCTTATTAAGCTTAGTTTCCTAGGTCGTTCCCTGCAAGGTGTGACGCTGCCCTAACTCCATGCCCCCCAAGTGATCAGAGACTGGTCTGCGTTCACTTGTTCAGGCCAGCAAGCGGGTGCTCTTACACATAACATTAATAGAATAAAGGAAACCAAAAAAATATATAAGTAGACACTAAATTTCTTTCTTGTTGTGTTTTATGTACATGGTTTCCATTAAATGTGCCTAAAGGCTACAAGGGATACTACAGAAATTGACAAGGTTCATTGCTCATACTACTAGTAATGCCGACGAAGATACTCGACATTCCAGGCATGGGGAATCAATTCCCCACTTAGTCGGGCCAATTTATGTGAGATATGTTTGTGTGTAATTATGTGATTATATGAGTTATATGATAATATGACTAGATATGCATGTGTTAGTATTAAATATGCATGTGTGCCCATTTCTTATTAGAAGATCAATTTTTGTAATTTGGCCCATTAAGGGCATAGTTGTATATATGTGCATATATGTGATGTATGTGAGAGACCAAATTATTATGTGGGTTTATTTGGATTACTCAGCACGAGACGATCCTAGGGAGCAAGTTAGCGGGAAAGTCACAACGGGACCAAATACCCGACTCGAGGGGAGTCAATGGGTATTTTGGGTAATTACTACATTACTGGGTTATCGGGTAACGAGAATAAATGTTTGAGGACATATTTGGAGTTAGTAAGATTAGGAGGGAATATCAACGATTTTGACCATTTCGCCCTCGGGGACGTTTTTGGTACCCTGAGCCTCGGGATTAGTTTTAAGTTACTTGAACCTTAAGGAAACAAAACAAAACACTCAAACACTTTTATCAGCTCGCATACTCTCCCAACCGACTATCTTCCTCTCCCTCATTCTCTCTCAATTCAAAGGGGATTTCTTGAGAACTAAGGGGATTAGTGACTGAAAAACATGGGAATTGAAGGCCTGAACTTGGGATTAGATGTGCTACAACTAGGAGGAATTGAATCATAATTGAGGTAAGCTTTAGACTTTGTCTTCCATTGAATTTCTATTAAGTTTTCTTAATGTTCTTGAGATGTTCTTAAGCTTTGTGGCTCAAGTGTTGAATGGTGAGTTTTGATGGGTTTTAATCAAGTTTTGGAATGGGTTTTGTTGCTGGGAAAATGTTGAATCTGTTATGGGGAATGAATTATGGTTTTAGGATTGATTTTGGGTGGTTTTTGGTCTAGTTTGAATGAAGAAAAAAAACAGGGAATTCTGGGTTCGTAGGGTTGTGTCGCGACCCTCTTGAACCCAGAGGTCAGGGGCGGTTCTTGATGCGAGGTCGCCCCGTGGCACCTGTTAGGCTGCGTCGTTGCGTGTGTTAAGTGAGAAGAGAGGTTGGGGCCTCTGACTTGGGTGGGTTGCGACTCAGATGCTTGGGGCTGCGGTGCTTAAGGGGTTTTGAGCCCCGGGAGGGATTTTGAGGGCGGGAACTCAACACTAAGGGCTCGGGATCGATCCTACTACCCGGTTTAGTAGAATTCGAGGTCCCGGAGGCTAGGACTCGGCCCGGAAGCCTTTATTTGCTCATTATTGACGGGATCCTATATTATGGGTTTTACTAGGTTATCACTAAGGGCTCGGAACCGGGATCGTGCTCGAGGGTCGTTCCTATTATTACGCTATACTCAAATCTGAGGTAAGAATATTGCACCCAATACGTCATATATATGATTAGGGCTTGGCCTGGTTGTTGATTATAACTATGAATGGGGCTCGGGCCTCTAAGAATGAACGTGATTGAGTTATGTTTGAGCTTTTTGATTAAACATACTTGAATATTCTATGTCTAGCTAAGTGTTATGTGATTGTTCGCATGGTTTGCGTAGCTAGGGCTTGGCCCCCTTAAGGAACATGGTTATAACTATGTTTGCATTTATTTGATGGTATTATATGATTAAAATGTATGCATACTTGTGTTTGTCTGAAGTATGCTTATCTGTATCCATATCTGTATCTGAATATCTGGCACAAGGCTTGACTTATTAGCCAAGGGCGGCAATAGGGTGTTGCGCGCTGGTCGAAAGGCTTAGGCCCAACCAGGAATGTACTATTACGTTGGCCGACCCTATGTTCATTGGAAAACAAAGCGTTTATCTAGCTCTATGGCTAGTTACTCAGAGCTAAGGGCGAGGGCCCCATGTGACTCTATGGTCACATAGCTAGGGCATAGGGCCCGGGATTGACTCTATGGTCAACTATTCCCGGGAAACGGGCCCCAGAATGATCCAATGATAATTTATCTGTAATTTTTTGCATGCATGAGTAGGTTATTACCGCTGGGCATGCTATATATATGTATCTGGATTCTGTATTTACTGTTCATGTACATGTTTAAGTTTTCTTGCTGAGCCTTGGCTCATGGGTCCTATGTGGTGCAGTTAAAGGGAAAGGAAAGCTAGACCAACTATGAGTTGGAGAGCTTCGGTGGTGGCGTGTACATATGCGGCTTCTCATCCACCACGGTCGAGGATATCTTAGAGGAATTAGGGTCGTATCCCTTATTTTGTCGCTTAGGCTAGCTGGTTATACTTTTGACTTGTATATACCCTTTTAAACATCTGTTTGTAATATTTCTAGATCCCATGTATTTATAAAACTTTTGAATAAAAAGTCAACAATTCCTTTGACCAAAATTTTTAACCTTAACCCTTGACATTAACCGTAGTTACACGTTTATTACCAAATGACTTGATTAGCAAGTCTAAAACTATTTAAAATACACAGTGTAACAGTCTTGGATTAGGAGGACATTACAGTATGAGCCTTCCCAGTTAGGTCCCAACACTCCTACACCGAGGTCTCAGGTGGCTAAGAAGACTCTTCGCAACACCAGATCTCTGACCCCAAACTTTCTATCCTTCACTTTAGAGTTGAAGTACCTGACTACCTTCTGTTGGTAGGACGCTACTTGAAGCTGAGAACATCACGGAGCTCCTCCATGAGGTCCAGGGTTTCTTGCAGAAAACCATGGTTCGTGGTCAGGTCATATGTATCCCTTCGGTGCGTGTAGATTGCTGCCTCAACTGGGAGCATAGCTTCATATCCATAGGCCATGGAGAATGGTGAATGGCGAATGACCGGTGGATGTCTTGGCACTGGTGCGATAGCTCCACAATGCCCTAGGCAGCTCCTCGAGCCAAGCTCCTTTTACTTGTTCCAGTCTTTTCTTCAAAGAGGACTTGAGTGTCTTGTTCACTGCTTTCATTTGGTCATTGGCCTGCAGATAGGCAATGGAGGAGAAACTTTTGATAACTCCGTGCCGTTGACAGAAGTCCGTGAATACTTCACTATCAAACTGCAACCCATTGTCGGAGAATATCTTCCTCAGGATCCCATATCGGCAAACGATGTTTTTAATGACAAAGTCCAAGGCATTCTTAGAGGTGATCGTTGCGAGTGGCTCGACCTCGACCAACTTCGTGAAGTAGTCAACAGCCACTATGGCATATTTCACCCCTCCCTTTCCCGTAGCCAGGGACCCGATAAGGTCGATACCCCAGACAGCGAAAGGCCATTGACTGGTCATCTGCATGAGCTCATTTGGAGCTCTCGGGGGATGTTAGCGAAGTGTTGGCACTTGTTGCATTTCTTAACAGAATCCATCGCATCTCTATTCATGGTGGGCCAAAAGTACCCTTGCCTCAAGATCTTTTTGGAATGACTTTGCCCCCTAGCGTGGTCCCAACAAAGGCCCTCATGTACCTCTCAGAGTATCAGTCTGGCTTCCTACTGGGACACACACCAGAGCAAGGGCATAGAATAACCTTGCCGATATAGCTTACTGTCCATGATTACATACCGAGGTGCTTGATAGAGTAGCTTCCAAGCTACCTTCTTATCTGGCAGTAGCTCCCCGGAGACGAGGTATTTTACTATTGGCTCCATTTACCCATCTTAGGGTTGTATAACTTCCACCTCTTTAGGAGCTAAGATGCTCGGAGCAGCCAAGTATTCAATGGGGACCACATTGATCAACTCAGCGTTTTTGGTGGTGGCCAACTTAGCCAGGGCGTCAGCATTGGAATTCTACTTTCGCGGCACCTGCTGAATAGTGAATCTTCTGAAGTTATGCAACATTTCTTGATACTTTGCCAAATACGCTGCCATTTTTGTTCCCCGGGCCTGGTACTCTCTGAGTACTTGGTTTACCACGCGTTCAGAATCGCTAAAAATCTTGAGGCCCTCGACCTTTAGCTCAAGTGCCACTCGGAGCCCAACGATAAAGGCTTCGTATTCCGCTTCATTGTTAGAGGCGTTGAAACCAAAACAAAGTGCGTTGTGCACCCCGTGCCCCTCGGGGGAAACCAAAATGAGTCCATCTCCGGCACAATTCTTGTTTGAAGACCCATCTACGTATAACTTCCAGGCTGGTCTGACCACTGGGACATTTTCAAGCTTCTCCTGATTCCCCATGCACTTGGTTATGAAATTGGCCAGTGCCTGACCTTTTATAGCAATCCTCAGATGGTAAGTGATGTTGAACTGACTTAACTTCACCGACCATTTCAAGAGTCTTCCCAATGACTCTGGCTTCTTAAGGACTTTCCTGAGGGAATGGTTTGTGAGGACCTTAATTGGATGCGCCTAGAAGTACGGTCTTGGTTTTCGAGAAGCCACCATTAGACAAAAAGTTAACTTCTCCATCAAAGGGTACCTAGACTCTGCGCTGAGGAGTCTTTTGCTAACGTAATAGACGGGGTGCTGAACACGGCCTTGCTCCCACACCAAGGCAACACTGACAACATTATCCGAGATAGCCATATAAAGTAGAAGGCTTCTATGTTTACGGGCTTGGACTGAATCAGAGGATTTTCCAATTCCTCAAGCAGTGATGATGAAACCTAAGAAGTTTCTGGAGGCAACCCCAAATGTGCACTTTTAGGGATTTAATTTCATTCCGAATCGACAGAGCACCAAGAAAAACTCTTCCAAGTCACCCACATGGTCGGGAGCTGTCCTAGATTTGACCAGCATGTCATCCACATAAACTTCCATGTTTCACCCTAGCTGGTTCTTGAACATCCGGCTTACTAGTCTCTGGTAGGTGGCACCAGCATTCTTCAGTTTGAAAGGCATCACAATGTAACAGTAAACACCCTTATTGGTCTGAAAACTAGTATGCTCCTGGTCTGCAACATGCATGGATATCTGGTTATAGCCCGCGTATACGTCCATGATCGATGACATATCATAGCCAGAGGTGGCATCAACCATCTGATCTATTTTGGGGAGCGAGAAGTAGTCTTTCAGAAAAGCCTTGTTAATGTCTGAGAACAAGATTGGATAGCCACCTGGGTTATTGGGCTTCTCGGATAAATCTGTTGGTGAGGAACTTGTCTACCTCAGCCTTGAGAGCCTATTTCCGAGTTTGATCAAACATCCTTTGCTTTTGCTGGACGAGAGCAAAGTTTGGATCGAAATTCAAGGTATTGCAGATGATGTTTGGATCAATGCCATTCATGTTGGAATGTGACCATGCAAACACGTCTTGGTTTCTCAGAGGAAGTCCACCAATGCTTCTCGGAATTCTGTCTTCAAGCTTCCCCCAACTTTTATTTTTCTATCGGTGGTGGAGGTATCAAGAACTACCTCCTCCACCACCTCTATCGGTCCAATGGCTCTCTCCTCCTGAACCCTCAGGTCCAATTCATCAGGCTCGGTCTCCTGGATCGCCTGTACTTCCAATGCCTTAGACTGCTTGGGGACTACGACCTCAGCCACCATCATGGGGGTCTTGAGAGACACATTGTAACACTGCCTCGCCTTTTTCTGGTCTCCGCGAATGTTAACAATCCCCGCCTCCGTGGGGAACTTCATGCACATGTGGCGGATGGAAGTGACGACTCCAAACTCTACTAGGGAAGGCCGTCCCAGGATGGCGTTATACGTTGAGGAGAAGAATACCACCACAAAGGTGCAGTATTTGAAGGCCTGGAGAGGCACTTCCCCATCGGGATGAGGGCTTCTCCCAGAATCCGTAAAGACTCGAGGCACACAAGGACAAATCGGCAATGGTCAGCCTTATTTTCTTGAAGTCTAACTTAGACAGGATGTTCACCGAACTCCCGTTATCCACCAGGATCCGCACCACCATTTTGTTGGAGACTTGGCTCTCAATTACCAATGGGTCGTGGTGTGGGAAGTGTATTCTCTGAGCATCATTTTTGGAGAATGTTATGACTTGGTCAGTCATTCGGGGCATTTGGGCAGGCAGTTGAGCCAAAGCCATCACCTATTCATCATGATTTAAAGCTTGCGCATACCTGTTCTTTGAGCCTCAGGAGGTACCTCCCAGGTGGGGCCCTGTTCCTACTCCCCCGTTCATCGGAGGAGGTCCTCGGAACACTGGATGTTGCGGGGCCACAGGAACGACTGCTGGGATCTGCGGAGCAATAGGCAGCACAAGTGTTCCTGCCGCGGGGGGTTGTGCCTGACGTGCTCCACCCTTAGCATATTGGTGGAGATGTCCCACCTTGATGAGGTTTTCGATCTCATCCTTCAGCTGCAACACTCATTGGTGTGGTGCCCTATGTCGTTGTGAAAACAACAAAACTTGCCGGGATCTCGCCTTTCCCTGTCCTTCCGGATGGGTTGTGGTTTCTGATAGTGAACATGCTGTTCCGTGCCCACGAAGATATTCTCTTGGGAGTTTACCAAGGCAGTATACTCAATGTCCTGCGAGACATACTTCTCACCAGAGGTAGTTCCCTGCTCCGCATGTGCGTTTCCTTTTCCCTTGGGCTTCCGACCCTTGCCCTTGCCCCTGTATCTACTGCCGGTGGGGGTTTGACTGGGTGCAGCAGAATAGGACAGAGCAGCAACTCCAGCATTGAATGCAGGCTAAAAAACACTGTATCTAGTGGGTGCCACTTCGTATCCTGTCGGAGCCACGTTGAATGCACGAGTTGGCACGACACTAAAACATGTGGGAGGGACACTCAAGCTGGGCTAGACTCCCCCCAAGCCTAGCAGATAGGAGCATGAGGGGAATACTAGATCCCCGAAGCCACGGGGCCAGGCGTGGTTGGAGCATGGAAGGCGACAGTGCTAGGAACAATTCTTAGTACGCAACGGACATTGTGGTAATGGAATACAACAAATTTTTTTATATAAAAATCTTTATATAATGATCCTTTAATATGTAATATGTTAATCAATATATAATATGTATATGAAAAAAATACAAAACGATTTACCTCTTGTAGCCTATCAAGAATCCTTGAATCTTTTTGTATATACTTCGATCTTCCTATTCTCACTAGAGTACTCACACCTAGATCTTCCAAGACGTTCTCTACACCTCAAGATGTGGGTAGGCACATAGAGAACAATGATCAATTTTGTGAATCAAAAGTATTCTCAACACATGAGACTCTTGATTATAGGCTAGAGAGAAAGGGTTTTTTTGTGTGAAAAAATGATAGTTTTTCTTCTCTATAAAAACTTGTTAAGACTTGTTGTTTCTATTTTCTATCATATAAAATATATAGACATTATTATCATTGTTATCCCCGTTTCTTCCTACATGTACGGGTCCACACTGTAATTGTCCATGGCCCGCTTTCCTGGGAGTTAAGGCCCAGACCAGGCCCATTAGGCGAGGGGAAAACGGGTATTGGCAGCCCAAGTCACGGCAAGGCCCAAAGGGCTACCGGGAGAGTAAGTCGGGACCATCGTCAAGGCAGATTGTATAAACTTGGGACTACGTACCGAGATGTTCCCCGAGGTACGGTAAAGGAGTTCGCGGCTACCAAATCCAAGATTAGGTCGGGATCTCCGTGGATGAACCCGGGTCCTGGTAAATGGAGGGAGACTTTGGTAAACGGACCTGGATGGGTTGTCCGAGTTTGGCGAGATAAAGTGTCCAAGATACTAACATCGTCCCATGAAGCGTGGGGTGTTGTCCCCACGCTTAACCTGCAGAAGAGACTACCTTGGGATTGTACGCCATTGGTTCAGAACTGCGCTGCCACTACTCTGACCGATCTTGTCCCCCAAATCTTCCTCGTAGCCCATAACACCCAGATTGAAACACCGGTCTGTCGCATGTCTTAGAATAAGATATTATTTGGGCTGGCCCAATGGGCTTTGATTAATGTATATTTCATATTTCAAACCTTTGTATTGGGTTCCCATCAGAGAAGCCTATGGTATTTACACCCTTATTGGGCCCGGGCTAGCCCATCCCAAGCCTAGTGCACCCATGTGCCTATAAATACTAATAGTGGTGCACTGAGGAGGGGATCCGAGATTTTGATTATAAGTAGTTACTCTGCTCAAACTTGTAGAAAAATCCATTGTCAAAAACTCTCTAAGCTCTAATACAACTGTATCATGGACTAAGGCTCATTAACGCCCCAACCAAGTAAAAACCTTGTTTACTTTTATTAAGTCATTTCTTTTACGCTCTCTAATATTTCATAATTCTAGTTTCTGAAAAACTTGGTAAACATTTTGGTGCTTTCATTGAGAGTTAAAGTGAGAAGTCTTGAGTTGATCTTGAACATCTACAACAATGGTGAACACGAGACACACCACTTTCAACCCTACTAACCAAGAACAAGGTGTAGGAGACATGCCACTGCCTAGCCAACCTCTTCCTCAGAGCCAGCCTGAGGACACACCCCATCAGATATCCCAACCTGACGAGTCGTAGAACGATGAAGGTGGGGAAGAGTATGAGGAAGAGGAGGGAAATGAGGGGTAATATCATGATCTCGAAGCTGAGGATCCCGCGATCCCTGAAGAAGTAGACCCCAACCAAGAGGACCCGGAGGTGACCAAACTGAGACAGCAAATCCTGGACCAAGAGGCCAGGATTGCCAAACAAAAGGAAGCCACTCGACGGATGCAAGAGTCCCTCCAAGCCCTACAAGCTTTCATAGCCGCCCAAGGCTTGGCGGCTAATCCTCCAGTTGTTCTGCCTCCAGGGACACAACTGCCCGCTCCGCAGTCTAGGAATGGCGCGCCCAGAGACGCAAGGCCAAATCCTACCCTTGGATAAGCTCTCAAACAGGGGCCGGCTATCTTGGCCCAAGAGAAAGCAAACCCCCAGAGGGAAGTTCCCTTGTCCAGAAAACTGGGACCCGTCCCCGGCCACTCCCTAGGAAAGAGAAGGTGCGTCCCGTCCCAATACAGGGCCACCCAATCAATCCCCGAGGGACGTGCCCGCAGGGTACCAGGCCTCGGCCCGCCCCAGGGCGGACTGGACGGGAACGGTCTTTCCACCCAAGCGCTTCCGTGAATAAGGGCCACCGGGGGCGCCAACATAATGACAAGCCGAACGCCCTTAGCTCCAGGGACGATACATCTCGGGTAGACCTGCACGACGGGCTAAACGCTCGAAAGGAACAGGCCCTCAAGGAAAAGATCCGCCCCCCGAGATGGAGATTTGAGAAATAATCTCAATGACAGAAGGAACGAGAGAGTTCCCCTAGATGATGGTACGACCAAACAATTCATGGAACAGCTGGCTGCCCTAAAGAAAGTCACGGACTGCCTAGTCCGCAAGCAGGAGGGAGCCGACACTGATTCCTACGAGGAAGAAAAGGAGCCATGCGCCAAGCACATCCTGTATGTGGTGCTCCCCAAAAGATTCAAAATGTCGAGTCTACCCGCCTACACTGGGAACACTAACCCTAGAGATCATCTGTCGCGCTACAATCGATTAATGACCGTAGGCCACGTCTGCGACAACGGCAAGTGCCTCTGTTTTTTTATTACTCTAGGCGGACCTGCAGAGGAATGGTGGAAGAGGCTCAAGCCGGGATCCATCCAATCCTGGTCCAGACTGCAGTCGGCTTTCCGCAAATAGTTCGTGGCCGCCATGAGGATGGACATGCAGATCAGTGCCCTCGCCAACATCAAGCAGCTCCCCATGGAGATGTTGAGGGCCTACATCCAGCGTTTCACAGAGGAAGCCTCCAAAACCAAGGTGGACGACGAGCAGCGCCTGGTGGCCCTACAGTCCAGAATCCGGGCCGAGTCTCCCCTCTAGGATGACATGCAGCGCAGCAAGGTGGCCACCCTCGAGGAATTCATAAGAAGGGACCAAGGCTTTATCAACTAGGAGGAGGCCCAAATACAGGCATTTGGATGGCAATCGACACCTCAGTAAAATGCCCAAACCTTTCCGGGATATGGGGCACAATATCTCGGCGGGGCACAATATCCGACCCAACAGTACCTGACTCCCCAGTAGTGCCGGGATCGACAGCCACGCATGGAATAACCTTTAACGCGCCCACGGTCTATGGCCCCGCGTCTCCGGGATATGCCCCGGCCCAGACTACCCCTTTGCCTGGATACAGAATTGCTCCAGTCAGGTACAATGCTGCTCCTGGCGGGGCCCAACCGTCCCAGATGGGGGGAACTGAAGCAAGTGTGAATCCCTCTCGGGGAAATAGATCTGGGAAGGGACCAAATCGATCCGAACCATCTAAGAAGGGCAAGAAGGGCTACGAGCCCCAGTATTCAGAGTACACCAACCTAGTGGATACTAGGGAAAACATTTACCTGGCCACAAAAAGGACGGTTCATTACCGGAGACCACCTCCCATGTTCAAAGGAGGAAAAAACCCAAGGGATTCCAACAAAAGGTGTGCGTACCATAAGGAGGCGGGCCACACAACTGAAGAATGTCGGCAGCTAAAGGACAAGATCAAAAATTTGATCAAGCTAGGACATTTGCACCAATGGATCAGGATGCCCATGGGAGTTTCGGAACTGTCAGCAGTCCTCGGACAGTCCACGATCCCGGGCGCACCTGGAGCGTACCCACCTCCCCAGGGAGGATACGCAAAGGGCCTGGGATCGCAGGCCCCTCAGGGGGGCCCCTTCGTGCAGGCGCCCGGACCCGGAATGCCTTACCCGGCCTGGATCGCACCCCCGCGAGTGGACGGTCACGTAGCCACCATCTCGGGCGGGCCCCATATGGGAGGACCATCCTGGAATGATCAAAAGCGTTACCTCAGCGAGCTTGACCATGACCAAGAGGTATGCGCTCTGGTCCAAGCACCGACTCAACGCCCGAAGTTGATGAACCTCCCCATCACCTTCACGGAAGACGATGCCCGCAACGTCCATTTCTCGCATCATGACCCTCTGGTCATTGATGCCCAAATCTCCAACAAGATGGTATCCAGAGTGCTGTTGGATGACAGAAGCTCCGTCAACATTTTGTTCAAGCCTACCTTCATCGCAATTGGCTTGACCGAGGTGGATCTAGCCTCGTGCCCAACCCAGATCTACGACTTCAACGGGGACTCGATACTACAGATGAGAAAAATCCAGTTGCTCGTAACACTGGGGAACGAGATGCAAAGCTCGTTCAAATTTTGCACGTTCGTGGTGGTGGACTGCCCCACCGCTTACAACATCATTTTCGGTCGGCCCGCATTGGTCGAATTCGGGGCAATCACCTCCATCCGCCACCTGTGCATAAAATTCCCTTGCAATAACGGAGGAGTAGGAACAGTCCGGGGAGATCACAAGAGCGCACATAAATGTTACCACGTATCCGCCAGACCCGTTTACATGGTCCGCGAAGAACCTCTTGAGGAAATCGTAGATCCAGTCCCGCCCCTCCCCTGGCAAGACAGATTGTCCGGGAATAGGACGAGCTGGACCCGCTGATAGGGGAAGACCACGTACTAGAACCCATGGAGGAGATTGAAGAGGTGTTCATTAGTGACACCAACCCGACCAAGGTAATCCAAGTCGGGAAGAACCTGAAAGCAGAGGTTTGGGCCACAAACATCGCCCGGGTGAAGGAGAACTAGGATGTCTTGGCTTGGTCTCATTCGGATATGATCGGGATCGACCGTAATATCATCTACCATGCCTTGAATATCAACAAGGATGCGACTCCGGTCTGGCAGAAATGAAGACCCCTAGGGGCAGAAAGGGCGGAAGCCCTCAAGCTAGAAGTTGAAAAGTTATTCTCAATCAACTTCATCCGAGAAGCTTTGTATTCTGTGTGGCTGGCTAACCCAGTGCTGGTGCCTAAGCCGAACGGGACCTGGAGGACCTGCATCGACTTCACAGATCTAAACAAAGCTTTCCCTAAAGATTGCTTCCTGCTCCCTCGGATCGATCAGATGGTGGACGCATCATCCGGGTATGAGATCTTGAGTTTCATGGACACCTATTCAGGCTACAACTAGATCTCTATGCATGTAGCGACAAAGGGGTGTACTGCTACATCGTCATGCCCTTCGGACTCAAGAATGCCGGAGCCACCTATCAGTAGCTAGTCAACAGAATGTTCCAGGCCCAGCTGGGACGGAACATGGAGGTATACATCGACGACATGCTGGTAAAGTCCAAGACCTCCAGTGAACATTCTGACGACCTGGCCGAAGCCTTCGCGATCATTCGAAGGTATGGTATGAATTTGAATCCCAAAAAATGCACCTTCGGCGTAACATCCGAAAAGTTCCTGGGGTTCATAGTAAGCTTCCGGGGAATAGAAGCCAATCCAGAAAAAATCAAGGCACTGGTTGAAATGCCCTCACCCCGGAAGCACAAAGATGTGCAAAGCCTGACTGGGCAGATAGTCGTTTCGTCTAGAAAGCCACGGACAAGTGTGTCCCGTTCTTCAACGTCCTTTGGGGAAGCCAAAGGTTCGAATGGTCAGCTGAGTGCGAAGAGGCTTTCCAAAGACTGAAAGAACATCTAGCCCAAGCACCAATATTGGCAAAACCGATGGAGGGAGAACCGCTATACCTCTATTTGGCCGTGACCGAACATTCTATTAGCGCCGCACTAGTATAGGAAGACGCGAAGGCCCAACTCCAGGTCTATTATGTAAGAAAAAGACTATTGGGTGCAGAATCACGATATCCACTAATAAAAAAGTTAACGTTTTGTCTACTAATTGCGTCCCGGAAGCTCAGGCCTTATTTCAAGGCTCATGCCATAAGAGTTCTGACCAACCATCCTTTGCGGCAAGTGTTGCAAAAACCTGAATCATCAGGAAGACTCTTGAAGTGGGCCATGGAACTTAGTTAGTTCGACATTGCATACATCCCTAGAATCTCAATCAAGGGACAAGCCCTAGCCAACTTCATCATGGAATGCTCCGGGATCACTGAAGAGGACGATCCCGCGAATCCCGCAGCGCCCGTGTGGAAGGTGTTCATAGGCGGGGCCTCGAATGAAAATGGAGCAGGGGCCGGAATCATCCTAGTGTCGCCACAGAGGCACCAGTTACAAAATGCCCTGCATTTCAAGTTCAAGGCTTCAAACAACGAGGCCGAGCACGAGGCCATGTTGGTCGGGTTGTGCCTGGCCCGGGAAGTAGGGGTCGCAAACCTGGAGATCTATAGCGATTCCTAGTTGGTTGTCAGACAGATCTCGGGAGAATACCAAACTAAAGGGGAAAAGATGGCAGCTTACGTGATTCAGACACTAGAGATGCTCCAAACTTTCAAGAAGCACTCCATCAGCCAGATCCCCAGGGATCAAAACATGTTTGCAGACACAGTTGCAAAGCTGGCCACAAATGCTGAGGCAGAGCTTTCCGGGCTAGTCCTGATCAACCATCTCCCCGTACCAATTATTCAAGCCCCTACGATCAACACTATAGACTACTCCACGTCCTGGATGGGACCCACCATCCAATACCTGACAACCGGGGGGTTGCCCACGGACAGGGCAGTAGCCAGGAAACTTCCGTACCAGGTCCATAGATACGTCATGATGGAGGGAAAGCTCTATCATAGAGGATTATCCATGTCGTACCTCTGACGCTTGTTCGGGACCGAAATGAGTGCAATCATGCACGAGGTACACGAAGGCTTCTGCGAGATCATACAACCAGACTCAACTTGTCCAAGAAAATCCTGCACCAAGGATATTTCTGGCCAACCATGAAAAAAGATTGTGTTGATTACATCCGCAAATGCGAGTAGTGCCAGAGGTACGCGAAGATCCCGCGAGCCCCTTCGACAGAAATAACCCTAATGACAAGTCCCTGGCCCTTCGCGGTATGGGGAATCGACCTAGTGGGATCGCTCCTGACTGGGAAAGGAGGTTTGAAATATGCTATCGTGGTTATTGAATACTATACCAAGTGGGTCGAAGCGGAGCCTATGAACACCATCACCTCAAAGAAGGCCTTGGACTTCGTCATCAACAACATCGTGTGCCGGTACGGGCTCCCCTACAAGATTGTGTCCGACAACGGGAAGCAGTTTGACAGCATCCACTTCATGGACTTTTGTGAAAGACATGGTATCATAAAAAGCTTCTTCGCGGTCGCCAGACCTCAAGCGAACGGGCAAACAGAGGCCGTCAAAAAAATCTTGAAGGGGACGTTAAAGAAAAAGATTCAAGCCTACAAGAGCAAATGCCCAGAAGAGTTGCCCCGCATACTATGGGCATACCGGACCACCGAACGAACGTCTACCAGACACACTCCATACTCCATGGTGTACGGGTGCGAAGCCGTCATCCCAGTAGAAATGGTCGTCCCATCCCACAAGAAGGACACGTATGATCCTGCCCAGAACCACGCCTTACTCCAGGAATCCTTGGATCTCATCGAAGAGATCCGGGAAGAATTGCAAGTTCAGTTGAAGATGTACCAGGGCAAGATCGCTCGGCATTTTAACTCGAAAGTAAAAAGCCGAAGGTTCGGAACCGGCGACCTAGTCCTAAGGAGAGTCTTCCCTGCAACCCAAGATCCAGGAGTGGGGGTTCTGGGCTCAAACTGGGAAGGGCCATACGAAATTCAACATGAAATATGTCCGGGAACGTATCACTTAAAGCGACTCGATGGAACTGAAGTCCCAAGGGCCTGGAACGCGGAACATCTTCGTAAGTACTATCAATAGTCAAGAGAGCATGTTTCAGCTTTATATATTCTTTGTAAACAATGTATGCCCCAAGGCAATTTCTTGAATAATAAAGATGACGTGTACAAAATGTCATAAAGAAATATTGTGAAACAATGAAAGTTCTTGTCCCTCTCCATAAGCAAGTGACCCAAGACCAGTCTTGGCTCACTAAAGGGGGGGGGGGGGGTGTATCCATTCACACGAGCAAGTTCGAGAACAAAAACAGAACAGGACGCTAATGAAAAGGCACAAGGCTCAGGCCTAGTCCCGACCCGGACATACGCGGTCCGGGGGTACAAACTATAGGACTTAAGGCTCAGGCTTAGTCCCGACCCGAACATACGTGGTCCGGGGGTACAAACTATAGGACTTAAGGCTCAGGCCTGGTCCCGGCCCGGACATACGTAGTCCGGGAGGTAAAATATCCAGTACGACACACGAGCTAGCCCAGGTCCTAACCTGGACATGTGTGTCTCGGGGATATAAAATACCTAAAAATTGGTTGACCGAGCGTGGTCCCGAACAACCAAATACCCGTCCGCGTCACCTCTGCAATAGCACAGTACTATTGGAGCGCGAGTCCCAGGTATAAGCTGTCTAAAAGTAGTCTTATAAACGGCCCAGGCCGTGAGAACCTAACCTAGGTTTTATAATAACCTAGTCAGCTAATCCCTGATGGTCCAGATCGTCAAAACCTGAACACTAGAATCAGGACGAATAGATTTAGTGATAATTATCAACTCCCTAATGGCCCAGGCCATTGGAACCTGAGCAACAGGAGTAAAGCGAGTTGATAAGCTAAAATCTAGAAAGATCTCGGTAGTTCAGGCTATTGGAGCTCATATTATAGAACCAGAATAATCTAGTCTAGGTCGTCAACAGTTTCGGTCGTTGGAACCGGGACCGAACATTCGACTCGTTTACACAAGGTGGCGAAAACACTTAGTAAAAGTTTAACGAATGGAAACAGGAAAGCATTATGCAAGAAATAAAGTACATAAGAACATAAAAATTGTCTTAGACGCATCCGCGTCCGTGAAAGTGTCAAAAAAATAGAAAGAAGAGAGAAAAACAAATAGAAGACCCGGCCTAGGCTTCACTGTGCCCCGATGCCTCCAGATAAGCTCCGTCTGCCTCTTCCTCTTCCAAGGGTTCTGCGTCTTCTTTCTCCTTGGCCTCAAATTCGACTCTTTTTGCGGCGGGGTCGGAGTAAAGCAGGAGGTTCATGTTCTTATCCTGGAGCCAGGCCATGTAGATGGCCTTGTCAAAGGTGACCTCTAGCATGGCGTCCGCCTTTTCTCTTTCGCGACGGGTCTCATCGTGCACCGTCACCTCCTACTGGAATAGGTCATCCAATTCGCAGATCCGAGACTCAAGATCGGTGATCCTCTCCTGGTCATGGATAGACTGGGCTTCGGCCGCCTCCTGTAAGGCCTTCACTTGAAGAAGCTCTGCCTCCAACCCGACCACCAGCTTGTTGTTCTCGGCCTCTCTCCGGGACATAGCCTCTTCGAGTTGAAACTTAGTCCGGGCAGCCTCTTCCCGGTCCGCTTTGGCCTGAGCCACCTCCTTGGCCAGGGCTTCCTTAGCGGCTTCCCGCTGGTTCACAGCCACCTCTAGCTATAGTTGGCTCGATTCCATTTTCATTGCAATCTCGCCCGCCAAGTCGGCATTCTGATGAGCTAGTAGAGCATCCTGGAATGAAGTGAAGTTAGAAAAATCTGAAGAACTAAAAGTGCAAGAAGAGACAGGAGATGTGAATAGATAACTTACAGCAGTGGCCTGATGGCGGAGAGCCTGGGAGATGAATAGCATGTTCTGGCTGGCTATGGTGGCATACCACTTCAACTGGAGGTTGGACATAGTAGCCCCCACCTGATCCAGCAAGTCCGCGGCAAACGGAGCCGTGTTTTTCCCCAGTTTAGAACGGAACCCCGTCTCAGCGGCAAGCCGGTCCACGATCAGTTGGGAAGGGCTAAAAGTTGTCGGACGCTCTGAGAACTTGGCCTGACGACGAATTATCAAGGCCAGGTAAACCTCTTCCCTCTTCTCCCGGTCGTTCTCCCATGTTTGGGATACTAGTTTGGACTGTTCCTCTCGCAGAACCGCCTCTCCCTCTTCGGGAAAAGTCGGATGGACAGGGAGCACAGGCGCTCCCGGAAGGTCCTTGGTAGTAAGGTGACTCTCACCGGAGGATTCCTCGGCCAAGCCAACGCCTTTGGTCTTGGCCCTCTTTGTCCCCTTCGTGGCCTCAACCACGCTTGAGTCCACGGTTCTCTTCCCAGAACTCTGACTCACCAGCGGGTCCCACTCCAGGTCAATTACCGGAGGATGAGCAGAAGGAGTTGAGACAGTTTAAGGATTAATTGTCCTGATCGGGACCGCGACTGAGGCCTCCTCGACTGAGTTAGGCTCCGAAACTGAGCTCCCAAGGATCGCTTCCAGAGCTTTTGGCTTGGGCGCGCCTTTGGCGGTCTTTTTTACCGAAGCTCTAGCCTTGGCAGCCCGGACCTCAAGGGCCTGCTTCATCTTCTCCACGAGATTGGACATGTCAAAGTCTTCTGAAATGAACAAACAAAAAGGGAATTAGCAAAATAAACAAGTCATGGCGAATGAGTAATAACAAGACTAAAAGTAATCCGGGACGAACCCTTGTCTAGACCTCGGACTTGACTCAATTCTTCTAAGGTGAAGGAATGGATTCGATCTCCCATGTCATCCGAGTATAGGAAATTCCCATACTGAAGGAACCCGGATGAGTACATGAGAGTTTCCAAATCAACAGTGATGGGAGACGAAGATCTCATCTCTCCATCAGCCCCGAACAACGGGCCTCGATAAACTAGTCTATCCCTAACTAAGTCCCCAACTCGGGGAGCATAAGTCAAAAGAAAAGGTGAGTTACCTCGCCCTGATACACTAGCACCAAGGGTCCCGTGTTCGGATGGGCCTCGTCGAAGAGGGCTTCCAGCTCCTCGGAGGTGGCACTCTCCTTCTCCTGGGCCTAGTCCTGCTTCCTTTTGGCTGCGTTTGCCAGGGCCGCGACCTCTATAGCCCTGATGTGCTCAAGGGCCAGCTCCTCCCTCAATGCCGGATATTTCTCGCATTGTATCCCCTGGAGACTGGGGACCTTGGTCGTTTGATTGGCCGCCAGCATCCCGACCACCCCGAGGTTCTCAGTGTTGACGTAGCCCCCTACGTCCAAATCTTCCGTGCTTAGCTCGGAGTAGAATTTCTTCTGGTCCAAGATGAAATGGGTGAGGGGAGTCTAGGCATAGGGTCCTGCCATCCAAGGCAATATGTTGAGAATGAGGAATAAAAAGAGAAAACAAAAAAGAAACTAGGGAACGGGAAGCCACTTACCCACTCTCTGGAAGTCCAGCATCAGCGTGGGGTTCTTTTCTAAACGAAACCCGGACATCATGAACCAGTAATGTCTAACGTCCAGGGGGTGCTTCCATGTGTTGGTAGGAGCAGCATAGTTGCCACGCGGTTTCAGCCTGTAGAAGCTGTCCAGGGTCTTGTCCTTGACGTTGACCTGCGACTCCAGCTTGTAGAAATACAACACCTCTGCCGGTGTTGGATCTAGGATCTGCTTCGCTATGCAAAAGATGCACCATCCCACAAGCAGTCGGTACGCTTGAGGCAGGAGCTGGAACGGCGCAATCTCCACGAACTTGAGGAATTGCGCGAAGTAGTCATGAAGTGGGAGAGTGGCTCCCGCACTGATGTGGCCCACGCTTCAGGCCCCGAACTCGCCCACGCCGGTGTGAGATTTCTCCTATTTCCTGGCCAGACGGTTATAGAACAGTCTGGGAGTAGACTCCACGCCCAAGTGTTTCTTCAGGGCGTACAACATTCGATAATTTTGGAACAGGTTCTGGACCCCATCCATCTCCCATCTGTTGCCACTAGAAGTCTTGGATCCTGATAGAGTGATAGGGGCCGCATTAACTTGTTCTTCCGAATGAAGGGTAATGCCTGAGGTCATGGCTGATGATCTAGGAGAAAAACAGAACAAAATAAGCAACCAAGCAGTCAACACCAAAACCCAAGAAGGTTGGTTAAGGTACGGGGGTGATTAGTGCTCAAAAATGCAAATTTATTAGTTTTAAAGTGTAAAATAAATTAAGTTTTAATTAATATTTTCATGAATTTATTGTAATATATTTTATAATTGAAAATATTAATTTTAATTTAATTTATATTTAATTTTCAGGAAATAAATTGCATTTGGACACTAATAAAAAGGGAGAATAGAGAAATAGTTAAAACTGAAAAAGAAAATGAAGAAAGTGGCATTTTTGAAGACTTGAAGCCCAAAATAGGCCCAGGCCCGCCAGCCTCTTTGCACTCCACAGCTCCCACCTGTCCGCATCATCTCCTCCAAGGCAGCAAGCTCTCAAGACCCAACATGCTTATTTCTTACATATATGCATATCTCCTTCAAATTTCACCAAGTGTAACGTGACCATTCCCTTCACCTCCCATGCATTGACTCAAATGCATTGACCCAAATGCACCCAATTCTTCATCCCAACGTGACCTCCTTTTCTCCTTCAGCAAAGGCCCAAGTCAAGCCATTCATCACCAAAGGCCCAAAGCACCCAACAACCCAGTCAAGGCCCAAGGCATTTTCTTCAGCCAAGGCTGCCTACGTGGCACTCTCTCATTGGTTAAAAATGGGTCAAAACCCTCTTGTGTCACCAGCCATGTTTTGTGGGTATTGGGCTTTGTAAATTGCTATTTTGAGCTTTATAGATTATGTTTTTGTGGTATTTTAGAAAAAGGGCATTTTGACTATACAAAAAAATTAGCTAGGGTAATATTGATAATAAGATTTGATTTTTCAAAATCATATTTTATTATTAATATTTCAGATTTATTTTGTAAACCCCATTTTTTTGTTTAATTTCTTTTTAGTCCTTTTCCCCATCTATAAATAGGGACACTTTCTTCATATTTGGTATGTAATAATTAGAGTAGAGAAACTATAGCAAAATTTCCACTCACTTTCTTCTCATATTTTCTTCTTAGAATTTTGTGAGAATCATGAGCATAATGGTCTAATCTTCCTAGGAAGGTTAGGGATGATTCCATATGCAAGTGATGTTATTTTGCTATTTTGATTTACTATGTTCTTAATGTAATATATTTGAGTTATTTATGTTCTTTCATCTCTATCTTTATTTTGTTATCTTTATTTACTTATGCTAATAGTATATAGGATTAGTCATGCTCTTTCTATGTACTTCTAATTAGTAAAAGTAATATTGATACATAATTTTATGTCTAATCTTCTATTGCATTATTGCCCTTGGGTATTTTGTCATTTTTAGATTTTTCATAAGATTAACATTGTGCTTTTAAAGTAAAGAACTTTATAACTCAAATGAACTTTTGTTAGAAAAACTATGGACTTTAATGTTAGATTTTCCAAGTAAATGTTGGGATGTGAACTATTTACTTGTGTATTTTTGTAAATCAAGTAACCAAGTAACTAAACAAGCATATGGATGATTCTTGAAACCTTTCATTTTCTCAAACTCTTGATTACATCTTACCTTTATTTCACTTATCTCATTTCATCACTTTATCAAAATACAATACCAAAATCTCAAACATATTTCCATTTACAATTTTATTTACTTCTTGTTACTAACTTTTTGTGCTATTTCCTACTAACCTTTTGATTTTAGGTTACCTCCTTGTGGATCGACCGCCCGATTATACTACAACCACCGCTTAGTGGTTGTCACATTTTGGGCGTTAAACAAATTTTGGCGCCATTGCCGGGGAGGTAAATTTTCAAAGGTTTAGTGAAATTTTTACAAAAATATTAGTAACTTTATTTGTATTTTTGTTGAAATAAATATTGTGTTAGTATTTTTTTTTATTTACTATTTTTTTTAATTAATTAGATTATTATTATAACAAAAATAAAAAGAAAAAAAAAACTAAAAAAAAAAAAAAATTCTTTACTTATATATATTCTTTTTTTTTCTTCTTTTCTTTTTCTTCTCTCTTTTACACTTTCTTTTTTTCGGTAACCAAAATATATATATATTTATATTTATATTCATATATATATATACATATCTAAAAAAAAAAAAAAAAAAAAAAGCAAAAACAGAAAAAAATATATATATATAGTTATTCTTATTTCTATTTCTTTTTTTTTCTTTTCCATTTCCCTCTCTTTTTTGTTAAAAAAAAAAAACCATATATATTTATATAATTTTTTTTTTATTCTTACACAATTTTTCTTTCTTAATTTCTCTTCTATTTTTTTATTTTGTCTTGTGTTTTTCTTATTATTTTGTTACTTAGTTTAGGTTTTTCTTTTCCTTTGCCTTAGTTTCCCTTAGAATTTAGGTTTTAAAAAAAAAAAAAAAAAAAAAAAAAAAACATAAAATTGCATAAAATTGTTCATAAAATTTCAATCATAAAACACTTAGTATTGGGAACAATTGTGTAATATTACAAATGGTAGAAACCGATACTGTTCTGTCTAGAAAGATTGGTTGTTAAATAAGGTTTGTGATAGCGTTACCCTCCACACTTACCTGGGAACCTCGGGGAGTTCTGTCTAGGCAAGTGTGGGCCTAAAGCGGTACCTTGGCAACCTTCCCAATCGGCCTGGGAACGTTTTGAGCATCTACATTTGCACTATTACATTGTTGAACTTATTACTATAAGAAAACCAAGCTTGTTCTGTCAAAATAGCAACTTCACTCTGCTTAAAGGTTGTTTGGTCGAAAAGGTTGACTTGTGATCCACCATACTTACTCAGTAACCTCGGGTAGTTCTAGTAAGGCGTTGGAGATCACCCGAAAACCTCCAAATCTCCCTGGGAACAAGTTTAACAAAAAAAAAAAAAAACATAAAATCCATCTAATTCTGATTTCCGAGAGTGGATGAATCATCACGAAACTTCCAGTGACACTTCTTCCAATTCATCTTCCACTCCTACCGGAACTCCTTCCACCAATCCAGCTTCTCCACAAACTTTCGCTGATAATAACCCATTCGCAATGGCTCGCAATGATGAAATCCAACCAAGAACTCTCAATGACTACCTCCATCCTACTCGCACTTCCACGCCTTCATGCATCATCTTCCCTCCTAATATGCCCGCATTAGACTTTAAACCTGGCATGATTCAACTCCTGCCTACATTTCATGGAATGGAAAATGAAAGCCCATACGTGCATATCAGAGAATTCGAGGAGGTGGTAGCCACGTTTTATAACCGAGCCGACAATGCCGATGCTGTGCGACTGAAGTTCTTCCCTTTCTCCTTGAAGGACAAAGCCAAAAGCTGGTTGTACTCTTTGAGACCTAGGTCGATTGGAACATGGGAGGAGATGACCAAATCTTTCTTTCTGAAACACTTCCCCAGCCATAAGACCAACAGTCTAAAACGACAGATTTCCACATTCTCCCAAAAAGACAATGAAACGTTCTATCAAGTCTGGGAAAGATTCAAAGATCTGTTAAATCAGTGCCCGCACCATGGCTATGAGAACTGGCGCTTGGTCAGTTACTTCTATGAAGGCCTCACGAGTCGTGAGCGCCAGTTTGTAGAGATGCTATGCAATGGTGAATTCCTCGAAAAAGAGCCAGACGATGCTCTTGAATATCTCGAAGAAACTGCAAAAAAGTCTCACACCTGGACTGGTCCAAGTGCTACTGACAGCACCAACCGACACAAACCATCTGGGATCTATCAACTTCGAGAAGAGGATAGTATTAAGGCCCAACTCGAAGCTTTGAAAAAGCAGTTTGAGGTCTTAATGACGAAAAATGGGCAAAAGTCACACATGGTCGCTCAAGCGGAACCGCAAGAACCTTGCTTTGTTTGTGGAGGGACGGAGCACTTAGCTAAGGACTGCTTAGCTTTGAATGAAATGAGGGGGGTTTATGAGGAGCAATGCAATACCTTAGGGGCATATAACAAGCCATTCTCCCATACGTACAACCCTGGTTGGAGAAACCACCCAAATTTCAGTTGGAGAGATTCCAACCAAGCTCAATCGTCGGGAGGCCAATGGAGAAATGAGCAACAAGTTCAACCATCAAAGGCGTATTCTGCACCTCATTACAATGCTCATCCACAACGAAATTCTCTCGAGAATACTCTTCATGCATTCATGGAGGAACAATCCAAACTGAATCGCCAAATGATGGAAGAAATCAAGGAAATGAAATGTCAATTCTCAAAATTGACTGAATCCTTGGCCATTCCGGAAAAAGGCAAACTTCCTTCCCAACCAAAATTCAATGTTCAAGGCCAACACATGGTCCAATCTTCAAACTCTAATGATCAAAATGTCAAGGAAGTAAATGCCATCACGACGAGAAGCGGTAAAACTTTGCCAGACCCACCCATAAAATCCAACTCTCCCAGCATTCCAAAAGTCATTCCTGAAAATCCACCACTCAATGCCACTCCAAAGGTACCATTTCCCCAGGCTTTGAAACCTGTTGGGAAACTTCCTGATAACCGAGCTGAACTCCTTGAGCACTTGACACAAGTGAAGATTAATCTTCCTTTGCTTCACATCATTAAACAAGTGCCTGCTTATGCCAAAATCATGAAGGATCTTTGCACTGCAAAAAGGAAGCACCATGTCAAGAAGACTGCTTTCTTGACCGAGCAAGTGAGTGCGGTGATTGAACAAAAGACACCGCCAAAATACAAAGATCCGGTTGTCCCACCATTTCTTGCCAAATTGGGACCCATGAAGTCAGCCAAGCCTTACTTGATCTTGGCGCGAGTGTCAATCTCATGCCTTATTCTGTATACTCGCAACTCGGTCTTGGAGAAATGAAGCCAACATCTGTTGTACTACAGCTTGCTGATCGTTCCACCAAAAAGCCTAGGGGTATCGTTGAGGATGTATTGGTTCAAATTGAAAAATTCTATTACCCCGTGGATTTTCTTATTCTTGATACCCAATCTGTGGTGAACATGGAGTCTAAAATTCCTATTATCCTCGGAAGACCATTCCTTGCTACTGCAAATGCTTTGATCAATTGTCGGAATGGTCTAATGAAGATATCGTTTGGAAACATGACTCTTGAAGTCAATATCTTCCACATCGGGAAACAACCCCGAGAAGATGATGAATGTTACCAAACATTCATGATTGACTCTTTGATTCCCGAGGAGGTTCAATTGCGAAACAACTTTGATAATCTTGACGAACTCCTCCTTCTGTCAGAAAATGAAAGTCCCAGTTCTATTGAGTCTACTCTTGCAATATCAGATCGCATAGACTCACGCAATAGAAGGACTCAGTTTTGGCAACCTCGCTTTGAAGAGCTACCTCGCGAGAGGGCACAGCCGAAAACTTCAGCCGAAGAGGTTCCAACTGTTCAATTGACCCAACTTCCCGAGGGTTTGAAACATGCCTTCTTGGGAGACGGTGAAACCTTTCCTGTTATCATCTCATCCAACCTTCAAAATTCTCAAGAATTGCAGTTACTCGAGCTACTGCGAACGCATAAATCTGCGATAGGTTGGACGCTTGCTGACATCAAAGGTATTAGCCCTTTAATTTGCTCTCATCGAATCAATCTAGAGGACGAAGCCATCCCTCGAAGAGACCCTCAGCGGCGACTGAACCCCACGATGAAGGAAGTTGTAAAAAATGAAGTTTTGAAATTGCTAGACGCTGGTATTATTTACCCGGTAGCTGATAGCAAATGGGTCAGTCCTACTCAAGTCGTGCCCAAGAAATCTGGTGTCACCATTATCCAAAACGAAAAAGGGTTCCTTGTCCCCACAAGAACGGTGACGGGGTGGCGCATGTGCATTGATTATAGAAAATTGAATGCCGCCTCCCGCAAAGATCATTTTCCACTCCCATTCATTGATCAAATTCTTGAACGTGTAGCTGGTCATCCTTTCTATTGCTTCCTTGATGGCTATTCTGGCTATTATCAAATTGAGATTGCATTGGAGGATCAAGATAAGACCACTTTCACTTGTCCCTTTGGCACTTTTGCTTTTCGGCGTATGCCATTTGGCTTGTGTAATGCACCAGCTACTTTCCAAAGATGCATGATGAGCATCTTTAGTGACATGATTGAAAAATCAATGGAAGTATTCATGGATGACCTAACTGTTTTTGGAAACTCCTTTGAGACATGTCTTCTTCATCTTGAAGCTGTTTTAAAACGATGCATCGAGAAGGGACTTGTCCTCAATTGGGAGAAATGCCACTTCATGGTATCTTCTGCCATAGTCTTAGGTCACATTGTTTCTGAAAAAGGAATTGAGGTTGATCAATCCAAAGTCGACCTTATCTCCAACCTGCCGACTCCTAAGACTGTCAAAGACGTTAGGTCATTTCTTGGTCATGCTGGGTTCTATAGGAGGTTCATACAAAAATTTTCAATGATTGCTCGTTCGCTGAGCAACCTCCTAGCCAAAGATGTTACCTTTGAGTGGACACCTAAGTGTGAGGAATCCTTCCGAGCGCTTGTCAATTCGCTCACTTCCGCTCCCATCATTCAGTCACCCGATTGGAGTCTTCCTTTCGAGATCATGTGTGACGCCAGCAACTTTGCTGTGGGAGCTGTGCTAGGACAACGAAGGGAGGGGAAACCCTTTGTTGTCTATTATGCAAGCCAAACTCTCAATAGTGCTCAAATGAACTATTCCACTACTGAAAAAGAGTTGCTTGCCGTTGTCTTTGCCCTTGACAAATTCCGATCTTATTTGATTGGATCGCCTATTACGATCTTCACAGATCACTCCGCCCTTAAGTATCTCCTTTCCAAAAAGGATGCTAAGGCTCGATTAATATGGTGGATCCTTCTCCTGCAAGAATTTGACATAACGATCAAAGACAAGAAAGGTGTTGAAAATGTCGTCGCGGACCATTTGTCCCGACTTGAATTCAGCGATCCCGCTGACGGTCCACCTATTCATGATGATTTCCCCGATGAACAATTGCTTTCTGTTGCTAAGTTGTCGTGGTACGCTCACATTGTAAACTACTTAGTAACAGGTGAACTCCCATCTGAATGGAGTTCACAAGACAAACGCAAATTTCTGGTCGAGGTGCGCAATTTCTTTTGGGATGACCCATACTTATTCAAGTATTTCCCCGACCAAATCATGCGAAGATGCATCCATGATGATGAGGTGTCTAGTGTGCTGAATTTTTGCCACAATGATGCTTGTGGTGGTCACTTCTCTGTGAAGAAAACCGCTACAAAAATCTTGCAATGCGGCCTTTACTGGCCCACCTTGTTCAAAGACACCAATGATTTCTGTTGTTCTTGTGTAAGGTGCCAAAAGTTAGGATCCTTATCCCGTCGGCACATGATGCCCCTGAACCCAATTCTTGTTATTGAAATATTTGATTGTTGGGGGATAGACTTTATGGGACCATTTCCACCTTCTTTTGGCTACCTTTACATTCTCCTCGCTGTGGATTATGTTTCCAAATGGGTCGAGGCTGTACCATGTCGAACCAATGATAACGCTACAGTTGTCAAATTCTTGAAAGAAAATGTGTTATCAAGGTTCGGTACCCCTCGCGCTATCATCAGTGATCAAGGCACTCATTTTTGCAACCGATCCTTTGAGGCTCTTATGCGCAAGTACGGTGTACTTCATAAAGTTGCAAATGCCTATCATCCACAGACCAATGGTCAAGCCGAGTTAGCCAATAGGGAGATAAAACACATTCTGGAAAAGACGGTAAATCCCGACCGCAAAGATTGGTCTACACGACTTCTAGACGCTCTTTGGGCATACCGCACTGCTTTCAAGTCCCCTCTTGGGATGTCTCCCTATCGGCTTGTCTTTGGCAAAGCCTGTCATTTACCTGTCGAGCTCGAGCATAAAGCATACTGGGCTATCAAAGCCCTAAACTTTGATCTGAATGCCGCAGGTATCAATCGCAAACTCCAGTTGTCCGAAATTGAGGAGTTGAGAAACGATGCATATGACAATTCCAGGATTTATAAGGAGAAATTGAAAATCGCTCACGACAAACAAATCCTGCGAAAACACTTTGAGCCAAATCAAAAAGTGCATCTGTATGACTCTCGCTTGCACTTGCATCCCGGTAAACTGCGATCGCGATGGACTGGCCCATTTGTAGTAAAGCAAGTATTCCCCAACCGTTCGGTGGAGGTCGAGGATCCAACCGATGGGAGAATTTTTCGCGTCAATGGCCAACGACTGAAGCATTACATTAAGAGTGTGAGTCATGTTGAAGAGGTCCTTCTTAAGGACCCAATCTATACACTCTGACGTTCTGAATGGTTTGTTGTTGTTCTTTTTATTTTTATTTTTCATTAGCTTTATTTTTCTGTCTTTCTTTTATTTTTGTATGCTTTTCGTTTTTGTATTTTGTTTTGGGGTTTTGTTACCAGGCTATTTTCGCTCTCACCTCATGGACATGGTCATCATCCAGGTGTTCTCTTTCCTTATCTTTTTCATTGCTTATTCATTTTGACATTGAGGACACTGTCTGATTTTTGGTTGGGGGTGGTGAACATGCATTGGCTTTCATTTGTAAAATCTTATTGTTACGTCATTAGCAGTCATTTGGAAAACATTATTGTCTTGTTGAATTTTTAAGTCAAATTTTTTCAACATTATCCAAGCATGAGTAGAATTTGTTGGTTTGAGTCAGTTCTTACTATATTTAGCTATTAAGAAGTGATTTTCAGAGTTCTTTTGTGCACTTTCCAAACATATGATAAATAAATTGGTTGTTAACACAAATAGTTGAGAGAAATTTCAAGTTTAAAGTTTTTCATTTCTTGGTGAGTTGTGAGAGTTGAGAAAACAACTTTTTGAATTTTTATTGATCATTTGAGTTGGTAAAGTCACATATTTGGAATTTAAAACATGACATTTACTAGAGGGATATTTTTCATTTAAGAAAAGTCTTTGTAATAAATTTGTGTTCTATTTATTGTATTGTATTTGTAATTTCCTTTTTATTTTTGTGTTGTCTCTTGTCAAAAAAAAAATTAAAAAAAAAAAAACAAAAGAAAAAAAAATAATAGAAAAAAAAAAGAGATAAAAAAAAAAAAAAGAGAACAAGAGCAACACTTCCTTCTATTATTGTGTAATTGTATTAAAAAAAAATTAATTATCATTATAGTTCATTGTCTTATTTATCATTTCTAATTAGTTGTCATTTTGTTCTTAGAGTTTTCTCATGTAAATCACAAAGGTTGTTTGTCATTTGAATTCTAATAAGTTGATTTGCCTATCTTGTGATCAATATTTGTTCAAATTGCTTGTCCTAAAAAGTTTGTCTTTTCTCAATTGAGCGTAAACTGTTACATTTCCAACTCCAAGAGTGTAATCCTTCCCATACAATACTTTCGATGCCCGTGAGGAATTTGGAGTTGAGATCTTTATACTTTTGAGATTTTTCGATACTATTTGTGTTATGACTTGTGAGAAAACGAATATGGTTTGGTGCACACACACACAACTCTGAAATCACAACTATAGTAGCTTCGATAGTAATTTCTGACTTCTTGCTGATAATTTGAAAATGCTTAGATGATTTTGCTTGGTTTGACTTGATTATTCAACTTGACAATTTTCTTTTTCGCTTGAATTGCTAGGGACTAGCAATAAGCTAGTTGGGGGTTGTGATTAGTGCTCAAAAATGCAAATTTATTAGTTTTAAAGTGTAAAATAAATTAAGTTTTAATTAATATTTTCATGAATTTATTGTAATATATTTTATAATTGAAAATATTAATTTTAATTTAATTTATATTTAATTTTCAGGAAATAAATTGCATTTGGACACTAATAAAAAGGGAGAATAGAGAAATAGTTAAAACTGAAAAAGAAAATGAAGAAAGTGGCATTTTTGAAGACTTGAAGCCCAAAATAGGCCCAGGCCCGCCAGCCTCTTTGCACTCCACAGCTCCCACCTGTCCGCATCATCTCCTCCAAGGCAGCAAGCTCTCAAGACCCAACATGCTTATTTCTTACATATATGCATATCTCCTTCAAATTTCACCAAGTGTAACGTGACCATTCCCTTCACCTCCCATGCATTGACTCAAATGCATTGACCCAAATGCACCCAATTATTCATCCCAACGTGACCTCCTTTTCTCCTTCAGCAAAGGCCCAAGTCAAGCCATTCATCACCAAAGGCCCAAAGCACCCAACAACCCAGTCAAGGCCCAAGGCATTTTCTTCAGCCAAGGCTGCCTACGTGGCACTCTCTCATTGGTTAAAAATGGGTCAAAACCCTCTTGTGTCACCAGCCATGTTTTGTGGGTATTGGGTTTTGTAAATTGCTATTTTGAGCTTTATAGATTATGTTTTTGTGGTATTTTAGAAAAAGAGCATTTTGACTATACAAAAAAATTAGCTAGGGTAATATTGATAATAAGATTTGATTTTTCAAAATCATATTTTATTATTAATATTTCAGATTTATTTTGTAAACCCCATTTTGTTGTTTAATTTCTTTTTAGTCCTTTTCCCCATCTATAAATAGGGACACTTTCTTCATATTTGGTATGTAATAATTAGAGTAGAGAAACTATAGCAAAATTTCCACTCACTTTCTTCTCATATTTTCTTCTTAGAATTTTGTGAGAATCATGAGCATAATGGCCTAATCTTCCTAGGAAGGTTAGGGATGATTCCATATGCAAGTGATGTTATTTTGCTATTTTGATTTACTATGTTCTTAATGTAATATATTTGAGTTATTTATGTTCTTTCATCTCTATCTTTATTTTGTTATCTTTATTTACTTATGCTAATAGTATATAGGATTAGTCATGCTCTTTCTATGTGCTTCTAATTAGTAAAAGTAATATTGATACATAATTTTATGTCTAATCTTCTATTGCATTATTGCCCTTGGGTATTTTGTCATTTTTAGATTTTTCATAAGATTAACATTGTGCTTTTAAAGTAAAGAACTTTATAACTCAAATGAACTTTTGTTAGAAAAACTATGGACTTTAATGTTAGATTTTCCAAGTAAATGTTGGGATGTGAACTATTTACTTGTGTATTTTTGTAAATCAAGTAACCAAGTAACTAAACAAGCATATGGATGATTCTTGAAACCTTTCATTTTCTCAAACTCTTGATTACATCTTACCTTTATTTCACTTATCTCATTTCATCACTTTATCAAAATACAATACCAAAATCTCAAACATATTTCCATTTACAATTTTATTTACTTCTTGTTACTAACTTTTTGTGCTATTTCCTACTAACCTTTTGATTTTAGGATACCTCCTTGTGGATCGACCGCCCGATTATACTACAACCACCGCTTAGTGGTTGTCACATTTTGGGCGTTAAACAGGGGGCTCTCCTACAAACTGCTTGGAGAAGTCCCCTCCGAATTAGGTCTGGGATCACTAAGAGGACGTGGAACCTTGATTGGGAACGAAAAAGAAAGGATCTAGCTATACTCCTAAACCGGCCTATTGCCGCTTGTCTGGGAACCACCCGAACTCGAGGAGATCCGAGACAGCCCGGACTATTTTTCTTTTCCTAACCTATTCTAATAGCCAATCTAAACACATGAAAGATTTAATAGCCTAAACAGATAAATATGACGGTATGGAAAACGCAAGAAAATAAAAGCAAAAGTCAGGAAAACTTACTGTAAAAGGCCGGTCATGAAGAATGGTGGGTTTCCGGCGACCGTGACGGTAAAATCGCAGTTTTGAACAGGTGAAGGCAGCTCAAAATCTCGTCTATGGGATAGGCTGATGTCGTCTGCTTAGGTGAAGGTGCAGATATTGGGTGCGTTGGGAACAAGCGATGGCAAAGACGAAGTAGACGATGGAAAATGTCGTCGGCAAGCTCGGACATAAAAGGTCCTTTAAGTGTTTTTCTTTTCTAAGAATGTAAATATATCAAATGAAAATCTGAGGTTATTTATAAGAACCAGAGGGTTGTTTCAATCTAATGGTTCGGCGCGATCACCCCCCATCGGACTGTCCTGGATCCTCGAGTACTGGATCATGGTACCCCTGAAGCGTGATCCACGCCGCCCCGATCCAACGGCCCAGAAAAAGAGCACCTCAAAGGTCGTCCCATCCAACGGTCCTCTTTGTCGCAAAGATAATAATGGGAACATCCGTGCAGATGGGACACTTCGTAAACCGAGCTGACATACTAGCCCCCAGCACAGTAACCAATAGAATGTTTGCTGACCTTTCAACACCAAGTTCCATCAATGTGCCAGTCACAATGGGACACGTGCACCCTTCCTAATGAAGCAGGGCGAACGGGAAGGTCTCCAAATGGCCCTGAAGTAAATGAACTGGGGCTCTGGTCAACGAACCCAGATCTTGGTAAACGGTCCGGGCTTTTTGGATTCTATCCCGGACATCGAAGTGGGTTGTCACTCCGTGATCGATCAGCTAGCGGTGTCACCCGTCTGCGGACCCGTCGCCTTGGAAAAGAGACAGGAAGTGCTGAGATGGTCCGGGAGGGAGACAAGCCTCCACCAGGCAAGCCCAGATGAAGGCTTGGGGGGTAATTGTTATCCTTGTTTCTTCCTACATGTACGGGTCCACACTGTAAGTCCATGGCACGCTTTCCTAGGAGTTAAGGCCCAGACCAGGCCCATTAGGCGAGGGGAAAATGGGTATTGGCAGACCAAGTCACGGCAAGGCCCAAAGGGCTACCGAGAGAGTAAGCCGGGACCATCGTCAGGGCAGGTTGTATAAACCCGAGACTGCGTACCGAGATGTTCCTTGAGGTACGGTAAAGGAGATCGAGGCTACCAAATCCAAGATTGGGTCGGGATCTACGTGGATGAACCCGGGTCCTAGTAAATGAAACGGGGCCCTGGTAAATGGAGGGGGACCTTGGTAAACGGACCTGGATGGGTTGTCCGAGTTTAGCGAGATAAAGTTTCCAAGATACTGACATCTTCCCATGAAGCGTGGGGTGTTGTCCCCACGCTTAACCTGCAGAAGAGACTACCTCAAGATTGTACGTCGTTGGTTCAGAACTACGCCGCCAATACTCTGACCGATCTTGTCCCCCAAATCTTCCTCGTAGCCCATAACACCTAGACTGAAACACCGGTATGTCGCATGTCTTAGAATAAGATATTATTTGGGCTGGCCCAATGGGCTTTGATTAATGTATATTTCATATTTCAAACCTTTGTATTGGGCTCCCATCAGAGAAGCCTATGGTATTTACACCCTTATTGGGCCCGGGCTAGCCCGGCCCAAGCCCAGTGCACCCATGTGCCTATAAATACTAATAGTGGTGCACTGAGGAGGGGATCCGAGATTTTGATTGTAAGCATTTACTCTGCTCAAACTTGTAGAAACTCCATTGTCAAAAGCTCTCTAAGCTCTAATACAACTCTCTCGTGGACTAAGGCTCATTAATGCCCTAACCACGTAAAAACATTGTTTACTTTTATTAAGGCATTTCTTTTACGCTCTCTAATCTTTCATAATTCTAGTTTCCGAAAAACTCGGTAAACAATCATAATAATAATAGTAAATAAAAATTATCATTTTTAATAATAATAATAATAATGATAAAAGACAAAGTCTAACATTCCATTTTAAAACCCTTTTAAAATGTATTATTAATTAATTAAAAATAAAAATAAAAATAAAAATCCATTTCTGATAACATCAAAAGTGCCACACGCATAGAGCAGTCCAAGCCCTATGCGTGTGGCCTATCCTTGAAAAATGGGATTTGATTTTTCATGTGGTTTTTATTTTAATTAATTAATAATTAAAAATCGAAATAAGGTATCATCTTTTTAAGAAAAAGATAACAACTTAATTTTCAAAATTCAAAATTCAAAATTTGAATTTCCATTAATATCTTATTATCAATTAAATAAATATAATAATCAAAACCAATTTTGACTATCCATATTTATCTTTTCACATTTAAATAAAATCAATTTATTAAAATCAATTTATTCTATATCTACACAATTTTGAAAATTGCACAAATGCAATAATAAATTGTGCAACTTCAATTATCACATAATTGCACATTTATCCCAAAGAATAAATATTCTCTCAAGTAGCCCTTTCACAGTTTAACCCTTGTATCAACTCCTACCTTGATTAGTGTTGATAGAGCCGCCCCGAGGACCTATGAACCAATAATTCCAAGCTCCAATAAATAAAAGATTATTAACCAAAACTCTTAGATTCAATAATCATATTTATTAATCTCATGATTATTCCACTATAAATATGAGACTAAGCTCTTGAGAATTAAAGACATGTATTTAATGAGTACTTTATTGTAATCATAAAGTGTCAATTGATATAATCATTACATACAAAATAATCATCTATTGATGATTCATAATTAAGTGGGAATAAAATTATTATTTTACCCTTTTAATTATATCTTGATTCCTAGTGTACCATTGACTTTACTAGTGAATGTTAATTCATAATCTAATTATGAATTTAACGCCAATAACCTTTTCAGTTCCAAAATCCATCCCAATAGAGAGTCATCATTCAATCTATAAAAAGGTATAGATTCCATGTCTGTTAAGCTATGTCCCCAGCCATATACATCATTGAATCCCCAAAACAATAGTTCTTAGCCTGATCATTGTGACAAACCGTAATGCATGAATCAAAGGATCAAGTGACATATATAGGAGTTCGTAGTAACTTCATGATTAAGATCAGTTTGTATATGATCATTAGTTGATGTGTTTTATAATACTACGAAATAGTATTTAAACAAGTATTATTAAATCACATCTGGTCCAGTTCTACATACTCTCAGCACGCAAAGTGCCTCCACTAAAGTGTCGTACTACACTAGTAACCCGGATCTAGGTCACACGTATTCATAATACTAGTGGACCATAGTAGCAGTAATTAATCTAAAGATTCCATAACTTTATTTTACTTCGAACTATTTAAGTTCATTATCTCAATCTCGATCCTCTCATACCAATTTGAGATTAAGACCATATAGATGAACTTGGGAATTTTATGATATTTACTTAATATTATTAGTAATAATATAGTACATAAGCTACATATATACAATAACTCAATTCATTCATTTATTTCATTAAAACCATTGTCTACTACAATTGCTTTAAGGGCACAATTCCCAACAGACGGGGACCTCCGAACGCTCCAATTTGGGCATCCTCCCAGCTGATGTACTCTTGTCCCCGACGAATAAAGTCATTGAGCCGTCGGTATTCCCTCTGCTAGAGGTCATCCCAAAGCGGGGACCCCCGCGCAGATGCCATCCTGCAAGGCCATCAACTGCTGGCCATCGTCAACCCTTTTGGTTCTCCTCGTCTCCTCCTTTAAGCGTTTGATGTATGCCTTGAAGGTCTCGAAGGGCCCTTATTTTATGGTGGCCAAAGCATTGACTTCGAAGCTCACCTTCCGAGCTCCTATGAATTGTCTTCGGAAAGCAGACGATAGTTGGTGCCATGATTGAATGGATTCTGGTCGGTGCTTCTTGAACCACTCATCTATTGGTCTCGTTACAGTGATCGAGAACACATGACACTTAGCGTCATCAAAGATGCAGTGCGCTAAGATCAATCTCTTGAACTTAGAAAGGTAGTCGGTGGGGTCCCAACCGCCATCATAGGGTTGGATGGCCGACATCTTGAAGCCCTGCGACAGAGGAGCCTCAACAATGTGAGAAGTGCAGGGCTCCCCTTCTTCATTTTCTGAATCTGAGTCGTGGCCTTGCCGTTTGGCCATTCTTAGCATGATCCTCTTCAGACTTTCTAACTCCGCGCGGAGCAGGCCGCGGTCCTAGTTGATGCTCTGCGCTAGATTATTGTTGGGGTTTTATGCCCTAATTAAAACCCAAATTCTTTGTAATCTCATTTTATTATCAATAAAAGAATAGAAACCATTTTTTGACTTGGTCAATCACTTTGCTCACATGTTTTATTTTCATGATTATTTGTTTAATATAAAATTCTATTAAATCCTGAGCATATAGCTAATCTTATTTATAGTGACGTAATCACAGTGGAATATAAATATGATTATATGTTCAAAATAAGTTAGTCCTAAGATTAGTCAGTGCACCGGATTTACACTGACTTGCCAATCTACGATATGATCTACTTACACATTACAGTGTTATGTCCTTTCCAGAACATTAGCAAAGTAGATAAGATTGGATGTATATGTTACATCGGACAGGGCCGATATTGACAGTTGATAAGATAAGTAAACATGCCGTTATTATCTATTCTAGTCATATCATATAGTTGACCATAGGTCAATTCAATCTCAATTCTGAGTGGTTAGTATTCTAACTGATTGTATTATTTGAGTGCTTTGACTTGTTCGTTACCAGCTTACCCTATGGACTAGCCCATACTTACATCTTGGGAACTCGGTAATATAATTGAGTGGGAGTGTTAATCATAGATATGAACATCTATAGCTTCTGATGAAGAAGTAAAACGATGGTTTCCTTTTAGTTTGGTTCAAGGTGTTAAATGATAGAGATCTCATTTCAGTAATTAAATTAGTTTACTGAAATATCATTTAGAAGGAACTAAGTGTTTTAAGGATAAAATACAATGAGGGGTAAAACGGTATTTTAGTCCTATCTCATTGTAGACCGTCTATAGAGGATTGAGTGACAATTATGGTTGTAACAATGGATAATTAATAGCGTATCTATATTTGTTATAGAGCGTTCTATGAATTCAAGAGTGCAATTCCAAGTCTATAGTGGAGTCACGAGGAATTAATAAGTTAGTAAATTTATTTGTTAGATTTATGATAACTTATTGGATCTTGATTTCATAGGCCCATGGTCCCCATTGTACATTGGATAAAATCATCTATATAGTCTCAATTAATTGATTTAATCATAATTAGAATTATCAAAGTTGACCAGGTCAATTTTGGATAGTTTCACAGAGTTGTGTAATTTTGAGAAGAAAAGAGAAATTATGGCAGATTTATTAATTAAGATAAATTGGTATCTAAATTAATAAATAAATGTAAATCAAGGTTCAAATTATAAATAATTAATTTGATAAAGGATTTAAATAATTATTTAATTAATTAAATCAATAGAAAATAATACAAGCCTTGATTTTAAGTCCAATGAGCTTATAATCAAATGGGAAATTTCACGGACCTATAGCCCATGATAATTTCGACCTAGGGCTTCAAAATGGTTGTTATTTTATTGATTTTTTAATTAAATTAAATGACCTAATTGAGTCTATAAAAGGAGTGCTTAGAGAGAAGATTTTAGAGACGACAGATAAGTCACAAGTCAGATTTTCTGATAGTTTTATATTCTCTCTAAACACAAGTCCTTTTCTAAGCCACTTTGTTATTTTCTCTTCTTCTCTCTATATCTATCTCATGTGTTGAGAATTTCCCACACTAGTCTAGGTGGTTCTAAGGATACATTGGAAGATCGTGAAGAAAATAGAAGATCGGTTCAGTTTCTTGATAATACTCTGTGACAGAAAGGATACAAGAGTTAGAGAAACTGAAGGAAGGACTCTTAATTCCGCTGCGTATACTGTAAGTATTATATTATTTGTTTATCTTTGAATTCAATTTTAGAAACATGTTTTAGGCTATCTCATATTAATTTGTTTAATATTATATATACATGAAAATAAATAAAGATCCTGTATAAGTTTATCTAACAACTATCTCTTCTTCAGGCGTTGAGATTGTGCCGTAGGTCTAACAATCCTTTCTTGGCGGGCTTGTGCCTGTTAGTCTTATTACACCTATGAGAGTTAAGGTTGTCTCATAGGTCAACTTGACCTCAGAACGTTACCCTCAGGACAAGCCACCTCAGTTTCGCAGTCGGACTCAAAATTCTCATTATTTACCATACTAATACCACATTTTTGGTTCATAGAGATGTTTCTCGGGTGGACCCCTGGACTGTAGTTCCTACAAGGTTGGCGAGGCATCTAGGGGACACCACCTCCATGCCTCGCGTGATTCGTATTGGGGCATCGGGGCAGAATGCCCTAAGATCCATGAGCGCTGATAGCCTGGCGGTGTCCTCGGGCTCTTAGGAAATTACCCTTTCCAGCTTGCTTGGGAATCTAGTTGTACTCGGGTTCCTGACGAGCCTTTTTTTTTTCTTTGGAGAAGGATTATCATCAACTTTTCCTTTACCACGATCTTGTGGTGGCATTGGGGTTCCAACTCCAACTGGATGCTTGGTGGGCACTCCAACTGGTAGATCTCGCACCTCTTCAGTCGGGTGCTCATGGAGCATTTCGGCTGCATTGACAGGTGGAACTCCAACAGGGTGCGCAGGTGGCACGCCAGTTGGGTGCCCAGCTGGTACATTTCCATTGGGGTCCACTCGTAGCCCTTGGTCTACATGAGTGGTCTTTATGGCAAGTACCATCTCCTGTAGAGCGGCGATGTTACCCTCTTGGGCATCAATCTTTTGCTGCTAGGTGGCTACCTGTTCACAGAGCACCACCACTTCTGGTGTCTCCTCCGAATCCATGGGCTGAGGATACTCTTCTTCATAATACTCCTGATTTCCACCACCATCTTTGTTGTCCTATTCAACATTTTCATCATAATCCTCCACCATCTCAGGTAGGTCCTGGGGTGGCTGTCGACTGGTTTCCCTTCCTTCAACTCCGGTAGGAAGGACTACGTTGTCTGTGACATTTCTTCGAGTGGTTACCATGGCTGTAGATGTTTTGAATGCTTTCTTCAAGCTCTCAATGAAAGCACCAAAATGTTGAATGTCTTTTTCGCTATCAACTTAAAGATGAGAGATTAAAGAAATGAATAAATAAGAACACAACGATTTTACGTGGTTCAGGCAATAAAAGAGCCCTAGTCCACGAGTCTATGGTATTAAGGAGATTGGAATCTTATTAGGGCAAGCTCCATGGAGTTTTCTCAGACAACATTTATATTGCTCTTAATACAAGGTTTCTCTCTCTAAAAAAAACTGAACCCTTTACAATTAGACTCCAAACCCTATTTATAGAGGTTGGGGTCATTAATGCTAATTATCCATAATTAATACACATTCTCCCCGTTATTGGGGTATTAATACCACTTTAATGCATTGGATGCATTAACTAGAGACCACATCTCAGGCGAAGATACGTGGGGTCCACCCCATAGAGTTACCTACTTTATGGGGAACATCCCCCTTGCACTATCAGGGCGTGCGCACATATCTCCATGTCAGACGACATAGTAGGAGTGCGAATTTTCGAGTCGTACAATTGACAACACTGTGGAATTATCACCAAAAAGGTTGTCAAACGATCCTCTGACGCTGCAAACCTGCATTGGCTGACACCTAGCTTGCCTTCTAGGTCCCAAGGACAAGGTCCTTGACATGGAAGACAATTGCTTGTAAAGAGTTCGAGGACTACTAACTAGCCCTTGGGGCATGGCCTCAGAGAGAGATGTCTTTGCCCTACCTTTAACCGAGGGACGTGGACTTTATTCGAGATATTCACCCTCCAAGGGCTGACTGCCGGGGCGTGGCCTCACTTGAAGAGACACACGTCTTTGCCACGTGCCCTACCTTTGCCCTACCTTTAACCGAGGGACGTGGACTTTATTCGAGATATTCACCCTCCAAGGGCTGACCGCCGGGGCGTGGCCTCACTTGAAGAGACACGCGTCTTTGCCACGTGCCCTACCCGCAGCGGTCTCTGATTTGCCACGTGTCCTTTGGTGAAAACACGGACAACACTAATGTTTTTAAAATGTTGCACTTTTATACCTATTTTTTAAAATTATTTTGAGAAATAATAAGAGAGTGAAGGAAAAATATAAGATTTTAGTTATTTTTAAAATTTAAATTATTTTCACTTTCAAAATAAAAAAAAAAGATTAGTAAAATTAATCAAACTAATTAAAACTTATATTTTTCCATTACTTTTTTTAAAAAAACTTATATTTTAAATTGATGAAAATATATACGTTTTTAATTATTTTTAATTATTTTTATTAATGTTTAATTTAAAATAGTTATTTTGAGAAAGAATAAGAAAGAGAAAATAATTTAAAATTTTAAAAATAATCAAAACCCTATATTTTCATTCACTTATTATTTATCAAAATAATAAAAAATAGGTATAAAAGTGCAACATTTTTAAAATATTGAGTATATTTACCGCAAAAAAAAATTGGCTTTAAAAGTGTAATATTTTGAAGACATTGAATATATTTACCGCAAAAAAAAAGATTGAGTATAAAAATGCAATATTTTAAAAACATTGAATATTTTAGCTGTCATTTTTTCTTTTATATATAAAAGTATTTCTAGTTGGGTGGAATCAAATAAAAAATAAAAAATATTATATTTTAAAATTTTAAAATTTTTGGCAACTTTATAGATTGGCAGAGTGATGGAGATGCCCTTAAAATTAAAAACCATAAACCATCTGACTAGTAAATTCAAATCAAGCTTTCAAAAGAGTTTTAAGACTTAAAAGTGAATTTTAAAAACTATGCCAATCACACCCTCCATCAATTACCAATTACCAATTACAGTAGAGTTAGACAAGAGGCCAAGGTAAAAAAGAAAAATTAAATATATTTGTATATTGTGATGGACAGTCATAGTTCATAAGTAATATACAAATAGTGGTGTGATTGGCAAGGTAGACATAAATCATTGGTGCAGGAAAAATAATCAAGTGAAGGAAAAAGATCACAATATCCATAAAAATAATAATAATAATAATAAAGAAAGTTACTATGATCTGACAAATTTCCTGATTGAAAACCCTGCAAGGAAAATCCGCTTGCCAAACTTAGCTGAGGGAAAAATAGTGGTGTACCTTCCCCTCATATGAACGATTACTGCAACTGGGGTTGACATATTGATTGTGTGGAGCTGCCGAGACAAGAACAACTTCTTGTGAGGTAATGTAATGTATGTATATGAGGGTTAAAAAAAAGGAGAATTATCTGAAATGTTATTGCAAAATCTTATGGAAAGGAGAATTAACTGACATGTTATTAGCACTTTTGACCATGGTGAGCAAGGCAAAGTTGACTTTGGGTTTCTTGAGTAATGGGAAGTTCAAGGTTTTCCCTTATACCGACATTTCAGAGTCAAGGATTAATGATATTTTCAGTGTAGTCTATCGATTTTGATGATTCTATTAATCATGTAACATGGTCACTATTCACGGATTGTTCCACTTTTCAAAATTTGTTTGTACAAGAATACGATAGTAGCGCCCGTGGCCTAATGGATAAGGCGTCTGACTTCTAATCAGGCGATTGTGGGTTCGAGTCCCACCGGGCGTGTGATTGTTTCTTTTGTGTTATTTTAGATTTGATATTTTATCATACTATTTTAACAACAAAAAATGGCAATATAACGTTTTCTTCTACGAATAAAATATAAAACATTAATTCGTTAATCTTTAATAATATTTCAACTAGAAAATGATAATGTAAATATAAAAACCAAATAAATATTAAAATCAAAATACAATCATTACTTAGGTTACCTAAGGTAACTTTCATACCATATGGCCCATATGTATTAAATATATGCATAATAACATTTGCAAAATTTTAATATATCATTCCTCCTACTAGTGTGTCTCCTATTATATTTTGGACAAAAATATCTCTTTCATTTAAAAATAGGCATAAACATATCAGATTCAACATCATGCACATTTCTCTCTCTCTCTCTCTCCACTCATAACCACCACAACTTTCCCATAGCGGCTAAACACCAACCTCCCCACGTTATCGCCAACATTACCAATGATTTTGAAGCACCCCATCGAATCTTTCTCTTCATTTTTTTTATGTTTTAATTATTCAAAATGCAATTATCAAAATTGTATGTTCTACATACAAATTTTAAGATATTATATGATCTAATCTAGTAGATATCGAAAAAATATACAAATTTTTAAAAAAAAAAAAATTTGAAATGGACATTTGAGTAAAAAGATATGAACCCCCAAAGTTTTCGTCAAATTTCAGTGCAGAGCATTGAAATTGCATCGAAACAACATCTTTTTGGCCGAAAATCAAGTTATCATGATTGCATCGCGAAAACATCGAAACACCATCGATTTTGCAGAAGAATAAGCATCGTTTTGGCCAAAAATCAAGTTTTCATGATTGCATCGCAAAAGTATCGAAACACCATCGATTTTGTATCGAAAAAACATCGATTTTGCATTGAAAAATCATTGTTTTGGCCAAATATCAAGTTTTCATGATTGCATCACAAGAGCATCGAAACACCATCGATTTTGCATCAAAAAAGCATCGTACTTGATTTTTTTTGGGCAAAATAATGATTTTTTGATGCAAAATCGATGGTGTTTCGATGCTCTTGCGATACAATCATGAAACTTGATTTTTGGCCAAAATGATGCTTTTTCGATGAAAAATCGATGGTGTTTCAATGCTCTTGCGATGCAATCATGAAAACTTGATATTTGTTTTGCCAAAACGATGTTTTTTTGATGCAAAATTGATGGTGTTTTGGTGCTCTTGCAATGCAATCATGAAACTTGATTTTTTGCCAAAACGATGCTTTTTCGATGCAATTTAGATGCAAAATCGATGGTGTTTCGATACTTTTGCGATGCAATCATGAAAATTTGATTTTTGGCCAAAACGATGCATTTTCAAAGCAAAATCGATGGTGTTTCGATGCTTTTACGATTTAATCATGAAAACTTGATTTTTGGCCAAAACGATACTTTTTCGATGCTCTACACTGGAATTTGACGAATACTTTGGAAGTTCATATCTTTTCACTCAAATGTCTGTTTCAGATGATTTTTTTTTTTTTTTTGTATTTTTTTTAGATATATAGGATTAGAATGAGAGAGAGAGAGAGAGTGAGAGTGTGAGATAATGAGAGTTGGTAGAGAGAGAGAGAGTTCGGATTGAGAGAAAGATGGAGTGTTTGAATGCCAGGAGTATTTTTGTCCAAAAAATTGAACTGTCATATATTTTGGATAGTAACTTGTAGTGTCCTAGAATTTTTACTTAGCTAGATAGTAGTAGTAGTTAGTAGTTTGTAGTATGTTAGATTCAGTGGATTTTGGTTCAAGCCGAGACTTAGTTGGAAACTCAGAGCAATAGTTATGAATTTTATAAGTTTAACCTATAGTTTAGAAATATTAATTATAACATAAGGTTTAATTAATATTGCTGGTCCTAGAAATATTATTTATTATAACCTAAGGTTTAGATAGAAATAATAAGAGCATGACACTTGTCATAATTATGTTTACTAAGTATTTTTGATGAATAATTTAATTAAAAGAAAGATCTAGAAGCTCTAGAACCTTCCAGCAGCTCTTAGGATCGTATATTTACTCAGTCAAAGTTGTTTATTCAATTCAAAATATGCTGAAAAAGTACAAATACTTGTTTGATATATCAACGTATGTCGATATATTGCAGCTATAGGTGTCGATATATCACCTACGAGAGACACGGAAAACACGTTGACTTTGCACGAACGATCGAATGGGGCTCGAGAATATGGGGGAGGCGATACATCGCCTATAGGGGGCGATATATCGGCTCCAACACACATTTTTTGAAAGTTTGTGGTTTTAAATTTAAAAATAGCCTTAACCACTTAGACCTACCTTTGAATGATTTTGACCGAGTTCTGGGCGTCTGTTGATCGAAAATTCAAAAAATTTCATTTTATATTCATTTAATTATTCAAATTAAAAGGGGTTAGTTTCACTCCTTGAACTCTATAAATAGGACCTAGTACTCAGCCATTCTCTTCATTCTTGAAGCATTCGTTCAGAGCCTCCAAGTTGCTAAGGTTACTATAGAGAGAAACACTTGGGTTTTGGGTTAAAAGCTTTATCATTCTAAGCTTTTCTAAACACTTGGGAAGTGAGATATAGTGAGATTTCGGTATTGAGGTTTAGACCAATTCATAAGATCATTTAAGGTATTCTTATCCCTAAATTCAATTCTTGATGGTTCTTATGGTTCTTTAGTTTTCTTTTATTTTCTTTCAGATCCTAACTCTTGTTCATGATTCTTGATTAGGTGTTTAAGTTTATTGAATCTTAAGGTTCTTTTTGGTAAGTTTCTTCTTGATGGTTTAGTTCTCTTTTCACCTTCATTCTTTAGAAATACTCATGGTTTTGCTGTTGGTTTTTAGGAGTGTTCCAATCCTGTTCTTGTTCTCAAATATCCCGGTTTTTGGTAAGGAAAATATGATAGATTATATGTGTTTATATGTTTATGTTATGATATGTTTTATGCTATAATATGTATATGTATAAATTTGTTTTATAGTCCTTAGGCATATGACTTGTTTAGATAACAAGCCCCAAGAATATGTTTTATAGTCACTTGGGCATATGACTTGCTTAGCTAGCAAGCCCCAAGAATTTTTATCATTTTCATGGTTCATAGTTACGATTTACCCTACCTCGATTAGTAGACAGAGGACCTAGATGGTTTTATCACATGCCATGTTAATGAGTTTATGGCCATTAATATTGTAGTCCTATATGATATACGTTTTTATAGTCATATGTTTATGTTATAGTCGTATGTTTATGATTTATGATATATATATATGTTGTTAGTAGATTTTCCTTGCTAGGCATTAGGCTCATTCCTTTATTTTTTTAGCTTGATGCAGGAAAATGATTATGGAAGGCGGAAAGATTCATGGCAGCTTGGCTTGTGTGTTGAAGATGAATGGATTGAATGGACTGCGTGACGATCGATGATGACGTTATTTTTAAGTCTTTTCAATTATGTTTTGATGTATTTCCGCATTTAGTATTTAAACAATTAAAGTTTATATTTTATGTTTTATAAACAATGGGATCCCATACCATATCACATTTTATTTTATATTTTTACCTTATTTTGTATTGGTACAATATTTTGGGTTTTAAATAAAGTTATGTTATTTATGATGTAGGTTTCCCAAAATAGTAGCTATGTCTAATAGTTTTAATGGTCTAAGGTCTTAGAAATAGTTGGGTCTTTACAGTTAGTATCAGAGCAACGGTTCATATGCATAAAGTTCTCCTTGATACAGATGCACAAGCTCCGAATCTAACCGCCAATGTAAGTGTTTATGTTATAGTTATTATGTTTATGTTTATAGCTAACGTTTTAGAGCTCCATCAGACGATAGTTGAGTTTATTCAACACATAGTTGGTGGTGAACGGTAGGAAAGCTGGAGAGAGACTATTGATGATTAAGCCGACTTGAGTTTCCTCATCTATTGTTGCTCTATCCAGTTCATCATTCTGATAAGATGATTGCGGACATGTTTAGAAGGTTCCATCTGAGCATTGGCATATTTCTTGGTGGCCTTAAACGAGTCTGCACTGACTTGGCACCAAACATGTCTTGGAGCTGATCCATGGTTTCGTAGGCCATCTCGGCATTCTCCATCTTTGTCTTGAGAGTGTCAACCATACTAGTCAACATGTAGTACTACGCCTTGTTGTTAGCCGCCTACCAACACTCATACTTATCCCTCACAGACTTGGTGGCTCCTTCAGCTGGAACTTCTGGGGATTCCTCAGTCATGGCGAACTTGGAGTTATCACCAATCAACACAATGCTGATGTTTTGCTTCCATTTAAGGAAGTTTTCTCCAGTGAGTTTCTCCATAGAAAGTTGAGAAAGGATGGGAGTAGACACAACCATAATGATACTACAAATTATCAATAAAATATAGATCAATCATATTTGCTCAATAAAACTCCTATTCACACAAATTTCAAGAAATAACACAATATATATATATCATAAATATGTAAGATATGATAAAAAAAATATTAAAAACAATCATATCTCTATTTCTTTAGGGTTTTAACTAATCTATGATATTCTTGTCCCGATTCGTGAGAGTAAAGGATACCACTAGTTAAATAAAGTTGTAAACTTATTTAATAATGAACACCATTATTAACAACCTACTATTCGATCAAAATAAGAAAACAAAATCTCTTATTTTATGAGCTAGACCCACGGTTTCGATAATCAATAGATTTAGTCCTAGTAGTCACCGTAGGGGTGAGTCTAGTAGAATTTGACCAATAATTATCTATCTTTCGAAATCTAACCTTGTCAAAATAACTAATGAACACCTTCCGTAGGGGGACGAATCAAAGCGTCTCGAGGCCCCATTAAGCTATTGACCTTGTTAAACCAACAGTGGAGATCGAATATAATTCTTAAAATAAGCTCATTACAAAATTAAAAGTAGTATTTTTATTATTTATTTCTTTTCGAAAATTAATCACTATGGTTCTCCAAAAAATTGAAAAAAGTTACATTTTTAAAACCAAAATCCTATAATTTTCTATTAATTCTAAAGTGTCACATTGAAACAAATTCAATTAAATTAGAATTAATTTGTTGCTAATCAATATTTATGTTTAACTATTATAATGAACCTATACAATTAAGTCTAACTCAAGCAAATTAGCCTTAATAATTGGGCTTGCATGGAGGAGGGCTGGGTCTTGTATGTCGTTCCCACTACTAAGGTCCCCTAACTTCCACACAAGGTCCAAAAGACAGGAATTTAAACATTTGTTTTATTAATTGTTATTAATTGATTAGGCCTGCTATAGTCATGCAAGACAAATGAGCATTCATAAGTAGAACCACCCACAAGAGAGGAATTTAAACTTTACATTTTCTAATGGACCCAAATAAAACCTACCATTTTATGAATATTTTATTTGACAAAAATTCATATATCTAGCAAACATATGAGCCACTATATGCATCTAAGCCCAATTGCAAAAATACCACATATAGTGCAAACAGACATGTTATAATTAGATGGACCTAATCATGTTACTATATGAGCAAGTCTATGAATTTATGCAAAAATACCACAATTTATTTCATTTGCAAAAATACCACAATTAATTTTCTACAATTTATCAAAAAATTCGAATTAATTAAATTTTTAGAAAAATAAGCCAATTTAAATGAAATTTATCAACAATTAACCAAAGTTAATTTAAATCCCATTTATAAAAAAATATTTGATTAATTTGTCGAAAAAATGATATTTTTCAAAACTGAGCCAATTTTAAAATTTAAAATCAACATTTTAATTGTTTTTCAAAAAATATATTGTATTGTTACAACTATAAGCAAATATTTTAACCATTTAAAAAAAATTAAAATATTAATAGTTATAACAACCCTAAAATATCTCAAAACAATTAAACAAATTCAAATATCCATAAAAATATCTAACTAAAAAATTTCAAATTTCAAATAATATAAATATTAAAAACTATAGAATAAACAGATATTAATATTTTCAAATAAAAATTTAATAAAAATAGCAAGTATTTAAAAGAAAATATATTTAATATCTGATATCTTACTTCTAATATTTTAATATATTAAAAGATTTAAAATTAAGTTGTTAGCCTATTTTTAAATTTGAATTTGAATCTTTGTAGAAAATATCTAATTATTTAAATTTCAAACAACACAAATATCTTATTTAAAAAACATTTTTATATGATAAAATAAATCTGATATTTTTGGGTTTGTTATTAATAATCAATTTCACAATTTTTATTTTATTTAATTTTTAAAAAGAATAAATAAATTAAAAAAATTTGGGTGAGCAGTACCTGTGATGGGTACTGTTCACTGTGTGCTCGGTGTGCAGGGAGACGTGCGGGCGTAGGCCTTTTGGCTGCCGAGGGTGCATGCGCGGATGGTGGGGTGACGCCGAGGGTCGTCCGCTAGGGCGCACGCGCAAGGGGAGGCGACGCGCGCGCCGGGGTGATGCGCGCATGCGCGTGCGCGACTGACAGCCAAAGAAATTTTTTCTAAAATTTTGTTTGAGCAATTTTTCAAACCAAAACTATTTTCTGATTAATTTTCACCATGTTTTACACAAAATAAAGTATATATATAAATAAATTGCATAAAAAACACAACAAAATAACTTAAAATTGCTAATAATCACATAAAATTCAATATGCTTCATAAAAATATGAAATCCATCCAATTACTCAAACACATCAAATAATTCAATTTTTAACATGTTCATGCATGAAAATAAAGATTAACCTGGCTCTAAGGCCAGTTGTTAGGAAAAATTATATAGGATTTTGTTTATTTTCATGTAAATCATATATTAAACATATTAATACAAGATAACCTAGAACATATTTAAAAAATTGAATTCATACAGAGATAATGATAAGAATACTTACATTTTTGTGTAGCGGAATGATTGAGTCATCCCTTCAGTTTCTCTAACCCTTGTATCCCTTCTGTCGCAGAGTATTACCAAGAAACTGAACCATTCTTCAATTTTCTTCACCGACTTCCAAAGTATCCTTAGATCACCTAGACTAGGGTGGGTAATTCTCAACACATGAGATAGATACAGAGAGAAAAAGAGAAAAGAATAATGAGGCTTAGAAAAGGACTTATGTTTGTAGAGAGAATCTAAAACCTAATAGATCTTTTGATATTCTCATAAACTTGTGTGTGTCATCTCTCACTAAGCACTCCTTTTATAGACTCAATTAGGCCATTTAATTTAATTGAAAAATTAATAAAATAATAGATAATATTAGCCCTAGGTCGAAATTATCATGGACTTTAGGCCCGTGAAATTTCTCATTTGATTATAAGCCCATTGGACTTAAAATCAAGGCATGTATTATTTTCTATTGATTAATTAATTAAATAATTATTCAAATCCTTTATCGAATTCATTATTTATAATTTGAATCTTAATTTTAACTTATTTATTAATTTAGATACTAATTTATTTTAATTAATAAATCTGCCATAATTTCTCTTTTCTTCTCTAAATTACATAACTATGTGAAACTATCTAAAATTGACCTGGTCAACTTTGTTAATTCTAATTGATAATTAAATCAATTGATTGAGACTATCTAGATGATTTTATCCAAGGTACAGTGGGGACCATAGGACTATGAAATCAAGCTCCAATAAGTTATCATAAATCTAACAAATAAATTTACTGACTTATTAAATCCTCGTGACTCCACTAAAGACTCGGAATTCCACTCTTGAATTCATAGAACACTCAATAAGCAATATAGATACGTTATTAATTATCCATTGTTACAACCATAATTGTGACTCAATCCTCTATAGACGGTCTACAATGAGATGGGACTAAAATACCGTTTTACCCTTCATTGTATTTTATTGTTAAAATACTTAGTTCCTTATATATGATATTTTAGTAAACTAATGTTAATTACTGAAATGAGATCTCTATCATTTAGCAACTTGAACCAAACTAAAAGGAAACCATCGTTTCACTTCTTCATAAGAAGTTATAGATGTTCATATCTATGATTAACACTCCCACTCAATTATACTACCGAGTTCCCAAGATGTAAGTATGGGCTAGTCCATAGGGTAAGCTGGTAACGAACAAGTCAAAGAACTCAAATAATACAATCAGTTAGAATACTAACCACTCAGAATTGAGATTGAATTGACCTATGGTCAACTATATGATATGACTAGAATAGATAATAACGATATGTTTACTTATCCTGTCTACTGTCAATATCGGTCTAGTCCGATGTAACAAATACATTCGATCTTATCTACTTTGCTAATGTTCTGGAAAGAACAAAACACTTCAATGTGTAAGTAGATCATATCGTAGATTGGCAAGTCAGTGTAAATCCTATGCACTGACTAATCTTAGGACTAACTTATTTTGAACATATAATCATATTTATATTCCACTATGATTATGTCACTATAAATACGATTAGCTATATGCTCGGGATTAAATAGAAGTTTATATTAAACAAATAATCATGAAAATAAACACATGTGAGCAAAGTAATTGACCAAGTCAAAAAATTATTTCTATTCTTTTATTGATAATAAAACCAGATTACAAATAAATTGGGAGTTTTAATTAGGGTATAAAACCCCAACACATTTCTCTCCCATGTCCTCATTTCAGAGGAACTCAATGTGAGGTTAAGACATTTGTTCCAGAGACAAATCCTCCGGTTATTGTGCATTATGGTATCCCTGTTAGAGATCTGCCATATGTTCTTGACACAGCAGAGTACAATCCCTATGACTACGATTGTTATGTCAATGACGATCCTATTGCTGATGCAACAAATATTGATGGGCCAGATAATAGGGCAGATTTGCCAACCTAGAGTTTAGATGTTATGCATGTACAAGTAGTAGAGGAAGAGCAGCGTAGATGTAGTGTCCCAGAAGTTTACTTAGCTAGATAGTAGTAGTAGTTAGCATAGTTTGTAGTATGTTAGTTTACGTGGATTTTGGTTCAAACCGGGACTTAGTTGGAAACTCATAGCAACAGTTATGGATTTTATAAGTTTAACCTATAGTTTAAGAATATTAATTATAACATAAAGTTTGATTAATATTGTTGGTTCTAGAAATATTATTTATTATAACCTAAGGTTTAGATAGAATTATCAAGAATGTGACACTTGTCATAATCATGTTTATTCAGGATTTAAGTATTTTTGATGAATAGATAAAATAAAAGAAAGATCTCGAAGCTCTAGAACCTTCCATAAACTGTTAGGATCACGTTTAGACTTAGTTAGAGCAGTTTTATCAATTCAAAATATGCTAAAAGCGTGCAAATACGTGTTTGATATATCAACTAATGCCGATATATCACAACTATAGGGGTCGATATATCGCCTGCAGAAGATACAGAAAACATGTCGACTTCGCACGAACGATCAAACAAGGCTCGAGAATATGGGGGAGGCGATATATCGCCTATAGGGGGCGATATATCGGCTCCAACTCTCATTTTTGGAAGTTTGAGAATTTTTCAATTTAAAAATAGCCTTAACCACTTAGATGTGCCTTTGAACGATTTTGACCGAGTTTTGGGCGTCTGTTGAACGAAAATTCAAATATTTTTCATTTTATATTCATTTAATTATTCAAATTAAAAGGGGTTAGTTTCACTCCTTGAACTCTATAAATAGGACCTAGTACTCAGCCATTCTCTTCATTCTTGAAGCATTCGTTCAGAGCCTCCAAGTTGCTAAGGTTACTATAGAGAGAAACACTTGGGTTTTGGGTTAAAAGCTTTATCATTCTAAGCTTTTCTAAACACTTGGGAAGTGAGATATAGTGAGATTTTGGTATTGAGGTTTAGATCAATTCATAAGATCATTCAAGGTATTCTTATCCCTAAGTTCAGTTCTTTATGGTTCTTTAGTTTTCTTTTATTTTCTTTTCAGATCCTAACTCTTGTTTATCATTCTTGGTTAGGTATTTAAGTTTCTTGAAACTTAAGGTTCCTTTCGGTAAGTTTCTACTTTGATGGTTTAGTTCTCTTTTCATCTTCATTCTTTAGAAATACTCATGGTTTTGCTGTTGGTTTTTAGGAGTGTTCCAATCCTATTCTTGGTCTCAAATATCCTAGTTTTTGGTAAGGAAAATAGGATAGATTATATGTGTTTATATGTTTATGTTATGGTATATTTTATGCTATAATATGTATATGTATAAATATGTTTTGTAGTCCTTGGAAATATGACTTGCTTAGATAGCAAGCCCCAAGAATATGTTTTATAGTCGCTTGGGCATATGACTTGCTTAGATAGCAAGCCCCAAGAATTTTTATCATTTTCATGGTTTAGAGTTATGATTTACCCTACCTCGATTAGCAGCAGAGGACCTAACCTACCTCGATTAGTAGACAGAGGACCTAGATGGTTTATCACATGCCATGTTAATGACTTAATGGCCATTAATATTGTAGTCCTACATGATGTACGTTTTTATAGTCATATGTTTTATAGTATATGTATATGATATTGTCTTATGTTTATGATTTATGTTGTTAATAGATTTTCCTTGCTAGGCATTAGGCTCATTCCTTTATTTTTAGCTTGATGCAGGGAAATGATTATGGAAGGCGGAAAGATTCATGGCACCTTGGCTTGTGTGTTGAGGATGAATGGATTGAATGGACCGCATGACAATCAAAATCGAGGATGACGTTGTTTTTAATTCTTTTTATTTATGTCTTTATGTATTTCCACATTTAATATTTAAACAATTAAAGTTTATGTTTTATGTTTTATAAACAATGGGATCCCATACCATATCACATTTTATTTTATATTTTTACCTTATCTTGTATTGGTACAATATTTTGGGTTTTAAATAAAGTTATGTTATTTATGATGTATGTTTCCAAAAATAATAGCCATGTCTCGTAGTTTTAATGGTCCAAGGTCTTAGAAATAGTTGGGTCATTATAGTAGAAGACAAGGTCAACAAACACTTGAGACCAGTAGTAGTCGTCCAGGTCCAAGTAGAACTGAAGATAGCAGTAGATGTAGTTCTCCATTGAACTTGGGTGAAGATTGTATAAGTTGTAGTGCTCCCATGTTTACCAAAGAAGATATAGAGGCCTCTTATCAAAATTATCATTCCTCAACTGACACATCTTCAAGAGAATCGCACCTTGGCAAGATCTTTTAGAACAAGCTTGAATTGAAAACCAAGGCGACCATCTTTGCAATGAAGAATAATTTTAAGTTTATGGTGAAGAAATATTTTACTGACGTGTGGTACATTACCTGCAAGGATCCTAATAATGGTTGGAGATTGAGGGGAAAGAAAAAAATGCGGTCTGAAATGTTTGAGATTACTATCTACAACGATGTACACACACTTGCTCACAAGAAATATGAGAGAAGGACCACCGTCAAGCAGCACCGTGGGTTGTTGGCCACCCAATCAAGAGGAAATTTTCTATCGATGGTACTTGGTACATGGCAAACAAAATAAGGGAGGACATGAAGCACAATTTTGGGGTCGAAATCTGCTATGAGAAGGCATGGAGATGCAGAGAAAAAATACTTATGCATGTCAGAGGCACACTAAGGATTCATACTCCAAGTTACCTGGATACTTGTGTTAGTTGGAGAAGGAGAATCCAAGTATAATTACTGATTTTGTCACAGAAGATGGTCTATTGTTGTATTGCATATTTTCCCTTGGTGTTTCTAGGAGGGGATTCTAGTATTGTCATCCTGTCATTTGTGTGGATGACACATTCTTGAAGACCAAGTATGGTGGCCACATGTTGTGTGTTGTTGTGTTGTATGCAAACAACCATTTGTTTCTAATTGCATTAAGACTGGTGGACAATGAGAACCATAACTCTTGGACTTATTTCATGAGAAAATTGAAGGAAGCCATATGGAACGTGGACAACCTAGCTTTTATATCGGACATGCATGCTAGCATTACTCATGCTTTGGAGGTTGTGTTCCCAAATGCCTACCACGGTTCTTGTTACCACCACATTTGTATGAATGTGGTTGCAAAATTCAAAACCGACCATTATCACAATATAAGTTGTTGTACAATGTACGCTTATCAAAATCCATAATTTGTAACATCCCAAATTTGTTAATAAGGCTTAGTGCCTTGATTACTTTGCCAGGAGGGCATAATTGGATGCTTATGTGTTAGTATGATTTAATGGTGATTATATATGTGAATTTTATGAGTTATATGATGATATGAATGCTCATGCATGTTTAAGTGTATTAAATGTGCCTATAGACCCGTTTGTGTATAAAATGACATTTTCATAATTTTGACCCGCTGATGGTATATATGAAATATATGTGTTTTGTGAGTGAGACCACATTATTATGTGGATATATTTGAGATGTGTGGTACGAGGCGATCCTAGTGAGCAATTTGGCAGAAAAGTCACAGCGGGGATTAATACCCGACTTAGGCTGAGCCTAGGCGTATTTTAGTAATTTGATGAATTACCGGTGGTATTAGAATATGGGTGATAGTTGGGGGAAAATAGTAGTGTTTGGAAGATTAGTGGGACTAATTGAGAATTTTAAGTGGAATGTGAGGTTTAGAAAGAAAGTGATGTCAAATGACCATTTTGCCCTCAAGGGAATTAGAGAGCCAAGGTAAAGGCTAGGGGTATTTTGTTCTTTTCCCTAGCCTTGGATCACCTTAACCACCTAGAAGCCTTGAGAAAAATCAGAAACCAAACAAAACACTCAGCTTTCCCACTCTCCCTCGTTACTCTCTTTCTCCCCAGGGCACTTGGTGAAGTTTTGAATTTTTGAAGTAAAAGCTTGGAAAATTGAAGGAAGTTGGAGCTAGAATTGGGTTAGGAGCAGCATAGGGTCAGATTGCAAAGCTGAGATAAGGATTTACACTCTGTATTCTGGAGGAAATTCTGATTTGTCTTTGTGTTTTTATGTTTTGGAACTCTAGGTGGGGATGTTGAATTTGGTGAGGTTTCGGCTTGAATTTTTGGGGTTTATATGTTGCCTATGATGTGTTGTCATGAATCCGTTTATAGTTGAATGTCTATTGTGTTTGAATCTATGTTGATATATTTGTTTGTAGTGGTTGCTCGGTCCGAAGGCCATTAACGATATTACATGTGTAATGTATGACGTAGTGGCGGGGCCATAAAGCAGATGGAATATCCGCCATAGTAGCGAGGCCATTGTAAAGATGTGGCATCCATCTACTTGGCATGAGTTGTATATTGTTTGGAAAGTGTATAGTTTGGAAAATCTATGTGAATCAGTTGTGGTTATAGAGTATGCAATACATGTTAATGTTATATGATTATTTGTATGATTGTTTTGATTTTCTTACTGGGCCTCGGCTCATGGGTGCTTTGTGGTGCAGGTAAGGGCAAAGGAAAACTCAACCAACCATGAGTTTGGTAACTAATGATATGATTATGCGCTTAATTGTTTAAATGAAATATATATATGTCTTATCTGCATGCTTAATTAGGAAGCATGAGCTATACTAATAGGGCCTAACCCTTGACTGCTAGGTGAATATGAGAATGTCTGCCTGTTAGTGTTGTTGATGCATGTGAGATGTCAAATAGCATGATGCTTGTGAGTGTGCTTGGGAATATATGAATTTACTCTTTGCAAATCAACAACAAATTATGAAGGCAATTCTTGATAATCAAAGAAACATGTTCATGATATGAATGTTAATCTTGAATGTAATGAGCCAAATGATTAAATGATGATAATATGAATTTAGATACATTAAATCATCAATACTAACAATGAATAACATAATAGAATCACAAAATACAAGATTAGGGTTAGAGAGATACAACCTTTGTATTGAGCAACTTGAATCTTCAACTTGAGGAACTTTTAAGGCTTATACACACTATGAATATTGTTGTCCAAAATCTCTATTCCAAGCCTTCCCAGTTGCTTGAAGCTTTAACTAATTATAATGAGATTTTGGATTGAACAAGCCTTGAAACTCATGCAAGTCAAGCAAGTTTGATGAGTTTCTTGGAGAAAACTTTGGTCTTAGAGAGCTAGAGAGAGAATGAGTTTTAGAGAGAGAGTTGGAAAGTGTGATCAAGACTTTTCAACTCTAATAATCCTTATATATAGTGTAGGCATCATCATTAGTCTAACCAATAGGATTAGAGCATTTAAAACACATCATTTGGAGCATTTTACGTAAACTGTACGACCCTAAAAGACTGCCCAGGTGATGCATCGCTTGCTGGGGCTTTTGAAGCCCCTCACATTTAGGCGATGCTACGCCACTTAGGGGGTGATGTATCGCCACCCTCTCTAACTTTGGATCACTCCAATGGTCCTAAAATTGCTCCAAATGCCACCAAAATTTTTGGGAATGTTTGGATACCTCATTGTATCACTTTAGACCCATAAAAGTCAATTTTAGAAGCCTTATACACAATCTCATGTTTTCACTTCTCTTTAAGTGAAAACCGTTAAGTGTTTTGCACCTCAACGTGTAAAAATCTTAACCATTATATTTAACCAATCTCAATAATCCCCCACTTGGTTAAATATAATCCTCTCTTCTTAGCTTAACAATTTTGGTGCATAAAATAAAATATCTTTCGATTTGATCTTTATCTTAGTAAAAGTATTGCAAAGCCTTATCGAAGTCATTGGTGTCTTAAAGATTGAACCAAGTACTCCTTAATGATAAAACCAGTAACACCACACATACCTCCACTTGACCATTTACTTTCCCACTTTTCTTGCTTAGCACTCATATGGCCATGTTCTCATCCATTTCATGAACTTTCAGGGGAGAAACTACAACTCCCATGAAAGGTGGCACCACCTCTAAGTTCACATAGGTGAAGTTCTTATAGAATCTTTGCTACCTTTAGAGATGCTTGTTGCACATAACTGAACTTCATTAAAAGCCCTAGGCTTAACCCTCACTCGGTAGCAACCAACACTAACCATCCTTGGATGGAACTCATGATTTTGTTAATGTTGAAACAATTCACCTAATAACTTGTTCTTACCCATTGAACTCTTATCCTTGATGCTCACAAGTTTGGAGTTGGGTTACCATCATTGGTGAATATATTATTCTAGGAGTTTTAGTCCCATCCCTTTTGAAGTAGAACTTACTAACCTCTTCGCAAGAGGTTTTGTAAATGGATCCGCTAAGTTCTCACTTGTCTCTATATATGAGATCGATATAATTCCTCCTCGAATCAATTGTCTCACATACTCATGTCTTAGACTTATATGTCTAGACTTCTCATGTCATTATAAGCTCTAGCTAACATGGCTTGTTTATGACCATTGGGATATTCCTCATGAAATGCCTAAGCTACTTGGCCTCTTCGCCATTTGTCGCTAGAGTTATAAATTCGGCCTCCATGGTTGAGTGTGAAATACATGTTTGTTTATTAGAGCCCCAAGAAACCGCTCCTCCTCTGAGCATAAACACCCAACCACTTGTGGAGAGATTATCTCCTACACTTGATATCCAACTCGCATTGGAATATCCTTCAAGTATTGTAACTCCCTGGTTACTCCAAGACCGTTACTGTGATCTTTGAACCATGCTTAACTCGCTAATCGAGTTCTTTGGTTATAAACGTGCGTCTAGGTGTCATTAATAGGTTAAGGTGTAAAACCAATCAAAAGGAAATGATATATTTTATTTAAAACATAAAATTGTTCATGGGCCCATAAAAGTGTTTACAAGTTATTTACAATCCAAAATGGTCATTATAGTTTCAAATTTACAAACCCGCCGACCTAAGCGGCAAAAATAGGGTAAACCTCCTAGTTCCTCTGAGAACTCCTTGGCCGTGGTGGTCAAGCGGCTGCATATGTACACATCTCCACCTAAGCTCTCCACTCAAGGCTGGGTGAGCTTTTCTTTCCCTTTACCTGCACCACATAGCACCCATGAGCCAAAGCCCAGCAAGAAAACTCATTACTGCATGTAAGTAATATCAAATGAAGATCATGATAATCATACAGAGCTTATGGCCCTGAACAGATGAGTGAATATCACTTTGAGGTTTTGTTTAACCATAATGGGGATTATATCCCTAATCAAATGAGTGACTGATGAGTAAGTCACTAACGTAAACCATATGAGTGACTGATGAGTAAGTCACTAGCTTAAACAGATGAGTGACTGATGAGTAAGTCACAACAGGGCTCAACACCCATAGCCATGTGACTAAACCGTAACTGGGGCTCGCTGGCCCTGGCTCTAAGTGACTAGCCTTAGGCTAGACAAGCGCTTTTAATATTCATCGAACTTGAGGTCGGTCCGACATTAATGCTGATTTGAGTCATTCAATGAAGGTGTTGATTAGATCTAATCTTTGTCGGCTTGCGTTAAACACGCTAAAACCATTCTTGACTTATGAGTCAATACCATGTGACCAGTGCTCAGTACTACTGCCGAACATGACTAATGAGTCACAACTTCACAGTTAATACCGACACCATTGCCAATTCTGACTAATGAGTTAGTGCCATTCACAAGTAAGCAAGATTTGCTAAGCATTTGATATGCAATCAATGTCCACATTTAAACACTCAACATGCCTCAATAATAACCATGCATGTCACATATGGGGTGCAATTTTCTTACCTCTGGTCCGAGCAAAAGATAGTAACAGAACGACCCTTGAGAACGATCGACCTTTTGATTCCTTAGCGGTTACCTAGCCATAAACAATTATAACCTTCATTAATGAAAATCAACAAAAATAGGGTCTTGACCTAAACCTCACTCCCAGGACCCCGAATTGTACCCAAACGGTGAGTAGATTCGATCCTGAGCCTTAAAGATTGAAACCTCGAACCAAAAACCCTTAAAAATGCCTAAAACTGAAATCTGATGGAACAGGGTAGCGCCCCAGCGCTTTACTCAGAGCCCAAAACCGCCCAAGCCTCCCTGGGTAGCGATGTAGCGCCCCCTTGTGGGCGCTATAGTGCTACACCCAACCTGAAATGCCCTTGAACCTTTCTCCTTCGAGTCCTTAATTTCCAACTTGATTCAAATGCTTCCAAACCTCATTTTAAGTCCCAAATGAACCTAAAAACCATCCCCACATGTCCTAGGCATCACAACCCCAAGAACCCTAGCCAAGAACTCCCAACAATTCCATTCAACTAACCTAGAAATCCCAGCTGAAATTCAAAGCAAAAACAGAGCAAACCAGAGATTTAATGGCTAGAATCTTACCTCAAGCTTAGATTATGATGCTCTTCAATGGTGGAACACACTCCCAAGCCCTCAAGACTTACTTCCCAAGCTTGAATCCTCAAGTTAGGCTAAAAAATCCAAAGAGAAAATGAAGAGAAATGGTGTACGGGAAATGTATTTTCTATGCTCTATTTTCTTCAAACGTCCACAACCTTCACGGCTTAAATCAATCCTATGGGTGAAAAGACTAAAATACCCCTAGGTCAAATAAAGGTTTCTGAAGACTCCCAAGGGTAAAACCATCCTTTTCCACCTATTTCGTTAATCATAATTAACACCCTCCAATTTCTGTTATTCTTGATACTCTCAAATACCAATAATTCATATCCTGTTACCCTTTAATTCCCGAAAATGCTCTAATAATTAAAATCACCCCGAGACTCACCCTGAGCCCGAACTTAATCTCGTTATGACTAAACCGCTAATTTGCACTCAAGATCGTCTCATGCCAAATGGCTCGAACAAATCCACATTATGATGTGGCCTCAACAATTAATCACAAACATGCACCAAAATACACAATCATACCCTCAACGAGCCAAATTACCAAAATGCCCCTGTAATGAAATGTGGACCCACATGCATGCATTTAACATCATATTATAATATAATTCACATAAACATGCATGTAATAGTTTAATGGCATAATAAAACAATTATGGCCCTCCCAGCCTACTAATCCAACCATTAAACCACATTAGGGATTTTGGGGCATTACAAGTATCTTTAGGAACTTTGAATATTGGAGGCCTAGCTGCTTGGTCCTTTTAAGGTACCCTAGAACTCTCTCAATCACTTTCCAATGTTCCATACTTGGATTGCTAGTAAGCCTACTTAGTTTACTAACCACATATGCAATATCTGCTCTTGTACAATGAGCGGTGTACATTAGACTCCTAATGCACTTGCATACTCAAGTTGAGCCACTTCTCTACCATTATTCTTTTCAAGTTTTATGCTTGAATCAAATGGTGTATTTGCCTATTTGATTTTGAGATGACTAAATGTGTCAAGCACTTTCTCAACATAGTGTTGACTTAAGGCATAACCCCCACTATTTCTTCTCACTTTTATACCCAAGATGGTATCAATCTCTCCAAGGTTTTTCATCTTGAAAGTGGAAGATAGATACCTCTTCGTTTCCATTATGCCTTTCATATCATTACTCAAAATCAACATATCACTAACATATAGACACACCAAGATGACATAGTCATCACAAGTCTTAGAGTATATTGTGTCTAAACCCATATGAAATTATTGCTTTATCAAATTTGTCATGCCATTTTTTTGGTGCTTGCTTTAAACCATATAATGATTTAACAAGCCTACACACTTTATGTTCATTTCCCCTTAGAACAAAACTCTCCAGTTGTTCCATATCAATCTCCATTTAGGAATGCCGTTTTGACAGCCATTTGATGAACATAAATGTTATATATTGATGATAAGGCAAATAGTATTCTTATAGTGGTTGTCCTAGCAACCAGTGCATACGTGTCAAAGTAATCAATTCCTTCCTTTTGTTTAACCCTTTAGCTACTCATCTAGCTTTGAAGGATTGTATGTGTCATTGATGTGATATTTCCTTTGAAATACCCACTTGCACCCAATTGGTTTTGAACCTTGTGAAAGGTCTACCAATTCCCACGTGTGGTTTTACCTAATTGAATCCATCTCATCATTTATTGCCTCCTTCCAAAAAACAGTCCATGAAGACATTGCTTCTTGGTAGGTTTTGGGATCATCCTCAACTTGAGAATCATGGGAAATTTCTATGTGATTTCTTCAAGTCTACCATAGATTATCTATACTTGAGAACATTTCTCAATTGATCCCAACTCTTTAAGCCTTTGGCTTCTTCGAGGAAATATAGGTTGCTCATCAACCTTTGAATCTTTCTCTTTAAGAGATTCTCTAAAACTTGTGGGTTCTTGAGAATCGCTATCACAATATAATATATTCTCAAAGAACTCCACTTCTCTTGATTCAATTATCACATTAGACTCCAAGTCTAATAGCCTACAAGCCTTGATATTTGAGGCATAGCCAACAAATGCACACTTTACGGCCCTTGGACCCAACTTGGTCCTTTTAGGCTCCGTACTCTTGCAATAAGCAAGGAACCCCCACACTTTAAGATAGCCTAGGTTAGGCTTCTTTCCTCTCCATAAATCATATGGAGACACATTTTTTTTTTCATAGGAATTCAACTCAATATATGACATGCAGCAAACAAGACTTCACCCCACAAATTATAACACAATTTAGCATGTAAAAGCATAGAGCTAATCATCTCAAAATAAGTCCTATTCTTTCTTTTAGCTATTCCATTTTTTTGGAGTGTATGCTCCAGTGCATTCATGTATAATGTCATGTTGTTCACAAAACACATTGAAATCATTTGAAAATATTCACCACCTCTATCACTTCTAAGAGTCTTCATTTTCCTTTCCATTTGATTTTATACTTTAGTTTTATAGATTTTAAATGCATTAAATGCTCATACTTACTCTTAAGTAAATACACATAAGTATACTTAGAGCAATCATCTATAAAAGTTATGAAGTGTCTATTTACTCCTCTAGTCAACATGCCATTCAATTCACATAAATCACTATGTATTAAATCTAGCAAGTTTGAACATCTATCAACACTTGGAAAATGTTTCTTTACCATTTAAGATTTAACACATAATTCACATTTATCAACCTCATTCAAATCACAATTTATTAATCCACATTTACCAACTCTTTTAATTGTGCTATAACCTATATGAGCAAATCTATTATGCCAAAAAGTAATAGAATTAGAATTAATCACATAGCAAGGTTTAGATGTCATATCATTATTGTCACTATCAAGAGCACAAAGTTTGATCATTCCATCACATGTATAACCCTTTCCCACAAAAGTGCCCAACTTAGTAAAAGTAACCTTACCAAATTCAAACCCTATTTTGATACCGAATTTACTCAATAGAATTCCACTCATAATGTTTCTAGTCATATTGGGAACATAGAAAACATTAATTAGGGTCACTTTCTTTCCATTAGTGAAGAACAAATCAATGCAGCCCCTTCCAAATACCTTGGATCTTTTTTCATTTCCTTTTTGGACTTCAAGTCCCACCTTTGCACTTTCAAAGGTTTTGAAAAGAGTTTTATCGTAGGTTGCATGAATGGTGGCACAAGTATCATACCACCATCCTTGTACCTTTCCTTAGGTTTCATTAACTTCACTCAAGGTTGCAATGATCTAAACATCAAATGCATTGACCTTGGTATCTTTTCTTAGGTTTGCAATGATCTCAATATCAAATGCATTGACCTCAATATCTTCACTTTCTTTTGCAATGATCCCATCATTAATTACATTGACATGTTCACCTTCTCTTAAGGTTGCATTAGTCTCATCACTATATGCATGAATCATGTCAATTCTCTTTAGGGTTATCATACATTCCTCATCGAATGCATTAAATTAAATTAAGGTCATAAAGATCTCATCATCAATTGTATTGACCTCAATCTCATTATGATTAATTTTACAATTTTCATATCTCACATAATGATTAATAACTTTACAAAAAATAAAAAAACAAGTACAACAATAACCCTTGAATTGTTTATTAACATTCACCATTGTACTCTTAATATAAACAATAATCTCAAACTCATAAAAATATGGCAGTAAACACATTTCATCAAATTCTTGAAATCTACTCATTTAGAAATAAGGAACTTGATGATACCATTCTCCTTAAACATGTAAGCCCATTGAGTTGTCTCATCCTTTGTTGATGAAGACTTTGAATCCATATCCACATTCATGTATAGTATTTCCATATAGAACTTTCTTTGATCTTTTATGGTTATGTGTCCAATTCAAACCAAATCTTGAAACAAGGATTTGAAGGTTGTAGAAGATGAACCCATTTCCCTCATTGTTGATTATGCAAAACACAAATGAAAGTAATTAGGGATAGAGATTTTGATTGTTGGGAATATATGGCTTTACTCTTTGCAAATCAACAATAAATTATGATAATAATGAAATATTCCAAACCCTAGATGTTGATCAAAATTCAAATTCAAATTATGAAGGTAATTTGTAAAACCCTGATTGGCTAACTTTATTTTTAGACAAAATATTTTAAAATTGCAAAAAGTCAGCAACATATCTTTAAATAATTATCCCATAATTCAGCTGAGTTTTTAAGTGAAAATCTCTTTTAGTGTGAATACAATTTTTACCTTATTTATCACAATCAATATTTATTGGTAAAATATTGTGTTTTATCTTGTCAGAATATTTTTAGGGATTATGTTCATTCTCGAATAAAGAAGGTTTCGAAAATGAACATGGTCAAAAGAAATGACCATGTTTGTTTTGCTAGATATATCTGATGATGTTGCTGACTAATCAGTTTCCTTTTCTGTCGACACAAATTTCATCTGGCTAACTGATTTCCTAAATCAAAGGATTTTTCAACTTGATTACAAAGATCTCAGAGAATGCTGGCTTTGGACGATTTCTTTTCCTATAAATACCTTGCCAAGGCCTTTGGAAATTTTATATCTTCCATTTGGAAATTTGTCAACATTATGTTATTTTGAAGAGTGTTTTATTTGTAGAGATTAAGTTTGTTCACCTTAATCTTTGTGAGAGTACTGAGTGTACTTGTGGATATCTATCTGGTCCTTGTAAACAGGTAGTGTCTATTGTGAACGTGTTCATAAGGATCTTCGGGAGAGGATTCTATTTAAGTCTCACTTCGGGAGGAAGTGAGTACTCGCTATTCTTTGAAATGATTTCAAGAGAATCAGCGTTTCATCAAAACCAGATTCGTAGAGAAGAGTACAATAAGATTCTAGCAATAGTTTAAGAAGGAGTCCTACATTGTTTAAGTTAATGCTTTTGTACACATTATTTCTTTAATGATTGGTTTATTCTCTGGGCGTGGCCCCGTGGATGTAGGTTATCTAAAAAGGTTTCTGAACCACGTAAAAATTCTCATTTGTTGAATTTTTACCTGTTTTTCTGCTTTTGTTTAAACAGTTGCATAAGTAGTGTTAACAAAATTGAAATTTGTCTAAACAACTTACTCAGTATTCTGCATTTAATTAAGTTTTTTTATTTTAAATCACTTGGAAATATTAAAATACGGAATTTCAAAATTCTTGATAATTAAAGAAACATATTCATGATATGAATGTTAATCTTGAATATAATGAACCAAATGATTAAATGATGATAATATGAATTTAGATACATTAAATCATCAATACTAACAATGAATAACATAATATAATAAAATACAAGAATAGGGTTAGAGAGATACAACCTTTGTATTGAGCAACTTGAATCTTCAACTTGGGGAACTTCTAAGGCTTATACACAATATGAATATTGTTGTCCAAAATCTCTATTCCAAGCCTTCCCAATTGTTTGAAGCTTCAACTAAGTATAATGAGATTTGGGATTCAACAAGCCTTGAAACTCATGCAAGTCAAGCAAGCTTGATGAGTTTCTTGGAGAAAACTTTGGTCTAAGAGAGCTAGAGAGAGAATGAGATTTAGAGAGAGAGAGAGTTGGAAAGTGTGATCAAGAGTTTTCAACTCTAAGAATCCATATATATAGTGTAGGCATCATCATTAGATTAGAACATTTAAAACACATCATTTGGAGCATTTTACATAAACTGTATAACCCTAAAAGACCACCAGGTGATGCATTGCCTGCTAGGGCTTTTGAAGCCCTTCTCATTTAGGCGATGCTATGCCACTTAGGGGGCGACATATCGCCACCCTCTCTGACTTTGGACCACTCCAATGGTCCTAAAGTTGCTCCAAATGCCAAAATTTTTTTTGGGAATGTTTGGATACCTTATTGTATCACTTTAGACCCATAAAAGTCACTTTTAGATGCCTTCTACACAATCTCATGTTTTCACTTCTCTTTAAGTGAAAATCGTTAAGTGTTTTGCACCTCAACGTGTAAACATCCTAACCATTATATTTTACCAATCTCAACAATTACTTCATATGCTCAGGTAGTTGAGAAGGCCCTTACTGCTGAGGGTGCAGAGGATAGGATTTGGCACGAAAGCACTACAAGACATGAAGCCAGGAGGATGGTAGCTCCATTTACTGGGTCTGGTAGGAGCGGAGGCCCTAGTGACGAGAACAGGAAGACCCTTGATACTTCTACTACTCTTGGTCCTGATAGGAGGGGCCGAGGTACTCAGGGTGGCCCCCAAGGCATCAATGAGGCTTAGAGGAGTTATCCAGTATGCACTAGGTGCTGGAGATGCCATGTGGAAGAATGTCATGCTAAGGCATGCTTCCTTTCGGGGTAGTAGGAAATTTTCAAAGGGATTTCCCACACCTGAAGAGAGAGGAACAGAAGAAAGGCTATAGTTTGACGCTAGCCCGAGTGTTCACACTAACCCAGTCAGAGGCTGAGGCTAGTCCCTCGGTAGTGACAAGTCAGATTTCTAGCGTTGGCTCTACTTACAATGTATTGATTGATTCTGGTAATACATATTCGTTTGTTTCTAGTAGAGTGGTTGATAGATTGTGTAGGCCTTGTGATTATTATGCTGTGGGGTTTAGGGCCTTGATGCCTACGAAGGAACTAGTAGTTTCTAGGAGATGGATTAGATCCTTACCAGTAGAAGTGGATTGTAGAGAGTTGTTAGTAGACCTGATTGAGTTAGCTATGGAGGATTTTGATATGATTCTGGGCATGGATTGGTTAGCCAAGTATGGGACAACATAGATTGTAAAAGGAGGATGGTGACCTTTGAGCCCGAGGGAGAGGACCCGTTTGTGTTTGTGGGTGCGATGAATGAGTCTCGTATTCCGATGATCTCAACATTGAAGGCTATAGACCTATTGCAAGGAATAGATTGGATGTGACATATAATGACCCACTAAATTGATTAGTAAGATCATAGAATCTCCTCAAAAAGTCAACAAATACAACTGCTTTTTCCCAGTCTAGGTTGGTTGGTGGGCCATCCATTCTTTCTTCATCAAAGTACTTTGTGTAGTTCGCATCTGCTTCCAAATTCTCAAAAGCCTTCTTGAATTTTATAGCAGATTCTAACATCAAGTAGGTGGAGTTCCACCTAGTAACCACATCCAAGCATAACAAGGCTTTTGATTCAATGTTTGCATCCTTGCAACTTTCTTTAAATCTTTTCAGTCTAGCTGGAGATGACCGGACATATCTCACTGCATTTCGAATGCTTGAAATTGCATCATTCAACTCTTTCAACCCATCAATTACTATCAAATTCAAAATATGAGCTACACCTCATATGAAACATTTTTCCATTCAATGGAATGGTATTGTCGTTGTCCAACAAGTGCCCCTTCAATTTTCTAAGAGAAACGTCATTTGAGGAGGCTTTGTCAACCGTCACTGCAAAAACTGAGGAGATACCCCACTCATTAAGACAATTTATCAACTCTTTCCCCACCAAGTCACCTTTATGGCTAGGAACTTGGATAAAGTTGATAATTCTCTTCTGAATTTTCCAATTATCATCAACCCAATGTGCAGTCAAACACAAATAACTAATATTCTGGATTGATGTCCAACAATCGGTGGTCAACGACACTCTGTGCTTCACCAAAATTGACTTCAACTCTTTCTTCTGATCTAGAAACGCATTGTAAATATCTCTCGCAACAGTAAATCTTGATGGGAACTGAAATGTGGGAAAGAAATGTTTAATGAGCTTTTGAAATCCTTTTCCATCCACGTGCCTAAAGGATAACTCATCCATAATGATATATTCGGCGATCACTTTCCTAACAACATTTTGATTAAACTTTAGCGGCAACCCACTTGAAGCGATTTCTTCTTCATTGCAGGTTGTTGTCTTTTTAGTAAATCTATCCATAGTTGATTGTTGCTTCTTACTTTGGTCAACCCAGTCACTGAAAGGACACTTCTTACATTTTCTCTCCACATGTGCCCATAGTGTGCTAGTCCCATTCAACTTTGTATCAGCCGCATAATCAGTGCCACAATAATTGCAAGCAGCTCTTGGCTTCTTAGGATAACAATCAGGCAACATAGTGTAATGATCCCACACGATCGATGTTTTCTTTCCAACCCTTTGCTTCTTTTCTGGTCGTTCAACCTCTTTCTCCTTTTCTTTTTCATTATCCTCTTTCTCAGTCTCTTTGTCTTTTTCCTTATCTTGATTTTGTCGATCATTCTTCTTCTTTCATACGTTCTCTTTTTTCCTTTCCTTCGCTTGTTCTTCTCCATCAGAACTTGACAAATTAGTTTCAGCATACTCCAACCACTCCCCCATCATCCCTTCTAAATTTTCCTCATTATCCATATTAACGATCTATTTACATATTTATAAACACAATTTTAGCAACAAATATAAAACATAATATGAATGTGCCCATAAATGAAAGTTGTGTTTCTTCTTGCTAGTTTAACTTGTAAAACATAATAAATATAAAACATAATAATAGGATTGAAAGACATAATGATTATGATAATTATCTAGTCAATATAAATATACATACTTCTAACAACACTTATCATATTATTAATTTAATTACTCTAAAGAAAAATTATCAATTTAATACACAATTGATCAAAACATGTTGAATTGAACAAGTCAAGGGTCAAGCTTCTTCTTTTTTTAATTAATAAATTTTAACAGTATAACGAATGTTTTGTTTACAACTGAACACGGTTCCCTATTTCCATTAGTACATTTTAGAATTCCTTTTTTGTTTTAGAAAATGACTAAAAATAGTCTTTAGCATTACTGGACATAATCTTTTCTTCAACCATTACCGTTCTTTATTACCTCAACTCTCTCTCTCTCAAACTAAAGGTCACCAAACCAACCATCATAGAATAATCCTCAATTCTTATTCTTTTTGGCAACAACAGAAATAATAATAATATTATTATTATAGAAAGAAAAAAAAGTTTAATTCTTATACTTTTCATTCCTTTATTTTCTGTCTTCCTCTTCAATTCACTCTGTTTTTTCCTTTCAGCTTCCTTCCTAACTTGAAATCTTCTTTATTCCTTTCTTCCATAACCATTAGTCACACACACACACACACATATATATAAAATAGAACATTATTTCTTTACAATAAACACTCACACATAACTTTATTCGGGTATGAAAATATAGATATAGTGTTTTTTAATGAAGCTATAAAATAAAATTGATAATTAATAATACAATGGCATACCTCGACTATGAGCTTGGAAACTGGCGGAGTTCCGTGTTCGTGAAGCAGTCACCGGAGTGGGAAGGGTCACTGTGTTCGTGAAGCGGTCGTCAGAGTGGGCTGGGCAGTGCTGCCGCCGAGTCGCGTTTGGCTGGTACGTTTCGTTCGTTTAGGCTGGGAAGGAGGATAGCGAAACAGAGAGGAAAGAGGAGATGAGATGATGAGAGAGAGAGTCGTTCCGTTCGTTTGGGCTGGGAGGGAGGAGAGAGCAAAACAGAGAGGAAGGAGGCGACTACTCTATGTCACAGAGGGGCTGAGCTGAGTATATGCGATAGAGAGAGATTCGGTGCCCTAAAAACATATCAGATTTTTTTTATTTTTAATTAATAATTATATAATATTATATTATTATATATTATATTGTTCGGTCGGTTTCAGTTCCGCCGGTCGGTCCAGAAAAAATTTTCAAACCGACCGAACAGTGGTGGTTTGCGCCGTTGGCAGTTTTTTCGGTGTTCGGTTTAATCGATTTCGGTTTTTTCGGTGTTCGGAAGGTCGGTGTATACGGTTTTTTTGGTTTTTCAGATTTTATGCTTAGCCCTAATGCAGGCAGGGAAGGTGATCACTTATGCATCACAGCAGTTGAAAGAATATGAAAAGCGATACCCTACGCATGATTTGGAGTTAGCAGCAGTGGTCTTTGCATTGAAGATATGGCGGTACCACCTTTATGGGGAGAAGTGTGAGATATATACTAACCACAAGAGCTAAAAATATTTCTTTACCCAAAAGGATCTAAACATGAGACATAGGCGTTGGGTTGAGTTGGTGAAAGATTATGATTGTGAGATTCTTTACCATTCAGGGAAAGCCAATGTGGTGGCAGATGCCTTGAGCCAGTGAGGCCCATGAAAATTATTCAGTTAGAAGCAGATATCGAAATAGTTGGCAGGAGAAAAGACTAAAGCATGGATAGAGTTGGTGGTGGGTCAGTCAACCAACGTCACCTTGCAATCTACTCTTTTGGAGAGGATAAAGGAGGGTCAGCTGAGTGATCCTCAGTTGATGAGGCACAGAGGGGACGTCTTAGCTGGAGTGGCTACGGAATATACTTTTTCAGAGATGGGTATCGCGAGATACAAGGAGCAGATTTGTGTTCTGATGGACTCTGCAATCAAATGAGAGATTCTAGATGAATCTCACACGACATCGTATTCATTGCATCCGGGCACCACAAAGATGTACCAGGATCTGAAAACCTTATTCTGGTGGCCTGGGATAAAGAAAGATGTGACTGAATATGTGGCTAAGTGCCTGACGTGTCAGTAAGTCAAGGCTGAACACCAGAGACCACCAGGGTTACTTCAGCCTTTGGGTATTCCTGAATGGAAATTTGAGGATGTCACTATGGGCTCTATGGTTGGATTACCCAGGCCATGGGACAGCATGATTCAATATGGGTGATTGTGGATTGATATACAAAATCTGTAATGCCCTACTACCCTAGAGCTATTACCATGTGGTTTTAAAATGTGTATTTGACTCGTTAATCGAGGTGTTGGACCCAAAAGTGTGATTATTAAAGTAAAGAGTCATTTAATAAAACTTCCACATAAAAGGTTTAAGACATATTTACAACTCAAAAGTCATTGTATAGTCAACCTAGGCGAAAAAATAAGACTTTTACACAGCGTTCCTCAAAAGTACCCAAGCTGTGGCGGCCATGTAGGCCAACCATGTACGCACCGCGCCATGTCCTCAAACTCATGCTTGGTCAGTCTTTCCCTTTCCCTTACCTGCACCATAGAGCACCTGTGAGCCAAGACCCAGCAAGAAAACTTCACCAGCATAGGTCATAATAATTCATTTCAATAAGTGCATAACTAAACAAACACAACAGACAATCCACATGCATCCATTACAATTCACAACAGCGGCCTAAGTCAGTCAAGGTGTGTTACCAGGCACCAAGTTCATAGTTCTAACCGAGAGGGTGAGTACAACACCCTTAGATGGCCATTCCATGGCGGCCTGCATTCAAGATGCCTATTTTTTATCTTGACCCTTGTCGCTCAGTCACAAACACATATATGAGGTAACAGTTACAAACATTTACACATAACACTAAACATAATACAAGCACAAATAATCGGGGCCATGCCTTGCGCTACATACACAGACAGTTTTCTTACTTGAACTCCACAAGCTCTAGATAAATGGCCTAGATACGATTCCTGTCAAACGCCCAGATTAGCCCTAAGTCACAATAATATGGAACCTCCATCAATCTCAGGTAAATAAAGATTTCCGAACCTAATTCTAGCCTCCGGGACCTTGAATTCCACTAAACCGGGTAGTAGAATCCTTCCCGAGCCCCTAGGTTTGAGTTCCAACTACTCAAGACATGTTTTGGATATTTTTCTCAATTAGAGTCACGGTTCAGGCCCATGGGCCTCGACGCACTACAAGTCAGAGAGCTTGGGGCTCTCCCTTGGGAGACATGTGCTGCGAGGCGCCCTAACCAGCGCTACAGCGCTTAGGCGATTTCAGAGAATCGCGAAGCCATTTCAGGCACATGGGCCACATCGCATGAAGAGTAGCACTGCGACTCGAACTCGAAACCCAGAAAATTCCCCGCATTTTTAACCCAAAAATCCTCAAAGTTTCCTACCAAATCTCACATTTTTCCCAAAATCAAACCCTCAAACAAGCTCACAACAACATTTATAAACTATAAACTAGCTCAAAACTAGCTCAAACCTCAAAATTCACATTTAAGCTAAAAACGTCAAAAACCTTAACTATAAGCATCAAAAACTCAAAATTTAAGAGTTGAATTCTTACCTCAGTTGTATAGAACGACCTCAAGCTTCTTGGCTCCAATTCTAGGCTTGAATTCCTCCCTTGATCCTAAAACATTCATCTCCCTTTTGATCTTGGTTTCTGGTTCCCTAAAATGCCTAAGTGTTGAGAAAAGAGAGAAGGGAAGAGAGACTTAGAACGTACCAAGTCAGCCTCCTGCTGATGCTCCCTCGACCAGTGGTCGAGGTGAATTCCCTCCTGAAATCGAAGTCCAGAGGCGTGCCTGTCCTCATCATGCCGACCAGCCGGCTGTCGAGTGGCATGTTGTACCCCCAAGTACGGTGACAATTCGCATGATCAGCAACTATTTAAATAAGTATAATCTGACGGGGATAACCCTAATCAGACCTTCCATCGACCAGCGAGCCAACCTGCCAGGGGGGGCTTATAGTGCCTGGTCGAGATACCACATCGAGGCGGGTGCTACCCTGCCTCTTCATACATTTTTCCAAGGGGTGGTAAACTACTTTGGGGTAGCCCCTTTTCAAATTACCCAGAACGGGTATAGGATACTGGCCGCGCTCTATACCCTTTATAAACTCAAGAAATGGCCAGCTCCTTCTCCTCACGAGGTCAATTATCTGTTTGATCTCAAGTCCAACCCCAACCAAGATGGGACGGGGTTTTTTTCACTTTTTCCACCAAGAGACCGGACGCACCTTCCTGTCCGAGACCACCCACATCTCCAACGTGGGGAAGTATCATATGGAGTACTTCCTTATGCCTGACATTGCCGCAGACAACCTGGCCTTCACCCGAGGAGGTAAGGAAAATAACGAGCCTTAAACTAGTAGTTCTTGCCCTTTAAATCTTTCTTGTAGTAATACTTCACTGTTACACTGTGTACTAGGTCCATGGATGCGCTCAACCCCCACCCCAGGAATGGAGTTGAGGGCAGCACTCTTAGCCAGTATGTCCAATGCTGCTAAGAGTGTGAAGAACTTGATCAATGAGGCTAACCTTAGGTTGGCTGGCCTTAAGGGCTCTCCACCTGCGACCAGCGAACCCGCGGCGGGTGGTGTCCATGCTGGCGTGGGACGTGAGCAGGGACCCGAGCAGCAACCTCAGGTGCCTACTCCTAGGAGGAGGCCGACGGGGGTTACAATCAGGGAACCTGCTGTTCCCCACCGAGCAGCAGAACCGTCGGTCCCCAAGGGCAAGGGGAAACAAAAGGCTGTTGAGCCTATCGACCAGTCTGACGACTCGTCGGAAGTAAACGGTATATCATTCTCGTTTTTGAATAATCTGGCAATTCCTTCCCATATTTTTGATGGGGATGGGAACTTTAGGAACGCCCCTTCTTTAAACTCAAATTTCTTCCAGGGACTAGGTAGTTCAGTAGATAATGTTATGACCAGTAGGTGTAGTTCGGGTATTTTACTTGTAATCCTTTCACTTTGATTTCTGCTCCTCGTGACCTTTTAATCTAACTGTTCGAATTGTTTTCCTTTGCGCAGGTATGGATTCTGATGACTTCTTCGAGCATTACCAAACCGCTGCTACTGCTTCTGTCCCAAAAGACAGCAAAAGGGTTCGAGGGGAAAGCAGTAAAACCCCCTCAAAGAAGGCTCGAACAGAGGACACTCCCGGCACCGGACCTTCTAAGGAGAACATGACACCTCCGCCTCCCACCAAACAGTCGTCGCCTGCGCCTGCGAATCCACAGCCCAATTCTAGGGCCGCTAGTAGAGAGACTCTGGACAACTTGTCCGAAGGCTCCCTATCCAGCCTCGTGGTTGGGTCGGCCAGGGAGAGAATCTACAAGCTCTTGAAGCACAGACGCAGCCAGGGCACCATCAATGAAACTGCCTCAATGGAGGCCGACCAAATCATCAACCGAGGGTTGAACGAAATAGCCAGCGTAAGTCAATTTCTGTTGTTTCATCCTTTTTTCTGACTTCTATTCCTTACTTTCTCGGTTTTTTTTTTTTTTTGCTTTCAGGGACTGCTGTCTCTAACTATTGGCTGGCGCTGTACTGGGGCGCTAGTTTCTCGCGAGCAGAACTTTGACTCCAGGCTTGCCCAGTCCAAGCAAGCACTTGAGGATGAGAAGAAAAAGCTGCTCGAAGAGAACAAGGAGCTGTGCAAGCTGAACGAGCAGATATGCGAGGACCAAGCCAACCTCACTCAGGAGCTTCAGGAAAGTCAAGGGGCCCTGAAGAAAGCTATCGATGAGCGGCACAAATGGAAGGAGCATTCCATACTCAACACCCAAGAGTGTAAGCAGCTCACACTCGATCTGACCGCCAGCAGGGATGAGGCAAAGAAGCTTGAGGAGCGGGTGCACGAGCTCGAGGAGGACAGAGTTAAAACTCTGAAGAAGTACAAGGAAGCCACCTTCCTTTGCTTCTACGACTTCTGGAAGCACAATCGGGAGGCCGCCATTAGTTATCTCTCCGAGCGGCTGCAAAGGACGCTAATGGCGCAGTGCGCTGCTCGGTTGGAGGCGGAAGAGAAAGCCAAGGCCCAAACTCCTGCTACTGATGCTGCGGCTGACCAGAGTGCTCCTAATCCAGAAGACCCTCCTGCCCCCCAGCAAAATTAATATTTATATATATATTTTTTTCAGCTTTTGTGGCCCACGGGTCTTTTTGTAAAGACAATCTTTTTTCTTTTATTGCTGCGAGGGCAGCTCTTTTGCTTATGCTGGAACAATTACATCCGATCAGTACTGCTCGCGGTGCAAAGGTTTTTTTCTTTTAATTTCATATTTACATCCGAGCACTAATGCTCGCGGTGTAAACGTTTACCTTTTTGATATTATAATGTTTCTTTTATTATAATACATGTTCGCATGACCGAACTTAGCATAGTACTTTGGTTTGCTTTTTTCAAAACATTTTTGAAAAATGCTCTAAGTACCGAAGCATGCTTTCACTTATTTTGTTCATGTGTTTACGTACCTCATGGTACGCTTTGCTATCAATGTACCTTATATGCCCCCCAAGTGATCGAGGAGCTTTAGGTCCTTGGTCACTTGCCTTGACCACGACCTGTGCGAACATTACTGCTCATTGCAAAATTTAACACTTGTAATACAGCAAAACAACACACGTAATGAACAAATACTTGTAAAAATAAATTTACAAAAGTTGGCAAGAATGACTGGCTGCGCACAGTCCCTTATAATCTCGTATTAAAATTGGACTAAACATGTCTTTACGAGTGATCTTAAAAAAGATCTTACACTTATAAGCGATTAGCCATACAACGGGGCTAACCCTTTTTTCAAAACTTGTAAAAAGTTAAATTTAATACAAGCCAGTCCTTTAAAAAGGACTGTTTACTGATAATACTTGCGCAGGTGTTCTCCATTCCAATAGCGTGGAACGAGATCTCCGTTTAGGCGTGCAAGTTTATAGGTGCCTGGGTGAAGGACTTCTTCAATCTGGTAAGGTCCTTCCCAATTGGGTCCGAGTACTCCAACAGTGGGGTCGCGGGTGTTCAAGAAAACTCGTCGTAGCACTAAGTCACCGACGTTGAATTTCCTTTCTTTTACTTTCGAGTTAAAGTACCGGGCGACCTTTTGCTGGTATGCAGCGACTCGGAGTTGGGCTTTTTCTCGGATTTCTTCAATTGAGTCTAGGGACTCCATCATCAGTTGGTTGTTCTGGTCCTGGTCGTATGTTATGCGTCGATGTGAGGGGGGATCTAACTCGACAGGTAACATGGCCTCATACCCGTAGGCTAAGGAAAATGGGGTATGATCTGTCGCTGTTCGGTGAGACGTTCTATACGACCAGAGGACTTCAAGCAGCTGCTCTGGCCATGCTCCTTTAGCGTCTTCAAGCCTCTTCTTCAGGGTGTCCTTAAGAGTTTTATTCACGGCCTGGACTTGCCCGTTTGCTTGGGGATGCGCAACTGAAGAAAAGCTTTTAATAACTCTGTGCCTTTCGCAGAAGTCGGTGAATAAGTCACTGTCAAATTGGGTTTCGTTGTCTGAAACAATCTTTCAAGGAAAACCATACCAGCAAACAATGTTCTTGATGACGATGTCAAGTACTTTCTTGGTCGTTATGGTAGTAACTGGTTCAGCTTCGGCCCATTTGGTGAAGTAGTCAACTGCCACAACTGCGTATTTCACTCCACCCTTTCCCGTTGGCAGGGATCCAATCAAATCTATCCCCCATACCGCAAAAGGCCACTGACTCTGCATTTGTTTCAACTCGTTTGGAGCTGCTCGTGGGATTTTGGAGAACCTTTGACATTTATCGCATCTTCGTACAAACTCCATTGAATCTTTGTTCATAGTTGGCCAAAAGTAACCTTGCCTTAGAATCTTTTTTGCCAAACTTTGCCCCCCAGCGTGATCCCCGCAGAAGCCTTCATGCACCTCTTTCATTAGTTCCTTAGCTTTTTCTGGTGTAACGCATCTGAGTAGTGGCATTGAATACCCTCTCCTGTACATAACACCATCGACCAGTATGTACCTAGCAGCCTGCCTTTGTAGAGTTCTGGCTTTGTTTCTATCTGTTGGTAGCACACCATTTGTCAGATACCCCAAGTAAGGTGCCATCCATGTATCCTCCATTCGAATTTCCATACTGGCTTCAATTGCTTGTATGCTTGGCTCACTCAATCTTTCTACTGGCACAATGTTCAAAGTGTCAGCATCTTTCGCGCTTGCGAGTTTGGCTAAGGCGTCTGCGTTTGAATTCTGATCCCGCGGTATTTGCTGGAGGGTATACTTCGTGAACTGGGCTAGCAGGTCTTTGGTTTTATTTAAGTAGGCCATCATTTTTAGGCCTCGTGCTTGATATTCCCCTAAAACTTGATTCACTACTAGCTGTGAATCACTGTAAATATCAAGTGTCTTTATGCTCATGTCTTTCGCCATTCTCAATCCAGCGAGGAGGTATTCTGCTTCATTATTTGATGCAGTGAAGTCGAACCTAATGGCACAGTGAAATCGATGCCCTTCTGGCGTTATCAATATCACACCCGCTCCTGCGTGAGATTCGTTAGATGATCCATCTATGAATAACTTCCACGAAGGAGCTTCATCTTGAGGCTCAGGCTCACTAGGCTGTTCGCACTGCTCGTTGTCTGGGAGTTCGGTGAACTCTGCAATAAGATCAGCCAAGACTTGTCCTTTTACTGCTGCTCGCGGTGAATATGTGATATCGAACTGCCCTAGTTCGACTGCCCATTTTAATAAGCGCCCAGCCACCTCTGGTTTTTGGAGGACTTGCCGAAGGGGCTGGTCGGTTAATACTGTGATAGGATGGGCTTGAAAGTAAGGACGTAGCTTCCTTGAGGCCAGGATTAAACAGTATGCTAACCTTTCGATGGGAGGATACCTTAATTCTGCTCCGATCAGCCTCTTGCTTACATAGTACACTGCTTTTTGTACGCCTTCCTCCTCTCGCACTAGTACCGCACTCGCAGCAACTTTCGTGATCGCCAGGTAAATGAACAAAGTTTCTCCTTCTATCGGCTTGGATAAAATGAGAGGCTGTGCCATATGTGCTTTCAAGACCTGAAAAGCTTTCTCACAGTTCCCTGTCCATTCGAACTTCTTATTCCCCCTAAGTAGATTGAAAAAAGGGACGCATTTGTCTGTTGATTTTGAAATAAATCTACTTAGGGCTGCAATCCTCCCGGTCAAACTTTGTACATCTTTGATCTTTTCTGGCGATTTCATGTCGATCAGGGCTTTTATCTTGTCGGGGTTGGCCTCGATTCCTCTTGAATTTACAATGAACCCCAAAAACTTCCCCGATCCAAGTCCGAAGGAACATTTGAGGGGATTTAACTTCATCTGGTATTTGTTCAATACATCAAAACATTCTTGTAAATCCTTCACATGTCCTTCTGCCTTTTTAGACTTTACCAGCATGTCGTCCACGTATACCTCCATGTTTACCCCGATCAGCTCTTTAAACATGTGGTTGACTAACCGCTGGTAAGTTGCACCTGCGTTTTTCAGTTCGAAGGGCATTACTTTATAACAGTATAAGCCCGTATCGGTCCGAAAGCTGGTAAGATCCTCGTCAGGGGGATGCATGCTAATCTGATTGTAGCCCAAATATGCATCCATGAGGGAGAGGATCTCGTGTCCTGCAGTGGCATCGACCAACTGGTCGATTCTTGGGAGTGGAAAGCAATCCTTTGGGCAGGCTTTATTGAGGTCTGTAAAATCTATGCAGGTTCGCCATTTGCTGTTAGGCTTGGGAACCAGCACTGGATTGGAGACCCACGATGGATAAAACGCTACCCTGATGAACCCATTCTCCTTTAACCTTTCAACTTCTTCTTTTAAGGCTCTTGATCGATCTTTATCGAGCAGTCTTCTTTTTTGTTGCACGGGCGGAAAAGTCTTATCTATGTTCAGGACATGGCTGATAACTGCAGGATCTATTCCAGCCATGTCTTTGTGTGACCAGGCAAAGACCTCCTGGTTCTTTCCCAAAAATTCCACCAGTGCATGCTTCGTCGTTGGTTCTAGGTTTTTCCCGACCTTCACGACTCTGGTCGGGTCTTTTTCGTCGAGTTAGACCTCTTCAAGGTCCTTGACGGGTCCAACGTTCTCTTCAAAATCCCCAAAGAGAGGATCTAGATCTCTATCCTCCCTTTGGGCAACACCCTATTTGGTGACTTCATCACCGGATTGGGCTTGTGTATCAATTTCCATCTGCAACCTATCTGAGGTAGTGCTCTTTGATGTTCCCTTTTTCGCCTTCGTGACTGAGGCGTTATAGCACTCTCTGGCCTCCCTCTGGTTTCCCAACACGCGTCCTACCCCTGCGTCTGTCGGGAGTTTCACGGCCAAGTGCCACATAGAGGTGACGGCCCGTAGATCAACCAGCACAGGCCTCCCAATGACGGCATTGTACGCCGAAGGACAATCAACTACTATAAAAGTAGCGAGTAATGTCCTGGTAGTAGGCGCTGTACCTGTCGTCACTGGTAGTCTGATTGATCCTGCGGGGGCAAGTCCCTCACCAGAGAAGCCATATATTGTCTGGTTTCAGGGCTCCAGGTCCTTAACAGACAAATTCATGCGTTACAGTGAAGACTTGTACAGGATATTCACCAAACTTCCTGTATCGACCAGCACTCTCTTCACCATCATGTTGGCCATTTGGATATCCACGACCAGTGGATCGGAATGTGGGAATCGGACATGTTGGGCATCGCTATCATAGAAGGTTATCTCGCCCTCTTCTGATCGAGCCTTTTTTGGCGCGCGGTCCTCCACGGTCATCATCTCGATGTCCTGGTCGTGGCGCAGAGTCCGAGCGTATCGTTCCCTGGCCTTTCCGCTGTTTCCCGCGAGGTGCGGGCCTCCACAAATGGTTAACAGTGTGCCAGTCACGGGGGCAGGCTGCAAAGGTGGCGAGCGTTGGCGCGTAGGCGCCTGCTCGTTGCTACCCGGAGCTTCTCGTTGGGAATTTCCCGAGGCCCGTATGTATCTTCTCAAGTGTCCTTGTCTAATAAGGAACTCGATTTCATCCTTCAGCTGGTTGCATTCGTTGGTATCATGTCCGTAGTCGTTATGATAACGACAGAACTTGGAAGTGTCTCTTTTCGAAATATCCTTTCGAATGGGGGCAGGCTTCTTATAAGGCACACTGGAACTCGTGGCCTGATAAACCTCCTCCCGTGACTCAACTAGGGCAGTGTAGTTAGTGAATCGAGGTTCACAACGATTACCCTTGGCTCGTTTATTTTTGGATGTGGAAGGCTCACTGTGTGGCCGTTTTCCACCATTCCTACCATTGCCATTGCCGTTCCCGTTGCCCTTGCCGTTTCCATTAGGCTTAGACCCATTGGCGGCCTTGGCGGGCTCGGCAGCTTTTTTATCCTTGCCCGAAGGCTTTCCATCGTCGGCAATGGCATCTTCGAGCTTGATGTAACGATCAGCCCGGTCCAAGAATTCCTGGGTAGTTCTAACCCCATCTTTGCGGAGGCTCTTCCAGAGGGGGGTGCGACACCTAACCCCTGTGGTTATGGCCATCATTTTGCCTTCGTCCCCCACTGTTTTCGCTCCAGCTGCTGCTCACATAAAGCGCTGGATGTAGTCCTTCAGCGACTCTCCATCCTGCTGGCGAATTTCAACCAGCTGGTTTGCCTCGGTCGGATGCACACGACCTGCGTAGAACTGTCCATAAAACTCCCTTACAAACTGTCCGTAAAACTCCCTTACGAACATCTCTCAGGAAACTATGCTTGTAGGAGGGAACTTAAAAAACCACTCCTGCGCGGCATCAGAAAGTGTTGCAGGGAAGATCCTGCACCGAGCATCTTCGGACACTTTCTGAATGTCCATTTGTATCTCAAACTTATTGACGTGAGATACCAGGTCACCGTACCCATCAAAGTTTGGAAGCGTAGGCATTTTAAACTTGCTAGGAGTCTCTGCCATAGCTATCATCTTGACGAAAGGAGTGCCTTTTCTCCTGTCGTGGTCGATGTAAGATGTTCTTCCCCCGACCAGCTGTTGCACCGCCTGGTTGAGGGCATCTATCTGGGCCTGCACAGCGATAGGAATCGCTGTGGCCTCTGTTGCTGGGGGGATGTTCTCGCCATGCCGCTCGCGGCGATCGTTGAGCACATCTCTCAAGTCCTCGTCTCTTCTCCGCTGCTCGCTAGCTCCGAGCCGGTTGAAGACGTTATTTTGTTTGGACTGCCCCCCAGCATCTCGTCTATTGGGTTGGTCATCTTGAGGTATCTGGCTCCTGCCTCCACCTCTTTCTTCATTCCTTCGACCTGCATTTCCTTTTCTTGAGTCGGCTTCATTATAACCATGGCCATCTCTGAATCTCGATTGGATATGGTGCGATCGACTGTTCCCTCGATTTCCATCCCGGGCTGAAGCGTCCCGAGCGTTAGAGGGTGGCCTACGTTGGTCGTTAGGTCCCCGTGCATTATCGTGCCGTGGGGGACCTTGGATCGCAGAGCCTAACTCTGAGTTCCTTCTGTTACCAGGAGGATACTGACCTCTGTTCGGAAGGTTCGGCTCATCGCCCTTATGGCGTCTAGGACTGCGAGGCTGATGCTCGGTCCTATTCTGCCTCTGATGCGGGGGATTGCTGCGACCAGCTTGGGATGGAGGCTGTGCCTCAGGGTTAAGTGGGACATCGTCATGGGGCACCTGAGGCTGTTCGGGCCTTTGCGAACTAGAGGGTTGGATAGGTGGGCTAGGATTAGGGCCCCTTTGCGTTGGCCCATTCATAGACTGATCAGGCTGCGAGGCAGGTGCAGCCTGATTCCTAGCCAATTGCAAGGCTGCCTCAAGGGCTGCCATGGCTTCGCTCTAGCGACGGTCCATCTCCGCCTGCCTCTCGCTTAACTCCACGCGCTGCCTTTCAATTTCTTGCTGCTGCTGCGCCATGATTTCGGCAGCACTTTCCTGACTGGCCCTCAGATTGGCCAGCTCTTCATGCAACGCCCCCAGAGTACTCTTCAACATCGCGTCATCCATTTCTTCCTCCTCAAAGTCCAAATGTGGCTCATCCTCAGCCACGCTTGTAGGAGGAGGAGGAGGCGGGTTTGATGGTGCAGCGGCGGCCGCCTGTCCAGTTTTCCTTGCAGTTTTCGCCATTGGTTTTCTCAACGGTGATATATCAAGCTCTCAATGAAAGCACCAGAATGTTGACCCTGATTTTGGGCAACTGACACGGAGTCAAAATACGCTTGACGTGGATGAATGCGTTGAAAAGAACGTGATGACGAAAATAATAAGAACACGATATTTTATAGTGGTTCGGCCCCAGGATCTGGTAATAACCTACATCCACTTAGATTGTTATTGATATAAAATCAAAGGGAGTGATCAAAGAACTAGGGTTCAATGAGTTTCACCAACCTCTGAAGAACAATACAATGTGATTGATATGATCACTCTAATCTCAAACGATTTAGAAGTCAGCCAAGAAAAAAGCCCCTCTTCCCTGAGCCCTCCTCTTCTATTTATAAGCTCAGGGAAGATTTACACTGATTTGTTACAGATATTATTTCTTAAATAATCGGATACTCAGGAAATCATGGGAGAGAATTTCGGATTCCATCATAACTGCCTAAGATTTCTTCCGCGCATTACGTGCATACGACCAGACTGGTCGTATGAAGAGATCGATCACATGATACCGAATATCTTTCTGGTCGATAGTCGAATACAGGTTATGCCAGGTGTCAGCCACGTGCAATTAATTCCTGCCATGTCATTCACTTCTGATTTTTGGGATAACAATGGTGATTGATAAAAATATTATAAAAGGAAACAAAATATGTATTGGGTTCATATTTTAAAACTAAGATGAGAAAAACATGCAATTTTATACATGTATCTTGTATTCTTAATTTATGACATAATCTCAAATTCTATTATTTAAAAGTTTAGAAAATATATTTTTAAAGGTGCGTAAAATTTGGTTATTAAGAGAATGCATATTGTGAGTTTTTTTTTTTTACCAAATTTAAATGATTATGAGTAATATGATTTTATGACCTAATAATCATTTATAGAAAACAAAATAATTGTGTTACGTTTGTTTTGATTGCTTAAAGAAAAATATTATTCTTTTAATTTTTGCCAAATTTAAAAGATAGCTTTAATAAAGTTAATAAATTATTTTGAAAAGTGGGTTTCCAAAATAAGTTATTATAATAATAAACAAGTTTATTATTTTGTACAATTTAAGTTATGAATATTATGAGTAAAATAGGCAATTGTATGATTTAAAGGAATAAATAGTAGTAACTAAGTTGGTAATTTATTTTTATGCTTGCTGAATTTTTGTCAAATTTACAAGAAAATAAAAGAGTTGATATTACCAACCTTAATTGAGTTTTTATGAATATTCTCACGTATGCATGTTACATGCAAGAGTACTTTTACGTACAAATATATGCTATTTCATTAAATTTATGTTTCTTGTTTTGAAATCATTGAGAACTAGTTGGTGAAAATGACATTACTCTTTTGTGATTTTATGTGAGGTATGTTGTATGAATTAGGCTGTGGTGCAACTTGTGTAGAATAGGTGTCACGTGTGCATGACCCATGCACACGTGGGGTATGTGTGATATGCTTAGTTTTGCTTGATATTAAGACGAGTGTTTGATTGATTATTCTAAGCTTATTGTGAAGCTATCTCACATTCTATAGCTTGGACTTGAGGTAAAGAAGTTAGATAGATTTTCTTATGCGATTATGTTGAATGTATGAGAAATAAATTATGAGATAAATTGTTATGTATGTATATGTTGTATGATTGTATGAAAAGCAAAATATTGTTAGCGTGCTGAAACGCGACACAACATAGGAGCTACTAAGGTATGACGTATCTCATAGGGCGGATGCGCCAAGAGGCCCACAGGGGCAAGATGAGGATTTATCGGGTTATGCTTTATAGGTTACCCCATAGAAATGTTTGCTTTATTTGTATATGATGAAATTCAGATAAAGTGTATGTTATTATAAAATGTCTATGTTATGCCATTTTAAGTTATGTACGTTGAGAATAACTTAATGTTGCACTTGTATGAATTATTGTTTTTGTTCGTACTTCTTTATTGGGCTTTAAGCCCACCCCCATACTTTTCTCCCTTTTAGGTAGGCGATAGGTTTTCTAATTGGCACACCTGGTGTTCTAGGGAGTTCCATAGTCAAAGTATGTATGTCGTGGGGTGCGAATGGACGAAAAATGATCTAGAAACGCCAATGGACATTTTATGAATTTTATTATGTTTAATTATATTTCGGTGGGACTTTGCTATTTTCTATTTTAAATTACATAAAAGACTATATTTTTTATATAAAACAAACGGGCCCATAATGCATATTTTAATAAGGCCCATTGAACCTTTTGAATAATTGTGGTACTTTTCTAAATAAGCATTCAACTAGTAGTCTTTTCCAAATGAGAGTAGAATAGAGCATTTTACATATATGATAGCTCAGAAAATGTACACACTATGCTAATAAAATTACATACCATCTAATCATTTTTTAATAGAAAAAAATAAATACTAACTACTATTTTTCTTCTTTGAACATGCACTTGAGCGTCAATTGTGGCGTAGGGCGAACCTAATAAACTCTTATATACCTTAGTACATGAAAGTGTTATATCATGTGTTGGGGATTAAGCTTAATCGATATTGATTTTGTATTACAACTCAAAGCAAAAACAACAAGTAATCTAACTCTAATGGAAGATAACAAACTACATAACACAAAAGAAAAAGTGTAGATTGGACCTTTCTTGAAGAACAACCTTCAAACATAAAATCACAAGTCTATGATTTTATGTGGAACACAAAAGTAACAAGGCTTGACACAAATGTAGATTTGTTGTCCAAAAATATCTATTCCTAGTCTTCTCCTTAGAATTTCTTGAAGCTACTACAACGGAATGAGATTGGGGTTCACAAGCCTTGGGTCTTCATACAAGTCAAGCTTTCTTGATAAAGATCTTGGATAAAAGTAGTAATCTTGAAAACTAGATAGAGAGAGAGAGAGAGGTGAGTGTTCAAGTCACCAATTAAATCAAATGAACCATTTAAATAGTATAGGAACCTTATTAGACTCAACCAATGAGATTATAGCATTTTAATTTGTGTTTTAGAGACAAAAACACGTCATTGTACGGATTTGTACGGACGACCTAGACGACGCGTCCCCTGGTCTACCATTTTTTGGTCGTGCGAGGCGACACATCGCCAATGCCTCTGTTTTGATGCTCCAAAATTTGTCTCAAAACATCCCTAAATTTTTTGGGTACTCTCATATACTCCAAAGAAACACTTTGGACCCAAAAAGATGATTTATAAATGCCTATACTGAAAGTCAACTCTCACATGTTGACTTTTGTGAAATTGTTATTGTTGTTGCACATTTTCGTGCCTAACCAATTTCGCCATGTATATAACCAATCATAACATCATGCTGATTATATTATAAACAATAAAATTGTTACATTTTTAACCATAAGAAAATTATAGATCATGACACTAACAAAATATTATGTACTATAACATAAAAAAAATGGATATATTATGTTAATAAAATTATATACAACCATTGCTCAAAAATAATTATATATCATCAAATTAGTTATTTTTAATTATATATTAAAATAATAAGATTAATAAAAAAAATTGATATACTATGATGTAAAAAAATAAATATATCAATCTAATAAAAAGATATACCATAAAAAAAAAAGAAAAAAAACTAGTTAAATAATTTTGATATACTATAACACATAAAACAATTTACACAGTCGATAAAATGATATGCTAACAAAAGTAATAACAAAGAAAAAATCAACATAATTTTGAAATAAAATTAACCAAATAAAACTAATATACCACAAAATAGATTAAAAAATTATAAATAAAATCACATACCTTTAAATCAAGAAAAGAAAAAAAATTGTAAGAAGATAAACATAAATTTGAATCAGTTTTAAGCAAATTGATATGTTATAGCATAAATAACAAGTAAAATAAATTTAGTTTTAATTCCATCTCCCAAATTTTTTATTGGATTTTAAAAAAAAAATAATGGTATATGATAATCTCAATTAACATGTAGCTAATGGGTGTTTGTTATGGGATTTGAGATATTAGGAATGAGAATATGAAACCTAACTTATGTTTTGTATGGTTTTTATAGTAGGAGGTTTATGTTTGTTTAAGTCCCAATTTTAGCTTATTTTTGTGTAATCTCTATTTGGATTTTATGACTTGCACATTATAAATCAACAAATGAAAATTATGAATAAACTTAATAATACAAACCCCATAGACTAATCAAGAATCACATCCATCGTATGAAGAAAAATCTTGAAAATTCAAAGACTAAAGTAAGATCTAGATAATGATGTAAAATGGAGAGTGAAATTAAATCTCCTAGATAAATGGAATCCTCACATAAAATATAATAGAATTATCAAGGATGAAAACACAAAATACATTGGGATACTAAAAATGAAATGAAAATAGTCTTACTCAGATAGTTAGGGTTTTTGAGAGATACAACCTTTGAATTGAACAATTGAGTCTTCAAATTTGGGGAACATCTAAAGGCTTATACAAAAGGAGTATCGTTGTCCGAAATTTTTATTCCAAGCCTTCCCAAAGGATATTGAAGCTTCATCAAGATGGAGTGAGAAGTGAGAATTATCAAGCTTTTGAAACTCACATAAGTCAAGCAATTCTTAGTGAGTTTCTTGGAGAAAATGAGTGTTCGTAGAAAGCTAGAGAGAGAGAGAAAGATTTGAAAAGTGTGATCAAGGCTTCACAACTCTAAAGAACACATTTTATAGTGTAGGCACCATCATTAGGCTCAACCAATAGGATTAGAACTTTTAAACACATCATTTGGAGCTAAAAACAAAACTTTCAATGTATTAAAAATGTTGCGTCATTTTGGGCACATTTTTCGCATATGCCAAAACTGCTATAGCATTTTGGGTGCAATTTCAGCATAAGCCAAAAGGCAACACATTGCCTCAAGGCCATTTTTGGGCGCATTTCCAGCATTTTTGGTGCAATTCTAGGATAAGCCAAAAATGGTCGTGAGGCGATGCGTTGCTTGGTCAACTTCTCCAAAAGTGATCTAAAACACCTCCAAATATTTCTAAGACTTTTGGGGATGTTTAGATACCTCGTTGTATCACTTTAGACCAACAAAAAAAAGTCAATTATAAATGCCTACAACAAAAAATTATAATTTCACTTCAACTTAAGTGAAACCGTTAAGTGGTTTGTACCTCACTGTGTAAACACTACAAGAACAAAGGCTATTAGCGGCGTAAGTATTAGCGGCGGACCTGGTCTGCCTGTATTATTCAGTCTATTAGCGGTGGACTTGGGGTCCGCCGCTAATAATAAGTGAGTATTTATAAAAAATATAAAAAAATCTATTAGCGGTGGACATTACCTATATTAGAGGCGGATAATCTGCTGCTAATATACTAAATTAAAAGCTCGGGAAAAGTTTTTAACTTTTATTAGCGGCGGATAATTACCTATATTAGAGGCGGACAACCCACCGCTATTAATATTAGAGGTGGGGAATTCACCTTTGTTAGTGGCGGGAAAGACTAATAGCGGCGGACCCCAACCGCTAATGATTATGTAGAGGTTAAAAATTGCACCGCACCTTTCTTCTTTGCGTCCGTTCTCTTCTCCTGCCTTCTCCGTCTTCTCTTCTGCACCGTTTGACTGCACAATGAGAGGTTATTGTGTTCATCTTACATCAAATATCTCCATCTGTAAGTCAGAATCTTCTTCCTTTTTCTTTTCTTTTCTGTTTTTGTTTTTTTTTTTGGTATGTGGGGTTTGATTATTATGGATTTTTGATTATTTATTATGTACTTTTTTTATGAATTGATTCGTAGATTGTAGGTATTTGATTGTGGGGTTTGATTATTATATAATCTTCTTCTGAAATGAGTCATCTTTCAGGGGTTTCTTGCTAGCTTGATTTTTTCTTCAAAGGCTTTTGTTGGATTTTGTTTTTCAACTCTTTTCTTGGAAGGGTTTTGGGTTTTCTTGTATTCTTTGATCTCTTTTGGATTCTGTTTCTCAAAATAATAATAACAAAAAGTTGTTTTCCTTAAAGGGTTTTGGGTTTTCTTTTTATTAAAATTGTTTTTTCAAAAGAGTTTTGTATGTAAAAATTAAAAAAAAAAAAAAAGTTGTCCTTGAGTGTTGGATTCGTGTTTTCTTTAAAGAATCACATATTCTCTTTATGTGAAATAAACCGAATATGGGTTATTTTCTAATTTAGTATATTCCCTTTTATAATTTGTCTAAATAGTGCAAGTTGTAAAATGGTTTGGCAGTGACTTTGATTTTGGTTTTGACAGTGACTTTGGTTTTGGTTTTGGCAGTGAATCACATATATAACTTTGGTTTTGGCAGTGACTTTTGTGATTAGTTTTGGTGGATGTCATTTTCGGATTACACTTGGTGTCATTTTCAGAGGTATTTTCTTATGATATATGTTGATATCGATATTTTGGACAACTCTCATTGATGTATTTTGATTTTAGATTTTATATTTGGTACTTTGTTGCTGAATTGTTGTTACTTGTTAGTATTTTTTAATGATGAATCTGTCATTTTGCATTATGTGGACAATTCTCTGTTTTGGCTTTGTGTTCCTAGTCTCTCTTTATTTGAAATAGTTTTTTTAATGCTCATAATGCTCTATGTTTGTTTGGATTTATTGAAAATTTAGAAGGCTTCTTTACAAAAACAATGTCACATATTTCTAAAACATTTTTTTTAATTTGGTATTTTATTTACCACATTTTAAAATCGAAAAAAAATTAGAAATTGATAATTATATTTAATAAAAGTTTAAAAAATTAAGAATAAATAATTATATAAATAATAATTTATTTTTTGATTAATTTTTCATAATTTAATTAATTAAATAATAAAAGTTTGATATAATATTATCTAATTAAATAATTTAATTTAATTTGTTTATTGAATAACATTATCTAATATTAAATAGTTATAAATTACATGAATATAGAAATTGATAATTATATTTAATAAAAGTTTAAAAAATTAAAAATAAATAATTATATAAATAATAATTTCTTTTTTGATTAATTTTTAATAATTTAATTAATTAAATAATAAAAGTTTGATATAATATCATCTAATTAAATAATTTAATTTAATTTGTTTATTGAATAAAATTATCTAATATTAATTACATGAATATAAAAATTGATAATTATATTTAATAAAAGTTTAAAAAATTAAGAATAAATAATTATATAAATAATAATTTATTTTTTGATTAATTTAATTAATTAAATAATAAAAGTTTGATATAAAATTATCTAATTAAATAATTTAATTTAATTTGTTTATTGAATAACATTATCTAATATTAAATAGTTATAAATTATATGTATATATAAATTGATAATTATATTTAATAAAAGTTTAAAAAATTAAAAATAAATAATTATATAAATAATAATTTATTTTTTGATTAATTTTTAATAATTTAATTAATTAAATAATAAAAGTTTGATATAATATTATCTAATTAAATAATTTAATTTAATTTTTTTATTGAATAACATTATCTAATATTAATTACATGAATATAAAAAATTGATAATTATATTTAATAAAAGTTTAAAAAATTATGAATAAGTAATAATTTATTTTTAATTATTTTTTTATTAATTTAATTAATTAAATAATAAAATTTTGATATAAAATTATCTAATTAAATAATTTAATTTAATTTGTTTATTGAATAACATTATCTAATATTAAATAGTTATAAATTACATGAATATAGAAATTGATAATTATATTTAATAAAAGTTTAAAAAAATTAAAAATAAATAATTATATAAATAATAATTTATTTTTTGATTAATTTTTAATAATTTAATTAATTAAATAATAAAAGTTTGATATAATATTATCTAATTAAATAATTTAATTTAATTTGTTTATTGAATAACATTATCTAATATTAATTACATGAATATAAAAAATTGATAATTATATTTAATAAAAGTTTAAAAAATAATTTAATTTAATTTTTTTATTGAATAACATTATCTAATATTAATTACATGAATATAAAAAATTGATAATTATATTTAATAAAAGTTTAAAAATTATGAATAAGTAATAATTTATTTTTAATTATTTTTTATTAATTTAATTAATTAAATAATAAAAGTTTGATATAATATTATCTAATTAAATAATTTAATTTAATTTGTTTATTGAATAACATTATCTAATATTAAATAGTTATAAATTACATGAATATAGAAATTGATAATTATATTTAATAAAAGTTTAAAAAATTAAGAATAAATAATTATATAAATAATAATTTATTTTTTGATTAATTTTTAATAATTTAATTAATTAAATAACATTATCTAATAAAACATCATAAAATAGCATAAGATATTATAATATTGCATAAGATTTCAAAAATGATAACAAATCTCCTTTGTTATCCATTTCTATTCACATTACTAAAACTCACACTCTTATAACACTTTAGATGGCGATTGACAAGACTTGGACAACATTGAGAAATTGTGGTTGTCAAGAATATTGGAATGGTCTGCAAGCTTTTTTGAGGATGGCACCGGAACATAAAGATTCTGATGGAAGAATTAGGTGCCCGTGTGTGAGATACAATAATAATAGATTTGAATCTTTAGATGTAGTTCGGGCAGACGTATTCGATAGGGGTTTTCATCAAGCTTATGATAAGTGGATTTTTCATGGTGAGGTGGAAGAAATTGTTGCTGATGAGGTGGTTGATGAGAATGAAGACGATGAGATGATTCACGTTGTGGAAGACTTCCTTTTACCGAAAACTGAGGAAGTAGAAAGGGATCCCGGTGGGACTCAGTATTATGACGAGTTATTTGAGGAGATTGAAGCGGAGTTGTATCCTGGATGTGATTGGATTTCATCCCTGAACTTTTTAGCAAAGTTATTGCATCTAAAAGTTAGAGGGAAGATGCCTAACAACATATTTGATGAATTGCTGAAGTTGTTGAAGCTTGCATTTCCTAAGGAAAACAAAATCCCCGGATCGCACTACGAGGCGAAAAAGAGATTGAAAAAATTAGGGTTGGGATACGAGTCCATTCATGTGTGTCAGTATGATTGCTACTTATTTTACAATGAGCATGCATCTAAAGAGACATGTCTAGTATGCGGAAGTAGTAGATGGATTACTTCCGAAATGACGAAAGGAAAAAAAGTGCTACACAAGGTGATGTGTTACTTTTCGTTGACCCCTCGGTTGAAAAGATTATACAGTTCAAGGATTACAGCGAAACACATGATATGGCATCACGCCGGGAAATCAAAAGATGAAGGGGTGATGCGACACCCGGTGGACGGCTCTGCGTGGAAGGACTTTGATGCCAAGCATCCTGATTTTTCAAGGGATCCCAGAAATGTTCGTCTAGGCTTAGTTGCTGATGGATTTAATCCATTTGGAACACATGAACCTTGCATACAACATGTGGCATGTGGTGTTGGCAAACTATAATCTGCCACCTTGGTTGTGCATGAAAGACAATTATTTCATGTTGACCCTCCTTATTCTTGGGCCAAAATCACCCGGTAAGGACATGGATGTATTTCTGAGACCATTGGTGGATCAGTTGAAGGGTCTGTGGGTTAACGGAGTTGATACAAGAGATAGTACGACCAACAGGATGTTCAAGATGCGGGCAGCCCTTTTGTGGACAGTGAACGATTTTCCAGCTCGCAGTAGTTTGTCTGGATGGAGTGGTCAGGGATACAAAGCTTGTCCTACGTGTAATAAGGACACAACTTCCATCTGAGTGATCAGTAAGACATTTTACGTTGGTCACAGAAGATTCTTGCCAAGTACTCATCGAATGAGAAGAGACAAAGAGTTCGATGGAGAAGTTGAGAGAAGACGTCCTCTGAGACGGTTTACTTGTGAGGATATACTAGAACAAGTTAATGCTCTTGCAGCACAAGTTCCAGGAAAACATGTCCAGTTTGGGGGTGTGAAACGTAAAAGAGGAGTAGATGAAGGTAATTGGAGGAAAAAAAGTATTTTTGAGTATTGGTGTACAAACAAATTAAAACACAATATAGATGTCATGCATGTTGAGAAGAATGTGTGTGATAGTCTCCTTGGCACCATCTTAGACAATGATAAATCTAAGGACACCACTAATGCCAGACATGATTTGAAAAAGATGGGTGTGAGAGAATCATTGTGGATTTATGAAGATGAGAATGGGAAGCTGATGAAGCCGCACGCTCCTTATGTGTTAACTCCAGCGCAGAGGCAACAGTTTTGTCAGTTTATAAAAGGAGTTAGATTTCCAGATGGCTTTTGTTCAAATTTGAAGAAGAAAGTGTCCGAGAATGATACAAATATTCTTGGGTTGAAGTCACACGATTGTCATGTGATAATGCAACGATTACTTTCTCTCGGTGTTCGCAAGTTTCTTCCAAAATGTATATCGACCACTATTGCATAATTGTGCAATTTCTTCAGGCAAATATGTTCGAGGACTTTAAATGTTAAAGATATGGAGGAAGCACAAAATGATCTTATTCAGATATTGTGCAAGATGGAGTTGATTTTTCCTCCAACTCTTTTTGACATAATGATTCATTTGGTATTACATTTTCCAGAAGAAGCAATATTGGGTGGACCAGTATTTATGAGGTGGATGTATCCTTTTGAAAGGTACATGAAAAAATTAAAGAATTATGTGGGAAATAAAGGTCGCCCTGAAGGGTCGATTGCCGAAGGCTATGTTGCAGATGAGGCTTTGACCTTTTGTTCAATGTATTTCACAGACATTGAAACAAGATCTAACCGTCTTGATCGAAATGAAGATGCAACTTATATCCCACGAAATCTTACAGTTTTCCAATCTCAATGTCGTCCACTCACAAAGGGAACTTTGAAGCCTCTCGATCATAATACTCGTGAAATAGCTGAGTGGTTCATACTTGAGAATTCTTCTGAAATTGAGCCTTATTTAGAGTAAGTTTATTCTCTTATAAATTAGAACATGTGTGGTTATTATCATTTTTTTGTTATCAAGAATCGTAACACTATTCTAATTAACAGCGAACACCTACAAGAGATTAAACAAAAATACCCAGATGGTGATCATGATCGTTTGCATAGGAAAAAATTTCGTTTGTGGTTTCATAAAAAGGTAGCTTTGAACTTTGAACAGTGATTTTAATAATGATATATTTTGTGATTCTAATATCATTTTATGAATTTAGATATATGACTTGCACAAGCTTGGGTCTTTGGAAAATGGTGATGAACTGTTAGCTTTAGCATCTGGGTCAGATCATTTGTCAACCTTTTACCAAGGTTGTATAGTCAATGGTGTTCGATTTATTGCACACGATCGAGACAAAAAACGCACCACACAGAATAGTGGAGTGTCTGTTGCCGGAACAGAAGGTTTTAATTATTACGGCACACTTGAAGAAGTAGTGACACTTTCTTTCACTGGTGCATATTCAGTGGCATTATTTCGGTGCAAATGGTTTAATACAAATCCAAGAATGAATAAAACAGTCATTGAAAATAATATCACTAGTATAAACGTCAATGGTGAATGGTACAAAGATGAGTCGTACATACTTGCCACTCAAGCTAAGCAAGTTTTCTATCTCTATGATTTACTTAGAGGTCATGATTGGAAAGTTGTAGAAGATGTGAATCATCGACAGATTTGGGACATTAAGGACAATTCTGATGAGGTTAATGATGTTATTGATGTTTTACATGAAACAAGTTCATCAAATTTTGTGTTGACTGTGGACCTCGGAGAGTTGATTATGCAATCTGATCAACCTGCTGCATATGTTGGAGCTGATGAAGAGGGTGATGACGAAGCTGATATGTCAGAACATGAGGAAGTTGCAGATGCAGAGGATGAATTGTTAGTTGAGCTTTGTGAAAATGAAAATGTGTCTCCGATTACTGATGGAAATGATAGTGATTACTCTGTTTAGTTTTTTCTATTTGTGTAACAAAACTATATATTTAAATATAATAAAGTTTTTTTTTGTAATTATAATATAATATAGTTGAGCTTTGTGAAGATGAAAATGTGTCTCCGATTATTGATGGAAATGATAGTGATTACTCTGTTTAGTTTTTTCTATTTGTGTAACAGAACTATATATTTAAATATAATAAAGTTTTTTTTGTAATTATTATTATTATGAATTCAATGTGATATACTTCTATTTTAATGCTAATTACTATCTAATAAATTTTAAACTGAAGTATAAGGTCAGCTGATATAGCTACTTATCACGGCAGAGATGGTGGGGGTCAAGACCCGCCAGATCCTTCTAGGGTACCATCATCTTGCGAGTCAGGTTAAATATTGCATATCAAAATTATTTTTAGAAATTATATTGTTAGATAAATATAACATCAATACTAATACTGATTATTGTTAATAAATTTTAAAGCCCCGCCGACGAGAAGAAAAGGTCGTGGCCTTACTAGTAATAATGTTCTTGAAGAACGAAGGAAAAAAGCTGGGAAACCATTGGATCTAGAGCTTGATCCTGTGACCAACAAAGTGGTTGGGCAGGAAGATCAAGCTTTTATTCGCATGCTGGGCACTCTAGTTACCATTTTGTGTCTAGGGCATTATTTGGATTTTGCTGATGTACCTCAATAGTTTAAGGATCAAGTGCTTGATCGTATGAGGGTAAAAACATTACAAATCTTGTACTTTTCATTATTTAATTCCATTATTTACAAAGTTATCTAATTTTTTTTTCTTAATGCAGTATTACTATAATATAGACGGTCATCCACAACGTGAGTCAGTTATGGCAACTGTCAACAAGGAGATGGGCGGAAGATATCGCGAGATAAAGAACAATAGACATAGACACTTCAAAAATCATTATGATGGACCAGAAGATTTGGAGAATGTCCTCTCTAAGCCACCTGACCATTGCACTAAGGAGGCTTGGCAGAATATTTGTGAAATGTTTTTGAGCGAAAGATTTTTGGCTCGTTCCGCTAAAAATCAAGCAAACAGAAAACAAATGAAGTATGTAACAACACAAGGCACAAAGTCGTTGGCAGCTAAGCGTCACCAATATGTAAGTGAAGATGTTAATTTAATTTTATAAAATAACACATTGTGAAACATTTTGTTTACATTTGTATAAGAGAACCCAGATGTGCATGTTGTTGATACTTGGAGGGATGCTCATATGAGAAAATTGACAAAATCTTTTGTCAATGAGGTAGCTCAACAAGATTATGTAAGTGAATAGTATTGTTTTCTTGTTTCTAATGTTTCTAATTTTTGTTCATAATGTTATCTTTATATAGGAAAAAATGGTGGCAGAGGTTCAAAGGTCACAGCTTGAGAGGCAAAGTCAACAGCAGAGTGAGGCATCTCTAAATGTATCTGGCGTTGATTCGTCCTCGGTCGATCAATACGAGATACTAAGTAAAGTACTCGGGGAGAGATCTGACTACCAAAGAGGAGTGGGTTATAGGGCAAAAGGGAAGGCAAAAAAGACATCCTCTAGCTCTACAGATCAAAGTCAGTCCCAAGCAAATACTGCTGCTACGCCCAATGAAGATATGACTATTATGGCTCTGATGATGAAGGCAATTCGTGAGACGTTTCAGTCTGTGGTATCTGAGCATCCCAGTAAACTGTATGACCCAAGGTTTGACAGTTTTCTGGAGAGGTATTTGTCACCACAATCCGAAGGTGGTTCGTCTTCTCAGAGTAACACTGCCAATCCTGACCTTCATACACCGCCACAACAGCAGTACCAGCCTCCTTCATAGCAGCAGTACCAGCCTCCTTCACAGTATCCGCCACAGCAGCTGTACCAGCCTCACCCAACGTATCCGCCACATGTGTCATCGCAACAACCTCCTTAGTATCAAAACCAATATATTTTTGGACGCTCTTCCCAGTCTCCTCCACTATATTTCAGCTTTACCGATTTTCAAGGAGGATCGATGCAGCCTCCGTTACCTAATGTTAGATATGGGGAGGTTAGAGGTTCATCGCAGCAACCATATGTAAGATATGGTGAGTTTGGGGGCGGGGCGCAGTCACAGCCTCGAGATCAGTTTGGGGACCTCACGCTTGGACGATCATCACAGCCACCTTATATTCCTTCACCGCCACAGCCACAACCGTCACCCTCACCGCCACAACCACCGCCACTGCCACAGTCGTCGTCGTCACAGCCAAACCAAAATGTTGAAGATGAGGACAATTTCAATATTAATCTTAATGATTTTACTTAGTTACTAGTTTATGTATTTGGACTGAATTAATATTGTATTTATTTTTAATGACAATAGCGATATTTATTAGGTTGATAAATATTAAAACTATTCACATTAATTTTAATGTTAGTTATATTTAAATTAATTAAATGTTTATTTTTGTTAAATTATATTATGAATTATTTTTAAAAATAATTAAATTTAATAAATATTAATTTATTTCAAATAAATTTTAAAAAATATTATAAAAACAATATTAGCAGCAGACCCCACGGCTAATGATAATGCCTCTGACAAAGGTATTAGTGGTGGGTGTGTTAGTCCGCCGCTAATAATGATTATTAGCGACAAACATTTAGGCACGGGTTATTAGCAGCGGAGTCCCGCCGCTAATAACAATTAGCGGCGGATTTCGACCTTATTAGCGGCGGAGACCCCCGCCGCTAATGTATGAATTTCTTGTAGTGAAATAACTTAACAATTATATTTAATCAATTTCAATGTTCCCTAACTTGGTTAAATAATCCTTTTTTTCTATTCAAACAATATTAATGTATAAAGTATAGTATCTTTCAATTTAAACTTTATTTTAGTGAAAACATTACAAAGATTTATTGAACTGATTGGTGTCTTAAAGATTGAACCAAGTACTCCTAGTGATAAGATCAATAACACCTCACACAGCTCCACTTGACTATTCAATTTTACACTTTTCTCACTTAACACTATCATGGTCATATGCTCATCCATTCAATGAACTTTCCAAGGTGAAACTTCATCTCCCTTGAGAGGTGGCACCACCTCTCAATTCACATAGGTGAAGTTCTTATTACATTTTTACTACCTTTAGAGATGCTTGTTGCACTCAATTGAACTCATTAAAAGCCTTAGGCTTAACTCTCATGTTTGTAAGCAAACAACACCAACCATCCTAGATGGGACTATTTGAATTATTACTGAATAATTATTATAAATATTAGAAAATTATATATTCATTAATCAGAGTGTGATTTTAAATGATTACAAGAAGATTATGATCAAATAAATTAGTGGGCAACATATCAAATTATGGAATCTTTAATGAATTGTTGCTAGTATGATTCACTAAGTAATTATATAATACATGTAATCTAGATCCAGATCGCTGATGTAGATAGATATCTTACTGAATGTACTTTATATAATTAAATTATATATGACTATACCGATGTTGATTAATTTCTTTATAAACATATTGTTTGGCATAAAGATTTAATTCATATCATTATGATGATATGTAGTATACGGTTGACAATAGCTTGTAAATTATTTGTTTGTATTGTTACTTGTTTATTAATTTAGTTTTATTTATTTGTTTAATTGTCCTTTTAAATTTATTTATTTAATTAATTACTTGTTTATACGTTAGTTTTCCTATTTTATTTTAATATTGTGATTTATTTTATTTTTGTGTGTGAATGTGTGTGGTGTGTGTGTGTGAAATAGCAACCTTAGGCGTGTGGCAAAAGAGAAAAGATGATGATGATGGTTTTGAATTAGGTCAAGGGAAATGATCTTGAAATGTTATCATATTTGGGAAAATATGAATATTTTTGGTAAGGATACGTGAGAAATTTGTCTATGATCTCAAAGAGATTTTTTAATCATTCTATGAAAGGAATTTAAATCTCTTATGTGTCATCAAAATAGTAAATGGAATTACCAAGATTTTTTGTAAAGAACGTTCTAATATATTACTTTATAAAAATGTCGCTCCACTCACATGTATTAGGAAAATACCATTTGTAAGAAAAGTTCAGTGGGGTCTTGATAAAACAAGCAATTTTGGTCAAATAGTTTGAATTTTTTTTTTCTTTATGCAGTATTTAGAAATAAAATAAAATAATAAATCTCACTGACATAGTGTCAAACATAAACCATAACATAATTCTTAATTATTCTTGACGCTCATCTTGATTGTTATTCGTTCATAGGACACTCCGCGTCACACATGCCTAGACGTCAGAACCTTCCACATTACTGTGCGTGCCAAGGAGAAACCCTATTACCTAACTGAAAGGGGTAAAGTAAGGGGGTGAGCTAAAAGTCCAGTAAGGAAGTACAAACAAATGCAACAATATTCAAGAAAACACAAGAAGACTAAATTTGTATTATAAACTCATGGCAGAACATATCGTAACTAAATCATATTCATACTCATAAGAATTCATATTCATAATCATAATCGTAAGAATTCATATTCATAATTACAAATCATATTCATACATCATGTGATCATGACACCCGTATTGCCCATGTCACCTCATGAGGTAACCAGCAAAAGCATAAACTGGTAAGACCTCCTCTATGAGGTAAACAATATCTCATGTCCTCAAATAACCTCGGCGCGTCTGCTCTATGAGTTACGTCATATCCTTAGTAATCCCTTTGTTGTGTCGCGTTCAGCACGCTAACAACCTACTGCTTTTCATACAACATACAAGCACATGTATAACAGTTCAAATCATAACATAGACATTTGTACTTTTCATAACACTTTAGCTTACCATAGTTCATAATTTCCAAAACACCATAACTCATGCAATCATTTTATTTCATACTTTTCATAACAAAATTCATAGAAATTCTAGCTAACTTTCTTACCTCAAATCCAAGCAAAAGTAAAGTGCGAAAAACTTCACAATGAGCCTAGAATCACAATTAAACGTTTGTCTTAATATCAAGTAAGATTACACATGCCCAACATACATACCCCACGTGTGCATGGGCCATGCATACGTGGCACAAGTAGCACCATCACTCTATTCATACAACAACGTCACATAGATTCATAAAAGAATAATGTCAATTCTACCCATTAATCCATCATGGTTACAAAACTGTAAAACGTCCTAGTCTAATGCTTTGTAAAACATTCACATAATAGGTTTATGAGAGAAAAGCTACTTAATATAAAACCCCAGTGGGGTCTTGCTAAAAACATGCAAGTTGGGCCCAATAGTTTAAAAGAAAATATCAGTTTTCATGCAAAGTTCTAAAACAACCAAAAGTTCAAGTCCCACTGATAAGTTTGAAAAGTCCCATTAAACATGACATTATTAAAAGATAAATGGCGTTTTTAATTGATCGTTTCTCTTCCATAGGATGCCCCCACGCCATACACACCACGACGATAGAACTCCCCACATCACCACGCGTGCCATAGAGAAACCTATTTGCTACCTGAAATGGAAAGTAAGGGGGTGAGTTAAAAGCCAGTAAGGAAGTACAAACAACAAGCAAGTAAGATACAACAAATCACAAACATCTACATTCATCTTTATATATCATAGCATCATCGTTAACATGGCGTCAATATCATAAACATAAACATATTCACGTCAACATAACATCATCATCATATCATAAACATCATAACATCATCATAAGCACACATCATAACATCATCATAACAACACATTATAACATCATCATAAACATTTCCTTGTGAACATGGCCCGCTAACTTGTCCATGTCACCCTTTGAGGTAAACAGGATCTCTGGTCCTTGAATAACCTCGGCGCGTCCGCCCTTTGAGCTACGTCTTCATATCCATAGTAACTCAGGTTACGTCTTCATATCCTTAGCAACCTCTTTTTGATGTGTCGCGTTCATTACACTAACATCCATTCATAGCATACAACATACAATCCAAACATATCATCATATCAAAGCATTTCATAATTCATAGCGCATGGCATCATAACTCTTTCATTCATACAAACGGTCTTACCATTCATAGCATAACAATTAAAATTCTATCTAACTTCCTTACCTCAGGTCTAAGCTAAGTAAAACGACAACTTCTCAACGAGCCTATACCATAATCAAAATAACAATCATTAGCTTCACATAAACTCTATTTTTCCCATTCATATAGCTCATGTGTGCATGGGTCATGCACACATGGTGAGAGTTACTCACAACATACAAAAATACACAATTACACATAAGGTCATACAAAAATAATGCACATTCTACCTGTATTGCATGCATGATCTTTCTATAAAAACTACATGGTCGCATAATAGACATAATTTTGAACGTAAAAGTGAATTTGCATGTGACATGCATACGTGGGAACATTTTGTAAATGTGGTGTTTAAAACAATAATCCTACTCATCTTACTTCTATCATTTTCAAAATAATAAACTTGTAACATGCTTTGTTTACCATTATTTATCTTCCTTAAAATTACTAGGTTGATTAAATCTCTCAAGACATTATTTTTATTTCATAAAAATAATTTATTTAGCCATTAAAAATATATATAATAAATTCATTTATTATTTTCAAATTACAAAGAAATAACAAAGGCTTGAAATTATTTAAAATACTTATAATTATCATATTTCCTTAGAAAAATAACAATTTAATTTGAATTAATAGAATTATATAATTGATGTGAGAAAAATATAAATTTTAGGTGTAGGAAAAATATATTTTGCTTGAATTATTTTAAGACTTAATTTTATGTAATAGAAATGCATATGTGATAATCAAATAATTATTTTAAACTTATTAAACTAAACTTTCAGCCACCATTTAATTTATTTAAAAATCACAAGTGAATCAAATTCAACATTTTTCTTAATCAAAATAAAGAAAACTCATAACTAATAAAATAAACACTCATATTATATTAAAAAAAATATCACTTTTAATATTACCATAGTTTAGGGTATTAATTTATTTCAAATACTAATCAAATTTCTTTTATTAAAAAACACTTCACATTTTTTTTACAAAAATTCCAATAATCAAATTTATTATTAAAAATCACCATTCCATTTTTTTAAAACTCATATTTTCATCAAAATATAAAATAAAAAAATTGTAGGTAATTATTTACACAAAATATCATCTCAAAGCACTTTAAAATCCCCCATTAACTTTTTAAATCATCAAAACAACTCATAAAATTTACTTAATCATCCAAGAACATTTTTCTCATCAATTTGACACCTTTTATGTACAAAAATCAGCAAGTACCATAATCATGAAATTCATTCTCCTCATCATGTTTCACAAAATTTCATACATATTTATTTAACAATATTCCAACACAAACCCTAGCATATTTCTACACCTTTTTTTAATTATTTTAGATGTTACCATTTAGCACACAATAAATCATCAACCACCTTGAAACATATTCACAAGTCATGAACAAATAATCACCCTTGATCTTGTCTTAAATATACTCTCAATATATTATTATCATGCAAGTATTCCAAAGAAACAAAACCATCATAAATTCATTCAAGATCTTACCACAACCTATCATGATTTCTAAGATTAATTGACATTAAACAAAAAAAAAAAATAACCATCATACTTTGAGCATTACCTTAGGCCGAAACCTACAACATGCTCCCATCCCTTTTGTTTTCCAAAACCCAAGAAACTGCTAGCATGTTTCTAACATGTATATGTGACACAAAATGAAACAACACAACATACATCAAACCCCATAGGCCAAAACCCTCAATTAACAATTTTCCCCAATCTCATAAGCATATGAACACATGAACCCTATCAAAATACAATATCACATAAAATCATAGCCCACACGCCTAGGCCAAATCTCCCATACATCCAACAACACAACCTTCACATAAATCTCATCAAACACATAATCTCCCAATCATTCCCATGAGTCTTTTTTTTTAACAAACCATACACTTTTCATGAGAAATAAAACCAAACATAACCTCCTCATCACCAACCTATATTGACCAAACCAATAAACACCACAAAATAAACACCAAGGATAGACTCATCAAACCAATATATAGGTTAAGAAAAACCATTACCTCTGTTGATTGTTGAATCAAGATTACTTTAGCAAGAAAAACCTTGTCACCTATAGGGGATTTTCGAACACCATACAACCGAAGAAAGAAACCACAAAATATTCTTAGATTAGAGAAGAGGAGAAGACTCTTATTCAAATATTTAAAACACCAATAGATTATAACATACCTAGGGTTTTTGAAACCCTCTCCTTCTCCTTCTCCTTCTCTTCCTCATTCTCTCTCTTTCACGCCTCTCTCTCTAGCCATGGGGTTGAATGAGCATAATGCTCTTCCCCTCTTCCATTCCCCCTTTATCCAAATTCTCCCATAATGACCCAATTAAAAGAAAAAGGTAAGTTTCCTATTTCTATTATCTCCCTTTACTTTTTTTATTTATTTGATTTTATTAAAATTGATAGATAATAGGAACGTGATCACACCTTACCCAAAATAACTATTATCCTCAAATTTAATTTATTTTCTTAAAGAAAATATGGAAAAAAAAAATCCAATATCATTCCCACTATGCTACACGTCCACCATCACTTCCCTTTCTTTTTTATTTTATTTATTTTTTAATAATAATAATCAATTAAATCTGATATAAGGAAACTATAAAAATGTGTAGAAAATTCTACACATGTGCATCATGCTACCATGCACTTGCACACACTAAATCACTAGGGTGCATCACTACCTACCATGCACCTTAGTGCATTCAACCAAATCTCACATAATCACATTTAAAAAAAATTACATATCATTTAACAATTAATTTCCCGAAAATTCTACCAACAATTATAACAATTAAATAAAATAAACAAAAATTTAAATACAACAATTCACCACACTTAACACTTAAATAAAATAAAACACTAAATTTTAATAACAAAAAAAAAATTTGGCGCATTACAGAAACAAAAATCATATGTTTGAATAATAGGCGTATAATTGAACGTAAAAATACAGTTATATGTAACATGCATACGTGAGAGTGTTCTTAAAATTAACTTTGAAGTTGGAATTATTTGTTCCTTTATTTTCTTGTCAATTTTCCAAATATTCCGCAAGTATAAAATAATATGCCAATTAAATTATTACTACATTATCCCCTTAAATCACATATTTTTCGTTCATAAATTTTATTACAAATATTAATTTTCAAAATAATTTCTTAGCTTTAATTTACGTACCCCATTTATTATTTAGTAACATTTAAAAGAATGTGACAAAATTTGTAATTACTCATAATTATTTAATAAATTATTTGATCACCTTTTAAAAAATAATTTCACTTAATTATTTTATTAAAAAAACTGCATAAATATAAATGAGAAAATAAATATTTAAAGTGTGGAAAATTATATTTATCATATATATAATCTAAGACTTAAATTATTTGAGCGTATACTTTATATCTCTTATTTAAAAGAAACTTCCCGTCAAAAAACCAAAAATTTCAGCAAGCATTTTATTACATAAATTTTAATAATCAAATTTGTAGGTATAAAAGTTATATAGTTTTCTTTCATAACTTAAAAAAAAATACTGCATGCATTTGATTGAAGAAAATACATTATTAGCATATGAAAATCATTCTTTTGTTGTCTTGGTTTTAAAAATATGTATTTTAAGTCATAGCTTGCATTCTTACCAATTAATTAACAAATTACCAATTTAGAGTTAACAAAATTCAGCAAGCACATAAAATAATAAAATTGTTAAACCATGATTATTAATTTTTCTAACAACTTGTTAATAGTCCTAACATGCTTCCTAATATCTCCAAATTTTATTTACACATTTAAAAACAACATCATTTTGCATAAAATAGCCTAGGCCGAAACTAGCATAATTGGAATAACAAACATACCACAAATTTAACATGCTTGTCACTTATATTTCAAGACAAAAAAATAATGAAAACAAAACAAACATCAAACCCTTGGCCGAAATACACCTATCAACCTACCAAAATAATTTTCTAAAATTTATCATGCCATTTTATCAAAATAAGAATAAAATTAAATAATAAATCAAACATCCATTTGTACACATCTCTTTTCCCTCTTGGTCAAAATACATAGTATAACATCACACATCAATTTTCATCAAGAACAAGATTTAAACCTAGTATGTTTCTATCATCAAACTTGCATCTTTATAATCAAAACCTCAAAATCCAAATAACCAGCAACAACACAATAATATGATATCCACATAAAATCATGCATAAAATCATAAATTGAATAAAAGAAGAATTCACATAAACTATTACATGCTCCTTATCATTCTCCTACCATTATTGAGATTTCAATCAAACAAATAATGGATTTATTTCATTCAAGAACCAAGAGTATCACAACAAAACATACCCTTCATACAAAATAACCATCAACACATATAGAGAATCAATGATTAAAATGAAAATTATCAATTGAAATAACAACAAGACAATAACAAAGATAAGGATTCCATTACCTCATTTGATGGAAATCAAAGATTAAAAAAAAAACTATACTCACATTCTTGGACACCTAGGGTTTTCGAAACTCATCACAAAAGAAAAGAGAAGAAAAAAAATGTTCTTAGAATTAAGAAGAAGAAGAAGAAGGAGAATGAAAGTATTACTATGAACTAACACGCTTACCCTTAGGGATTTCGAAATCCCCTAATTATCTTCTTCTTTCTTCCTTTCTTATTCTCCTTGTCTCTATAGTCCTCACGCCTCCCCTCTCCTTCTCTCTCTAAAATCAGCAGCCACAAAGAGTGTCCAAGCTCTTCTCCTTTCTTTTCCTTTTATTTAACCTAAGAGGGAAAAAAACCCTAGCCTAATGTGAATGGGAAGGTTTCCCTTGATTTCCTCTCCCAAATCAAGCCATTGCCAACTATGAAAGGATTTGAATTCCCACCAAAAAGGAAACTCCTCTCCACTCTCAATCTATACCCTTGACTGACCCCCCCTCTCCTCTCTCTCTCTCTATACTTGATAACTCTACAAAATAGAGTTATTTTACCATATTTTATATGTTAATTGTTGCTTAGTTCTTGAGCTTTTAATTGATTTATTAAGTTTTTAAGTAATTTTGAATTTATTGGGTTTATTTTGACTTTATATATTTTTGTGTGTTTTTATAGTTATTTTGTTGTAGTTTAATTATTTGAATTATTGAGTTTAGTTAGAAGTAAAAAAATGCACTTTTGTTGATCTTTAATGTTAAATTAAATTAAGTTTTAATTAAGTATTTTCAAAGAATTAATATGATTTATTTATAATTGAAAATATTTTATTGTGATTTAATTTATGCTTATTTTGTAGGGAATATGTTGTATTTTTTTGGGGCTTTGAAAAGTAAGGAAAAGAAAGAAATCAAAGTGGCATTTTTGAAAAGAAAGTAAGCTAAAATGACCAAGCCCGGGCCTATTTTGGCCCCCACGCGTGGGCCTGCCTGCCCAGCTGCCTCCACACCAGCCCAGGCCCACCAGGCCAACCACGCACCACCTGCCAGCCCTCACAGCCCACTCGACCCAACCCGCCTGCACCAGCCACCTAGCCTCCTCTTTGTTCTTCTTGAGCCCAACAAATGCCTCAATGTCCCCTTGCCTCCTTATGTCTAAAAATGTCATTTTTTTACCCAATTTTTCAACACATTTCACTTAAAAATTAATCATGACACCCTAGAATTTACTCCTACTTACTATATTATTATTAATTTAATTAATCTAATCAATTTAATTAATTTAAATTGATTATTTTAATAATCTCATTTTGGCTATAAATATGTAATTTCAAGACTATTTTTGGGTGCTTGAATTTGGGTGGACTCTCATCTTTTCTACCATTCTCTCCTCCATTTTTAGTGTTTTTCAAGAGCATTTTCAAGTATGTATTCTCTTTGTTTTGTAATTTCTATTCTAGTTATGAGTTTCTAATCTTTATAATATTAATAAGGTGAGGATGACACAATATGTAACTAGATAGTATTTATGTTGTATGTTGATTTCCCATTTTGTGCAATAAAATTTATGGATTTTCTTCTTCAAATATTTTCTTTCATCTTAAATATCTTGTATTTTCTATTGTTAGAACATATTTACACTTTGTTCTTCATTAGTGCAAAATCATAATATTATTTTACTAAGGTGGGCCATTAAATTGTGCACATCAAATGCTTAGAACAAAAATATTATGTTTTGCCTTATAAATAATATTCATTGATTTATTTATTATTTCATTAGATTGATTTACATTAAATACTTTGAAGTTATAATTTTAAAAGTGAAGATAAATCCTACAATTCTATAATAATTTGTGCTTAAATAGAATATCTAATTTGAATAAGTGATAGTTGATTAATTTCTACTATTAATGAAACTTGGGAATCAATGTACTTATAAATATTATTGAACTTATATTTTGTGGATTCTAATACCTTAATAATCTTCTTTTACCATTTTGATTTCTACTATTAATTTATTTATATATATTGTCTTTAATTTCTTTATTATTGTCTCTTATTTGATTTTCTTGTCACAAATTCTCATCAAATCTCTTGGAGCTAGGTTATCATTTATTTAATATTGATTTAAAATAGTTTCTTTTTTATTTTAGACAAATCATTTGGGTTCGACATCCTTGCTTGCACGAACTCTATACTATATATATGATTCGTGCGCTTGCGATTTACATATTTAAAACATGCTCATTTTGAGTCCATCAATACTCGACCATACAAGGCCTCATCACACACCCACATACATTTCTCCACTTTCTGAAAATAGCTTAGGTCAATCAATCAATCCCTTACATCTTTCTCCCTTTATTTTCTTTTAAATATTTCTATCAAATTAAATTAAACAAAATGGGAAATACTTTCCCATTTACACTTGTGTGAACACAAGTGTTCTAGAAATATCTCATTTTTAAATAAATAATAGAAACTAGAATGTATGGTAATCTATTGCATGCTCACCATGCACATGCACACACACAAGTGCTAGAGTGCATTTCTACTAACCATGCACCTTGGTACACACAACCAAACCTCAAGAATTCACAAATAAAATAATTAAATAAAACAATTAACAAATTTAAATTCATATAGTTTCTACCAAGAAATTTAAAAAATTAAAAAAATAACACATAAAAACTAATAATAAAATAAAGCACAAAAATTAATAAAAAGAAAATTTTGGTGCGCTACAATTTTCTAGACGGGTGGTAGAAATGAACCTAGACGACAATTCACTTTTATACATGATTTATTAAAATCAAAGGAAATGGATGGGAGATTTTGAATCTGTAGAGAATAGGGTTTGGTGGATTAACCTAGTAGGAATGTGGTTTTGATACAAGGTTTGGGAAAATATCATAGGAATATATGATTTGATTATGTGTGGTTTACATGTGAATGGAAGGATTTAAATCAATTAGGTTTTATATAGAAATAGAGGGAGATTCGGTTGGAGAATTTTGGAGCCTGAAAATAGATGTGTAGGGCCTTGGCTGAAACACACATAGAGAGGATAGGACAAGAGAAAAAATTTGAGGAGAAATAAAGAGATAAAAAGAAAGAAATTGAGAAAGGAAAGAAAAGTTTAGAGGTAAGTTTTCTCCATTTGTTGTTTTGTTCTCTTCATCTTTATGGGTTTCTAAGAAGTATCATTGGTGCTTAGAGTTTTCGAAATTCATCAAGGGAGGAAGCCTTGTTAGGGTTACAGTCATCACATAAGAAATGTAACCATTTGAGGTTTTACTTATTTTTAGATTCATGCTCGAATAAAAGTGGAAGTTTGAGAGGATGTTTCCACTTTTGATCTAGGGTTTCAGGTTTTATTTTAAGAGTTGACTTTAATTATTTGATGGGTATTCATAGAGATTATTTGATGTTTATAAGGTTTTGAGCGTAAAGTTTTCCCACACCATTTTCTCTCAAGGTCACTCACGACAAGGTAAGGAAGTTAAACTTTGTTTTCGTAAGTTTATGTTGCATGTTGTGTGCAAATGTTTTCAGACACAACTATTTGGAAAGATGAGATATTTGGCAGTTGATGCCCCAGAACAGTGACCAAGTGGTCTTTGAAGACAATTATTCCTCCCGACTTATTTCCCATTTATGTGTGGTTGTTTGTTTATGGACATGATGGTGAGAGTTTCATGCTATGGTTTGACTATTATGTTATGTTATGTTTTGAGATTGTATATGTTGTTATGTTGGTGCTTGCTTCCTTGCTGAGTTGTTAGCTCATCCCCTTACTTTTTCCCCTACAGACAATAAATGAATGTGTTTTTGTGGAATGGTGAACTGAGATATTTTCCAGAAAAAAGTGTGCATCTTGTGAGGGGCCCATGGACGGGAACACCATACATATTTTAAATATTTATGTTAATGTTTATTTTGTGTTTTTCAATTGTAAGACAATTTTATAATTAATGCAAGCTATCATTTTAATTTTAAACTCAGATTTGAATACTATGCATGTTTTCAATAAAGTTATTCTAAAATAAAGCATGTATAAGCTATTTATTTAAATATTAGTAGTAATAGTAGTATGATAGTTACTGTGGTTTTTGGTTCAAGCCGGGACTTAGTTGAACACTCGTAGCAACACTTATAGATTTTATAAGTTTAACCTATAGTTTAAGAATATTAATTATAACATAAGGTTTAATTAATATAGCTAGCAGATTAAAAAGATATCGTTTATTATACTATAAGGTTTAGATAGAATTAATAAGATCATGACACTTGTCGTGTGCATGTTTATTTAAGGATTTAATTATAGTTTAAATAAAAGAAAATTCTAGAAACTCTAGAATCTTCCAAGACCATTAAGAGCATGACACTTGTCACAATCTTGTTTATTTGAGGATTTAAGCATTTTAAGTGGATAATTCAAAAATAGAAGTTTCTTGAAGCTCTAGACCCTTCCAGAACTTGCTGGAATCTCGTATTACTCAGTCAACCCTGATTAATCAATTCAAATTATGTTGAAAAAGTGTAATTACGTGTTTAATATATTCACGTATGCCGATATATCGCAGCATAGGGGCTGATATATCGCCTACGCGATATATCGGCTCCACTTATGTATTTTTGAAAGTTCGGTTTTTCAATTTTAAAAATAGTCTCTTGACTTGCCTCTGAACGTTTTTGACCGAGTCTTAAGCATCTATTGAATGAATATTCAAATATTTTTCAATTAATATTCATTATTTTATTCAAGCTAAAAGGAGGTAGTTTCACTCCTTGAACTCTATAAATAGGACCTAGTACCCAGCCATTATTCTCATTCTTCAAGCTGTGTTCAGAGCCTTCAAGCTGCTAGGGTTACTATAGAGTGATCTTGGGTTGGGATAAAAGCTTTATCATCTTAAGCTTTATAAACACTTGGGAAGTGAGAAATAGAGTGTGTTTTCAATATTGAGGTGTAGATCGGTTCTAGTACATCAAAAGGTATTCTTATTCTTAAGTTCATTTCTATTTAATTCCTTAGTTTTCTTTAGTTTTGTTTACTCAAATCCTAACTTGTTGTTTTCGATTCTTGGTTAGGTATATAAGTTCTTTGTACTTAAGGTTTCATTTCGGTAAGCTTCCTCTTGGTGGTTTAGTTCTCTTCTTTATCATCTCTTATCTTTAGAAATACTCACCATTCTTATTGTTGGTTTTAGAAGTGTTCCAAATCTCATCCTTGTTCTCAAATATCCCAGTGTTGGTAAGGAATATATGATAGTTTCTATATGCTTATATGTTATGATATATATATATATATATATGAATATGTTTTTATGTTGTTAGGAGCTCATAGTTGCTTAGCTAGCAAACCTCGATGTATTTTCAGGCTCATAGTTGCTTAGCTAGTAAACCCCAATGTTTTTATGTTATCTAGGACTCATAGTTGGTTAGCTAGCAAACCTCAATGTATTTTGAGGCTCATAGTTGCTTAGCTAGAAAACCCTAATATTTACCATGTACATGGGTCAGAGTTGTGATATATGTTTTATAGTACATGTTGTTTTATAGTATATGTTTTGTAGTCTTATGTTTATGTTTAATGTTGTACGTGCTAGTAGATTTTCCTTGCTAGGCATTAGGCTCATTCCTTTATTTTTATGTATGCAGGAAAATAGTTATGGCGGCAGAAGGATTCTTGGTAGCTTGGTTTGTGTATTAAGGATGAAGGGATTCGATGGACTGCGTGACGATTCGAGGACGACGTTATTTTTAGTCTCTTTAAAATTATGTTTTTATGTATTTTCCGCATTTAGCTTTGTAAACAATTTCCTTTAGTTTAAAGTTATGTTTTATTTTAAAACAATGGGATCCCATACCACTCATTTATGTATTTCAATATTTACTTTGGAGTTTTTAATAAAGTTATGAATATTCCTTATGTATGTTTTCTAAAAAATAGTGGCTATGTCTAGTAGTTTTAATGGTCCAAGGTCTTAGAATTAGTTGGGTCATTACATATTTATAGTTAGTCAAGTTAGGGCATTGCATGATCATTTGTAGGTCAGTCTAAATCCTAGGTAGTCATGAAATCATGTTCATGTATGTTGGGTTTTTTTATTCACTCGTTAAGGTCTCTTAATATAATGAGGCTAGTGGCTTTTGTTTGGGAGATTTTGTTGGTATTATGGCTTATGATCACAAATTAAATACTGTAATTTAAGATAATTGATCACAATATAACAATATACACAATGGAAGAATAACACAAATAAGATCAAGGGAAAGAAATGACATTTGTAGAGAGAAACCCTAGTTACATAAAATCATAAGGTCATGATTCTATGTGATAAACAATGGAGATCACAAGAAGGATTGACATAATTGGAAATTTTGCCCAAAAATTTCTATTCCTAGCCTCCTATAAGAGATTGCTTGAAGCTAATTCAATGGTGGAATGGGATTAGGATTAACAAGCATTGGTCTTCATACAAGTCAAACTTTATTGATGAAGATCTTGGAGAAAACTAGTAATATTTATGAGTTAGAGAGAATAGATTTTTGAGAGAGAGAGAGAGCGGAGAGTGTTCAAGTCAATAAAATCTCATATGAACCCCTTAAATAAAGTAGGAACCATAATTAGTGTTAACCAATGAGATTAGAGCATTTTGAAATGAGTTTTGGAGCAAAAACATGTAACTATACGACTATGTACGGACAACCCACGTGATGCATCGCCTCTTAACAGATGATGCAAGGCCATTGCCACTAACTTTTCACCATGTACATCGACCCAAAAACACCTCCAAACTTTTTAAGTACTTTTATATGTTGGGAATTGTGCCTTTAAAGCAATTGTAGTTGACAATAGTTTTATTGAAATAAATGAATGAATTGAATTATTGTATATACGTAACTTATGTACTATATTATTGTTAATAATATTTGTTGACCCTTGATTTGGTCAACGACACAAAGTCAATAAAAACGACAGGAATTAGATGAATTCAAATCAAGAAGATAAACGACACAAGAATTTATAGTGGTTCGGCCCCAAATAATGGCAATGACCTACATCCACTTCGTCTTCTTATTCTTTGAGAAGGACTCCAAAACTTACAATCGGTGAACTACAGTTCACGAGTTTCAGAAGCTTGGAGGTGAGTACAAATTTCGTGAATTGAACACACTCTTGACTATTCAAAAAGAAAAAAAAATCCCTCCTCCCAATGAGTCCCTTGAATCTTATTTATCGGCTCAAGGATCTATCTATGGGCCAATGGGCCTTGTCCATTTGATACAAACTTATTTAAATAATAATGGAAAATACAAGTTTTACATAAATATAAGATCAAACATCTTTAGGAAATATTTGATATACTACGACCAGTCCTGGTGGCATATGAAACACTCCCTCTGCCATACGAATTCTCTTCTGGTCGATGGTCGCCCTGACGTAACCACCTAAATAGTCACGTGCATCCCACATGCGTACTAATCTTGCCACGTCAGCAAGTGGGCGTGATTTTGGGTAAACAATATTAAGTAAATACAAGAAAATTCTCAAGTTCATCTATGTGGTCTCAATCTCATAATTGTGTGAGAGGATCGAGATTGAAATTATGAACTTAAATAGTTCGCAGTAAAATAAAGTTATGGAATCTTTAGATTAATTACTGCTAGTACGGTCCACTAGTATTATGAATACATGTGACCTAGATCCTGGTTACTAGTGTAGTAGGACACTTTAGTATGTAGGAGGTACTTTGCATGCTGAGAGTATGTAGGACTGGACCATATGTGATTTAAAAATACTTGTTTAAATAGTGTTTCATAGTATTATAAAACACATCAACTAATGATCATATACAAACTGATCTTAATCCTGAAGTTACTATGAACTCCTAAATATGACATTTGATCATGTGATTCATGCGTTATTGTTTGTCAGAATGATCAGGCTATGAACTATTATTTTGGGGACACAATGATGTATATGGCTAGGGACATAGCTTAACAAATATAGAATATATACCTTCTTATAGATTGAATGATGGTTCCCTATTGGGTTGGCTTTTGGAACTAAAAAGGTTATTGACGTCAAATTCATAATCAGATTATGAATTAACCTTTACTAGTAAATTCAATGGTACACTAGGAATCAAGATATAATTAAAAGGGTAAAACGATAATATTATTCCCACTTAATTATGAATCATCAATAGAGGATTAATTTGTATGTAATAATTAAATCAATAGACAATTTATGGTTACAATAAAGTACTCAGTAAATATGTGTCTTTAATTCTCAAGAGTGCAATCTCATTTTATAGTGGAATAATAAATGTGATTATGTAATGTCCTGTATAATCTCTCAACATAATTTTCCGAAAAACATAACCATTTTCTAAAATAAGTTAACCGAAAATCCATATAAAAAAAATTTCAAAACATGTAAGAGTTCAAAAGTATGTGCATACTTAAAAGTAAATTACAGTGTCATAATTTTAAAATGTTCAACAAGACCAAAATAATTTCTTAGTTATCATATAGGTTCTAGTCCCCAAAACATAAATTTCCAAAAGGTCGGTCCACATGTACATCCTCGCAGATAAACTCCAGCACTCACTGATCCACTTTGCCTTTAAGCTTACCTGCAGCACAAAACAACTAGGTAAGCAAAACGCTTAGTAAGAACAACTTAACAAACATAACCACATAAACAAAGCAAGGACTTAAACTAACAGTAACTAGGCAGATAACCTACCAAGAATAAGATTATGATGAAACCGAACCCTAACATACAATTTAAGAACGTGCGAACATCCTAGCAAACTTATGGTCATGCCTCATAACAAAAATTCATATCCTGAAAGTACACCTGCACGCATAAAATCCCTGAGTCTTAACTGGTAACATACATACTTACTTACTCAATCATATCTTAAGATACATACTTACTTATTTATTCGTGTCTTAACATACATACTTAGTCATTCATATCTTAACGTGCATACATACTTAGTCATTCATATCTTAATCTACATACATACTTACTTAGGGTTCCGGAGGAACCTTCAACATAAATTAACATATCTTAGCATAGCTTAACATATCTTAGTACATCTTAACATATCTTACCATATCTTAACATATCTTAGTACATCTTAACATATCTTACCATAGCGTCGACGGGTGTAAACTAGTTACACCAGCTACCCAGACTCCTAGAAGAATTTGACATACTTTCTTAGTCATAGAGATTTGATTCTGGAATTAACCTACTTACGTGTCACGGGGTTTAACCAGACTCTTATGTCACAGGTGTTAAACCGGACTTCTTACATGTTACGATGGCCAACAAACCTTAGTTACACAGTCACCGATGGCGAACTGGTTTCTTACTTAGTTCCTCGGTGGCTAGTCGGAGTTCATAGTTGTCATGGTAGCTATCCGGAACCAGTATCAACTTACTTATGTGTCCTGAAGTTTAACTGAACTCTTATGTCATGGGCATTAAACCCGACTTCTTACATATTGCAGTGGCCAACCGACCTTAGTTACATAGTCACCGGTGGCGAACCGATTTCTTACTTGCTTCCCTGGTAGCTAGCTAGAGTTTGTAGTCGTCACGGTAGCTAGCCTGTAACGTCTTGAATTCCCTAATGTGGTTTAGTGCTTGGATTTGGGGGCCAGGAGTGAAATAATTGGTTTAATATGTTATGATGTGATTATGTGAGTTGTATTTGTATATATGGTTGTATTTTCATGTATATGGGGTCATTTCTTATAATAAGGGCATTTTCATAATTTTGGCCTGTTGAGGGCATGTATGTGATATATGGGTGAGACCACATTATTATGTGAATATATTTGAGTTACTCTGCATGAGGCGATCCTAGGAAGCAAGTTAGAGGTTTAGTCATAACGGGGTTAAATACCAGGCTTAGGGTGAGCTTAGGGGTAATTTGGTATTGAGTACAGTACTGGGATTGAGAGGGTAATGGGAAATTATTTGGTAATTATTTGAGAACATTGGGGGTATGGGAATTGTGGGACGTTAATTATTATTAACGGTAACAAGGGTAAAAGACCAAGCTGCCCTTAAGGGTCCTTGAGAGAGAAGATTGGACCTAAGGGCATTTTAGTCATTTAAGGCAAAATCTAATGACTTAGCCACTTTTCCCTTGGCTGAAGAAACAGAACACTCTAGCTCTTTCTCTCTTCCTCTCGATCATTCTCTCCCTCTATCTCTCTTGGTTTATTTTTGAGGTTAAGTTTAAGGATTCAAGCTTGGAGTTCTTGGCTTGGAGTTTAAGATTGAATTGTTGCAGCTAGGAGGCTTTGATTCATAGCTGAGGGGAGGTTACAAATTCTGTTTTTTGTTGGTTTTCTTTATAGTTTTGGTTGTTTTTAAGCTTGAAAGCTTGGTTATGGAATTGGGTTTTTGGTAGTGTTTTGAGTGTGTTTGCTTGGGTTTTATTGTTAGTTTAGTGATAATGTTGTACTGGGTTTTAGTTTGATTTTGGGATTGTTTGGTAGTGTTTTTGGTGGAGTTTGGGCTGAAGGAAAAATTGGGGTGCTGGGTTCGCAGGGTCAAGTCACGGCCGTGATCTTAGGCACCGCGACCTGTGCAAACCCCAGGGCCTAGGAGAGGCTCTGTCCTGATGGCGCGCCGCAACCCTCAAGGGCAAGTCGCGGCCCGCCCCTGGCACCCAGATAAGGGGCTTTCTGTCTGGGAGGCGCGCTGCGGCCCGCCTGGTCCTTTTTGCCTAGCCTAGATGTTAATGATGGGTTTTCAAACCTTAAGGCTCGGGATCGAATCTGCTACTATGTTTGTAACACCCCAACTCCAGGGACCGTTACAGTGTGCCTTATAAACAGTGCTAAACTCGCTAATCGAGTTATTTGGCCAAATCGTGTATCTAAGTATGATTAGCGGTTTAAGGACTAAAATTTTGGTTAAGATGTAACGTTTCATTAGAACATTTATTATATACATTGGGATCCCAAAAATACAATTTAAAGGTCTATTACAAGAAAATATTTACAACCAGCCGATCTAAGCGGCAAAACAGGGTTAAACCCTAGTTCCTCTTCAAACCTCGGCCGTGGTGGTCGAGCAGCTGCATATGTACCCATCGTCACCTAAGCTCTCCAACTCAAGGATGGTCCAGCTTTCTTTTGCCTTTACCTGCACCACATAGCACCCGTGAGCCGAAACCTAGCAAGAAAACTCAATATGCTAATGAACAGTAATAACATGTCATCAAATCATAAGGCACACGCCTAGCAGATATAGCCCTATTCAAGCAGGCAAATGAATCCATGTATTGTTGAGTATATCACATCAACCAATGATCATAAGAATCATACAGGGCTTTTAGCCCCAAATAGAAGAGTGACAGTTGTAATAGTCACTAAGGTGGGTTTATTCCCAATAGCCATGTGACGATAGGGTCACCGGAGCTTTATAGATAAGTGAGCTTTTCACTAGCTTAAACAGGATAGGTGCATGATGACAAGCAACATAACCTTCCTCATGACCATAGAGTCAAAACCATGGAACTCTGTTCCCTAGCCATGTGACAAGCAGTCACCTAGGCCTTAGGCCCTGGCTCTAGTAACTAGTCTTAGACAGGCAAGCGCTTATAAGATTCATCGACCTTAGGGTCGGTCCAGCGTTAATGCTCCTAGAGTCATTCAACGTTGATAACGATTAGATCTAATCTTCATTCGGCCCTGTGTTCAGGACGCTTATGCCGTTTCTGACTCTTAGGTCAGTATCCCTGACTAGTCAGTACCATATATAAGTAAGCAATGCCACCAAACATATATCATATGTCAAATATCCAAATAAAGGGCATTCAACATGTGTACTCAATAATTACTAGCACAATTAGGATCATGCATAAACACAGAGGCTCAAGCTCTGAACAATCTCAATACTCAATATTCATAGCATGCCATAATCACATGTTTCTCGTGCATTATATGCATCACATTTAGACATCCAACATGCATAAAAAATAACCATGCATGTCACATATACACAGGGTGCAATTTTCTTACCTCAGGTTCGAGCAAGAACTAGTAAAAGAACAACCCTTGAGAACGATCAATCCTTTGGTCCTTTAGCGATCACCTAGTCATAACCAAATATGGAATCCCATCAATAAAATAAATCATAAAAAGGTTTATAATCTAAAACCACACTCCCGGGATCCATCCCGCACTCTCGGGACTCTCAATCTACCCAAACGGGGCAAAGGAACCAAACCCCGAGCCTTAAAATTCATCCCGAGCCCTAAAAGATAGGTTACTGGAAAATTCACTAGCACTGGGGCGCTGCCCCAAAGTCAGAGAACCCCATAATCTACCCTGCCTAGCGCTAGGGCGCCATCAGCATACTAGAAACTTTTTTGGTCTTCTCCTATGCGATTTCCCTTGAAAACCAAACCTCCAAACCAATCCCAAACATCATCAAAACATCAAATTCAACCCCCAAACCTCATCTACATCACACCCTCATCAAAACCCAAGCAACCAAACTCAAGAACTTCCATTAATTCCCAACTAACACATCAAAATCCTCAACTGAAAACTTATTAGAAAAACAGGGTATAACAGGATTTTCATGGCTGAATTCCTTACCTCAAGCTTGATTTAGACCCCCTTCAATGGATGAACCCAAAGTCCTAAGCCCTCAAGCCTTGCTCTCCTAGCTTGTTACCTCAAGTTGGCTCTCAAAAATTGAAAGGAAGAAGGAGGGAAGAACATGTACGGGAGAGAAAGAAAGAGATGAGGATGATGCTCTGTTTTCTTATAATTCCACAGCCTTCTAAACTCAAAGGGCTGATATATATATATATATATATCTTAGGGGTGAAAAGACCATTTTTCCCCTAGGTCAAATAAAGGCTTCTGAAGACTCCCAAGGGTAAAATCGTCATTTCTCGCCTATCTCGTTAATTATAATTAACACCCACCAATTCCCGCTATTCTCAATATTCTCAAATACCAATAATTCATATCCCGTTACCCTCTAATTCCCAACAACGTTCTAATCACCAAATTACCCCGAGACTCACTCTAAGCCCCGAACTTAATCCCATTATGACTAGACCGAAAATTTGCATTCCATGATCGTCTCATGTCGAATGGCTCGAACCAATCCACATATAATGTCGTATTATTTATAATTCACCCACATGCATAAAAATACACAATCACGCCCTCAACGTGCCAAATTACCAAAATGCCCTTATAATTAAATGTAGACCCATATGCATGCATTTACCATCATATGATAATATAATTCACATAAACATGCATATAATCATTAAATAGCATAATAAATCAATTATGGCCCTCCCGGCCTCCTAATCAAGGTCCTAAACCTTATTAGGAAATTTGGGGCATTACAATGTTTGGTAGAATTCGAGGTCCCAGAAGATGGGACTTGGTCTGAAAGCCTTTATTTGCTCTTTATTGACGAGATTTTATATTTGAATATGACTAGGTTACTACTAAGGGCTCAAGGTCAAGATCGTTCTCAAGGGTCGTTCTTAAGTTATTTTACGCTCGAACTTGAGGTAAGAAATTTGCACCCATTATGTGACATGCATGATAGGGCATTGTTCCCTGTAAATGAGCATGATTATTGATGAGGCATGTTGAGTGCTCTATATATGAATATTTTTCATACGATGAATGCATGTTTGCATTGTATATTTGAGAAAAGCATTGACTTATCAGTCAAGGACGACAATAGCGCTGAGCGCTGGTCGTAAAGCATTGACTTATGAGTCAAGAGTGGCAATAGCGTGTCGATTGCTGATCGATATGATTAGATCTAATCAAGAGAGCATTACATGCTCGTCCAACCCCATAGTCAAAGAAAACTAAAGCGCTTGATTAGTTCTATGTCTAGTTACTCAAGGCTAGGGCAAAGGCTCAGGGTGACTTTATGGTCACAAGGCTAGGGCTAAGGACCACAAGTTTACTCCATGGTTATTTATCTAGGGAAAAGGATCCTAGGATGACTCCATGGTCATCTATTCCGGTCAAAGGACTCCAAGTTGATCCGATGGTCATCTGATTAGGGTTGCAGCCCCAGAATGATTCTATAATCATTTACTCGTACTTGTATGCAGGAAGTAATAAGTTTCTTGCTAAGCCTTGGCTCACGGGTGCTATGTGGTGTAGGTAAAGGAAAAGAAACTTACCCAGCCATGAGTGGAGAGCCTAGGTGACGATGTGTACATATGCAGCCGCTTGATCACCACGACCAAGGTTTCTCAGAAGAACTAGGGTGTAACCCTATTTTTTCCGCTTAGGTTGGCGGGTTGTAACTTTTGGAATTGTAAACAACTTTGTAAATGTTATCATGGGATCCCATGTACAATTTAATGTTTTTTTTATGAAATATCCATTCCTTTTTACCAAAATTTTTAACTCTGGACAAGTAATCACATTTAGATGCACGTCTATGACCTAAAGACTCGTTTAACGGGTTAAGCACTATTTAAAATACACAGTGTGACGGTCTTGCCTAACTAGGGCGTTACAACTTGGTATTAGAGCGTGCCAAGGTTAAGGGTTTTTGTAGACAGGCTGGGCATGTACACTCGCTACTAAAGATGACTTAGGGTTCGGTAACTATTTATGTGGTTATTTGTTTAACTACTTAAATAGGATATAAATGTTTTACCTGCATGCCTTATTAGGTAGCATGAGTATACTGATAGGGCTTCGCCCTTAACTGCTACATGATGAATAAGAATGTGCTTATTAGCACTGATATTGCTTGGGAATGCCAAGGAACCGCTTATTAGCATTGCTGTATGGACATGTGGTTTAAGACACGCTCATTAGCGCTGTCATAGATGCATGTATGCCAAAAAAAAATGCTTATTAGCATTGTTAATTGTTATGAATATGAACCGACATGCTTATTAGCATAACTGTTGAATGTGAATGCGTATCTGTTTGATCTTGGACTGTGAGGCGACAAGAGGTTTAGTTATCACTACCTAACTGGCTGCATTGATTCTTGTAGCGAGGTATAAGGTTGAATGTATGCTTCCCAAGTAGATTGAGTCATCAACTGACCAGGAAGATCAGGGTTAGAATGATAGACAAGGTCAGGATAATGACCAGGGTCAGACCCCTCAGCCAGCTCCTGAGAATTGGCAGCAGTTGCTTGTTGATTTGCAAGCAAGGGTATTGAGGTAGGAAGAAGAAATCCGCCTTTTGAGACAGCAATAGATTCCTACAGGGAACATCTTGCCAGAGGCACCACCTGTCATGGTGCCAACAGTTGAGCAGCCACAAAAGGCTGGGAATAAATGGGAACCCCTTTATGAAATGTTCAGGAAACAACACTCTCCGGTCTTTGAGGGTAGTGCAGATCCGGCTAAGGCTGAGCAGTGGATGAGTATGGTTACCACCATTCTAGACTTTATGAGGGTATCTAGTAATGAGAAGGTGGCTTGTGCCACATATATGTTTCGGGAGAATGCCCGAATTTGGTGGGAAGTGATATCCCAGACCAGAAATGTTAATGCCCTAAGTTGGGAAGAGTTTCAGACTCTGTTTAATGAAAAGTACTATGATGATGCCATCAGGGATGCAAAAGCTGAAGAGTTTAGTAAACTGCTTCAAGGGAGTATGTTAGCAATCGAATATGCTTTGAAGTTTGATAGACTAGCAAAGTTTGTCGGGGAACTGGTGCCCACTGATGGGACCAGAAGGGAGAGGTTTCTCCAGGGGCTATAGCCTGGGATGTTCGCATTACCACTGTGTCGGGGTGACTACTTATGCACAGGTGGTTGAGTGCATGCAGCTGAGAGCGCATAGAACAAAATCTGGCATGATAACGTGGCCAGGAGAGACGTAAGGAGGGTGGAACCTCCATTTGTGAGTTTCGGTAGGGGCAGAGGTCCCAGTGATTAAAAAAGGAAGGCTCCTAATGCCTTTCTAGCTCCAGGCCCTGACAGGAGACCACGTGGTATTCCAATCGGCCGCCAGGGCGGAAATGAGGGCTGGAGGATTTTTCTTGAGTGCGCTAGATGCAAGAGGAGCTATATGGGGGAGTGTCGGGCAAATGCCTGCTTTTTATGTGGGATAGTGGGACATCTAAAGAAAGATTGCCCGAGGGCAAGAAAGGAAGCGCCAAGGAAGGCCGACAGCTCAGCCCCAACTTGAGTGTTCGCTTTGACTCAGGCAGAAGCTGAGACTTGTCCCTCGGTAGTTATAGGTCATATTTTTAGTGCTAGAACCCCCTATACTGATTTGATTGATCTGGTGCTACACATTCTTTTGTTACTAGTAGAATTATTGATATATTATGTAGACCATGTGATTATTATGTTGTGGGGTTCAGGACCTTATTATCCACTAGGGAGTTAGTAGTATCCAGGAGATGGGTCAGATCATTGCCAGTGACAGTGGAGGGTAGAGAGTTATCAGTTTATATGATAGATTTGGTTATGACCGAATTTGACATGATTTTGGGTATGGACTGGTTGGTGAAGTATATGGCAACGATAGATTGCATAAGGAAAATGATAACCTTTGAGTCTGAAGGTGACGAGCCTTTTGTATTTGTTGGCACTGCGCATGGACCCCTTGTACCTATGATATCTTTGTTGAGGGCTAGAGATCTATTCCTAGGTGGTTGCATAGGATTCTTTGCTAGTGTGGTAGATACCGCTCAGGTCGTGCCAGTGGGGCCAGAGGAGATCAGATTAGTCTGTGAGTTTCTGGACATGTTTCCAGATGATTTACCAGGGTTGTCACCACATAGATGTAATAACCAAGGTTATTATTTTCTCATAAGCTCATTAAATATGACTTGAGTTGTGGAATAAAGATTTCTTTAAGCTTAAATTATTTAAGTTATGATTTTATGACTTAGAATTAATTATAGTTTGGGTAATTATAATTGTTATCCAAAAAATTGGCATTGATGACATGGCAAGTAATCCCTGGACACGTGGCTGACACCTGGAAGAGCTCTGCTAGTGTATCGACCAGAAGACGTATTAGAAGCAGTAAGCTGCCCAGTCTTACCTGCGACCAGTCTGGTCGATAGTTCCGCATGAAACGTAATATTACTATAAAGATCTTTGTAAATCCCGAATTTAACTCACACAATCTCCTGAGTATCCGATTATTCAGGAGAGAATATCTGTAACAATCTTGTGTAATCCCCCTTGAGCCTATAAATAGAGAAAGATAGCTCAAGGAAGGGACTTTTGGCTTTTGAGTTATTTAAGACTAGAATAATTCTCCTTGGAATATTGCATTGTTCTTCAGAGGTTAGTGAAACTCATTGAACCCTTGTTCTTTGATCACCCCTTTGATTCTCATATCAATAATAATCTAAGTGGGCGTAGGTCATTACCAGATCCTGGGGCCGAATCACTATAAAATATCGTGTTCTTACTACTTTTTGCCATTCGATTCTTGTCAACACATTCATTCACATCAAGCATATTCTGACTCCGTGTCAGTTGACCAAAATCTGGGTCAACATTCTGGTGCTTTCATTGAGAGCTTGATTTATCATTGTTGAGAAAATCAATGGCGAAAACTGCAACGAAAACTGGACAGGCGGCCGCCGCGGCACCGTCGAACCCGCCACCTCCTCCTCCTCCTGCAAGCGTGGCTAAGGATGAGCCACATTTAGATTTTGAGGAGGAAGAAATGGATGATACGACGCTGAAAAGTACTCTGGGAGCACTGCAAGAAGAGCTGGTTAATCTGAGAGCCAGTCAAGAGACAGTTGCCGAGGTTATGGCACGGCAGCAGCAGGAGATTGAGCGGCAGCGCACGGAGTTAAACGAAAGGCAGACGGAGATGGACCGCCGCCAGAGCGAAGCCATGGCAGCCCTTGAGGCAGCCTTACAACTGGCTAGGAATCATGCCGCGCCTATCTCGCAGCCTGACCAACCTGACAGTGGGACACCCCAGAGGGGTCCCAATCTTAGCCCACCAATCCAGCCCTCAAGTCCGCAAAGGCCCGAGCAGCCTCAGGTTCCCCATGACGATGTTCCACTGGGCCCTGGGGCACAACCACCATCCCCAGCTACTCGAGGTAATCCCCCGCAACAGAGGCAGAATAGGGCCGAGCGTTAACCTCACAGTCCTAGACGTCGTAGGGGTGATGATCCAAACCTACTAAACAGAGGTCAGTACCCTCCTGGTAACAGGAGGGACTCAGAGTTAGGCTCTGTGGTCCGGGGTCCCCCACGGCATGATAATGCACGGGGACACAACGACCAGCGCAGGCCGCCCTCTAATGCTCGAGTCGCTTCAGCCAGGGATGGAAATCGAGGGAACAGTAAATCCCACCATAGCCAATCGAGGTACAGAGATGGCCATGGATATAATGAGGTCGAATCAGGCAAGGGAAACACTGGTCGAAGGAATGAAGAAAGAGGTAAAGGCGGGAGCCAGGTACCTCAAGATGACCAACCCAATAGACGGGATGCTGGGGGGCAGCCCAGGCAAAATAATGTCTTCAACCGGCTCAGGGGTAGCGAGCAGCGGAGAAGAGACGAGGATTTGCGAGATGTACTCAACGATCGCCACGAGCGACATGGTGAGAACTTCCCCCCAGCAACAGAGGCTACAGCGATTCCTGCCGCTGTACAGGCCCAGATAGACGTCCTCAACCAGGCAGTACAACAACTGGTCGGGGGAAGGACATCTTACATCGACCACGTTAGGAGGAAAGGCACTCCTTTCGAACAGAGGATAGCTAATGCAGAAACTCCAAGCAAGTTCAAAATGCCTACGCTTCCAAATTTTGACGGGTACGGAGACCCAGTATCCCATGTCAATAAGTTTGAAATACAAATGGATATTCAGAAAGTGTCTGAAGACGCTCGGTGCAAGATCTTCCCTGCAACACTTTCTGAAGCCGCGCAGGAATGGTTTTTTAAGTTCTCACCCACAAGCATAGTTTCCTGGGAAATGTTTGTAAGGGAGTTTTACGGACAGTTCTATGCAGGTCGTGTGCATCCGACCAAAGCAAACCAGCTGGTTGAAATTCGCCAGCAGGATGGAGAATCAGTGAAGGACTACATCCAGCGCTTCATGCGAGCAGCAGCTGGAGCAAAAACGGTGGGAGACGAAGGCAAAATGATGGCCATAACCGCAGGGGTTAGGCATCGTTCCCCTCTCTGGAAAAGCCTTCGAAAGGAAGGAGTAAGAACTACCCAGGAATTCCTAGACCGGTCTGATCGTTACATCAAGCTCGAAGAAGCCATTGCCAACGATGGAAAGCCTTCTGGCAAGGATAAGAAAGCTGCCGAGCCCGCCAAAGCCGCCAATGGGTCCAAACCTAATGGGAACGGCAAAGGCAACGGGAACAGCAACGGCAATGGCAAGAATAGTGGAAAACGGCCGTATAACGAGCCTTCCACCTCCGACAATAAACGAGCGAAGGGTAACCATTATGAACCTTGGTTCACTAACTACACTGCCCTCGTTGAGTCTCGGGGAGAGGTTTATCAGGCCACAAGCTCTAGTGTGCCTTATAAAAAACCTGGCCCCATTCGAAAGGATATTTCGAAGAGGGACACTACCAAGTTCTGTTGTTACCATAACGACTACGGACATGTCACCAACGAATGCAACCAGCTGAAAGACGAAATCGAGTTCCTTATTAGACAAGGACACTTAAGGAGATACGTACGGGCCTCGGGAAATTCCCCACGAAAAGCTCCGGGTGGCAACGAGCAGGCTCCCACGTGCCAACGCTCGCCACCCTTACAGCTTGCCCCCGTGAATGGCACACTCTTAACCATCTGTGGAGGGCCACACCTCGCGGGAAATAGCGGAAAGGCCAGGGAACGATATGCTCAGACCTTGCGCCATGACCAGGACATCGAGATGATGACTATTGAGGACCGTGCACCAAAAAAGGCTCAGTCAGACGAAGGCGAAATAACCTTCTCTGATGGCGATGCCCAACACGTCCAGTTCCCACATTCCGATCCGCTGGTCGTGGACATCCAAATGGCCAACATGATGGTGAAAAGAGTGTTGGTCGATACAGGAAGTTCGGTGAATATCCTGTATAAGTCTTCGCTGGAACGCATGAAGCTGTCTGTTAAGGACCTGGAGCCCTGCAACCAAACGATATACGGCTTCTCTGGAGAAGGACTCGCCCCCGCCGGATTGATCAGACTACCAGTGACGACAGGTACATCGCCTGCTACAAGGACATTACTCGCCACTTTCGTAGTGGTCGATTGCCCTTCGGCGTACAATGCCGTCATTGGGAGGCCTATACTAGTTGATCTACGGGCCGTCATCTCTATGTGGCACTTAGCCATGAAGTTCCAAATGGATGCAGGAGTAGGACGCGTGTTGGGAAACCAAAGGGAAGCCAGGGAGTGCTATAACGCCTCAGTAACGAAGGCGAAAAAAGGAGCATCAAAGAGCACTACCTCGGATTGGTTGCAGATGGCAGTTGATACACAAACCCAATCCGGTGACGAAGTCACCAAATAGGGTGTTGCCCAAAGTGAGGATAGAGACTTAGATCCTCGCTTTGGGGATTTTGAAGAAAATGTTGGACCCGTTGAGGACCTGGAAGAGGTCCAACTCGACGAAAAAGACCCGACCAGAGTCGTAAAGGTCGGGAAGAACCTAGAGCCCACCACGAAGCATGCACTGGTGGAATTTTTGCGGAAGAACCAGGAGGTTTTTGCCTGGTCGCACAAAGACATGGCTGGGATAGATCCTGCAGTTATCAGCCATGTCCTGAATATAGACAAGACTTTTCCACCCGTGCAACGAAAGAGAAGGCTGCTCGATAAGGATAGATCGCGAGCCTTAAAAGAAGAAGTTGAAAGATTAAAGGAGAATGGGTTCATCAGGGTGGAATTTTATCCATCATGGGTCTCCAATCCAGTGCTGGTTCCCAAGCCTAACAGAAAATGGCGAACCTGCGTGGATTTTACAGATCTCAATAAATCCTGCCAGAAGGATTGCTTCCCACTCCCAAGAATCGACCAGCTGGTCGATGCTACTGCAGGACATGAGATCCTGTCGTTCATGGATGCATATTTAGGCTACAACCAGATTAGCATGAATCCCCCTGATGAGGATCACACCAGCTTTTGGACCGATACGGGCTTATACTGCTACAAAGTAATGTCGTCGGACTGAAAAACGCAGGTGCGACTTACCAATGGCTAGTCAACCACATGTTTAAGGAGCTGATCGGAGTAAACATGGAGGTATACGTGGACGACATGCTGGTAAAGTTAAAAAGGCAGAAGGACATGTAAGGGATTTACAAGAGTGCTTTAATGTATTGAACAAATACCAAAAGAAGTTAAATCCCTTGAAATGCTCCTTCGGAGTTGGATCAGGGAAGTTTTTGGGGTTCATTGTAAATTCAAGAGGAATCGAGGCCAACCCCGACAAGATAAAGGCCCTGATCGACATGAAATCGCCAGAAAGGGTCAAAGATGTACAAAGTTTAACTGGGAGAATCGCAGCCCTAAGTAGATTTATTTCGAAGTCAACAGACAAGTGCGTCCCTTTCTTCAATCTACTTAGGGGAAATAAGAAGTTTGAATGGACAGGAGACTGCGAACAGGCATTCTAGGCCTTGAAAACTCATATGGCACAGCCTCCCATCTTATCAAAGCGATTTGAAGGAGAAACTTTGTTTATTTACCTGGCAATTACTGAAGTTGCTGCTGGTGCGAAAAGACTAAGGCGTGCAGAAAGCAGTCTATTATGTTAGCAAGAGACTAATTGGGGCAGAATTGAGATATCCACCAATTGAAAGGTTAGCATATTGCTTAATCCTGGCCTCTAGGAAGCTGCGCCCTTACTTCCAAGCCCATCCTATCACGGTTTTAACTTACCAGCCCTTGCGGTAAGTCTTCCAAAAACCAGAGGCGGCAGGGCGATTATTAAAATGGGCAGTCGAACTAGGGCAGTTCGATATAACCTATTCACCGCGAGCAGCAGTCAAGGGACAAGTCTTGGCCGATCTTATTGCAGAATTCATAGAACTCCCAGACAGCGAGCAATGCGAATCGCCTAGTGTGCCTGAGCCTCAAGAGAAAGCTCCTTCGTGGAAGTTATTCACGGATGGATCATCCAACGAATCCCACGCAGGAGCGGGAGTGACATTGATAACACCTGAAGGGCATCGATTTCACTGCGCCATCATGTTCGACTTCACTGCGTCAAATAATGAAGCCGAATACGAAGCGCTCATCGCTGGATTGAGAATGGAAAAAGATATGAGCATAAAGGCGCTTGATATTTACAGTGACTCACAGCTGGTCGTGAACCAGGTTCTAGGAGAATATCAAGTGCGAGGCTTAAAAATGGTGGCCTACTTGAATAAAACAAAAGACCTGCTAGCACAGTTCACGGAATACACCCTTCAGCAAATACTGCGGGATCAGAATTCAAATGTAGACGCCTTAGCCAAACTGGCTAGCGAAAAAGATGCTGACACCTTGAACATTGTGCCAGTAGAAATACTGAGTGAGCCAAGCATACAAGCGGTTGAGATCAATATGGAGATTCGAATGGAGGATACATGGATGACACCTTCCCTGGAGTATTTGACGAACGATGTGCTACCAGCCGATAGAAACAAAGCCAAGACTCTACAAAGGCGGGCTGCTAGGTACATACTGGTCGATGGTATTATGTACCGAAGAGGATATTCAATGCCACTACTCAGATGCGTTACACCAGAAAAAGCTAAGGAACTCATGAAAGAGGTGCATGAAGGCTTCTGCGGGGATCACGTTGGGGGGCAGAGTTTGGCAAAGAAGATTCTGCGGCAAGGCTACTTCTGGCCAACTATGAACGAGGATTCGATGGAGTTTGTACGAAGATGTGATAAATGTCAAAGGTTTTCCAAGATTCCACGAGCAGCTCTAAACGAATTGAAACAAATGCAAAGCCCGTGGCCTTTTGCAGTGTGGGGGATAGATTTGATTGGATCCCTACCTACGGGGAAAGGAGGAGTAAAGTACGCAGTCGTGGCAGTCGATTACTTCACTAAATGGGCCGAAGCTGAACCCCTCGCCACCATAACGACCAAGAAAGTTCTTGACTTTGTCATCAAGAACATTGTTTGCCGCTATGGCTTGCCCAGGAAGATCGTTTCAGACAACGGAACCCAATTTGATAGCGACTTATTCACCGACTTCTGCGAAAGGCATGGAGTTATTAAAACCTTTTCTTCAGTTGCGCATCCCCAAGCAAACAGGCAGGTCGAAGCTGTGAATAAGACTCTTAAAGATACCCTGAAGAAGAGACTTGAAGAAGCTAAAGGAGCATGGCCAGAGCAGCTGCCTGAAGTCCTCTGGTCGTATAGAACATCTCACCGAACAGCGACAGGACATACCCCATTTTCCTTAGCCTATGGATATGAGGCGATGTTGCCTGTCGAATTAGATCCACCCTCACATCGACGTATAACGTATGACCAGGACCAGAATAGCCAACTGATGATGGAGTCCCTAGACTCAATTGACGAGATACGGGAGAAGGCCCAACTCCGAGTTGCCGCTTACCAACAAAAATTCACCCAGTACTTTAACTCCAAAGTTAAAGAAAGAAAATTCAACGTCGGTGAATTGGTGCTACGACGAGTTTTCTTAAATACCCGCGACCCCACTGCTGGAGTACTCGGACCTAATTGGGATGGACCTTACCAGATCGAAGAAGTCCTTCATTCGGGCACCTACAAACTTGCACGCCTAAATGGAGATCTCGTTCCACGTTATTGGAATGGAGAACACCTGCGCAAGTATTATCAGTGAACAGTCCTTTTTAAAGGACTGGCTTGTATAAAATTTTACTTTTTACAAGTTTTGCAAAGAGGGTTAGCCACGTTGTATGGCTAATCGCTCGTATAAGTAAGATTCTATTTTAGAATCACTCGTAAAGACATGTTTAGTCCATTTTTAATACGAGATTATAAGGGACTGTGCGCAGCCAGTCATTCTTGCCAACCTTTGTGAATTTATATTTACAAGTATTTGTTCATTACGCGTGTTGTTTTGCTGTATTACAAGTATTACTTTTTCACCCGAGCAGAAATGTTCGAACAGGTCATGGTCAAGGCAAGTGATCAAGGACCTAAAGCTCCTCGATCACTTGGGGGGCATATAAGGCACATCGATAGGAAAGCGTACCATGAGGTATGTAAACACATGAAAAAAATGAGTGAAAGCATGCTAAGGTACTTAGAGTATTTTTCAAAATTTATATTTTGTTAAATCAAGCCAAAGTACTATGCTAAGTTCGGTCATACGGACAAATGTTATAATAAATGAAAATATTATAGCATCATGATGCAATCTTTTACACCGCAAGCATCACTGCTTGGATGTAACTGTTTAAATAAAAGGAAAAGTTTGCTGCTCATGCAGCAAATTCAAAAAAAAAAAAGGGGTATTGTCTTTACATCATGACCCGTGGGTCGTGTAATCAAAAGAAAGAAAAAATAATAAAGCTCAAGAGGCATTGGGAGCAGGAGGGTCTTTATCAACATTCTGATTGGTCGCGTCCTCAACGACTCCTTCTTCTTCTGCACCAGCAATGCTTGGGGAAGCAGGGACCCTTGCTATGGCCTCCTCTTCAGCCAGTTGGGCAGTGCAGCGAGCCAGCTCAGCAGTCCTAACATCCTCTAAAAGATAACTGAAGTTGGTGCCCTGATTGTGTTTCCAGAAGTTGTAAAAACACCGGAGTGTCGTCTTCTTATACCTTTCCAGATTCTTGGAGTTGTCAAGCTTCAGCTGCTCCACTTGGCTCTCAAGGGTGGCGATGGCCTCGTCCTTGGACTTGAGCACCTCGCCCAGTCTCTTGACTTCGCGATACTGGACTCGGCTGAACTCCTGGTACTCCTCCCTCTGCTTCCTAATAGATGCCTTCGAAGCTTCAGCCTCCGATAGCTTCGTCACCGCGGCATCCCTCTGCTGAACCATCGCCTCCAACTCCTTTGCATGACTGGCCTCTGCAGCCGAAAGTTCCTCGGCCACTTTCACCTGGTGCCTCTCGATAGCCTTTGCCCGAGCCTGTTCGATGGTGGCTTGGGTGCGGGTACGAGCAGCAGTTGCAGACAGCAAAGCCTGAGGACAGAAGATAAAGTTAGAACCTGTTGCAAAGATTAAAAAAGTCTAAGGCCAAAGAGATAAAGAAGCACTTACGCTGGCTATTTCGTTCAGGGTCATGTTCAGAATTTGGTCAACCCCCATACTCTCTGCCTCAACCATAGCATTTTTTACGTGGTCGTTCTTCACGATGTGCGCAAGACGGTCTTTTGCTGCTCGTAAGGCATGGCTCGAGAGTTTGGCCCCAAGAGTTTCTTCCCGCTTGTTTTGTTCCCTACTAGGTGCATCCGGAGGGTTTGTCGGAGCAGGAGGAGTCGGGGCCGAAGGAGTCTCCTTCTCAGCAGGAGCTGGAGGATGAGCAGAAGTTTGCCCAATTGGCACGTCCTTGGAAGCTTCTGTTCGACTCTTTTTGGTAGGTCCCTGGCTTGTTTCGCCGTTGTGTCTCCTTGATGGCTTTCGCCGGAGTTGAGGAACCTCCTCTTCCTCCTCAGCCTAGTATAAGTCGAAGACGTTGGGAGTGGCCATATCTGCACACAAGTAAAAACATGCAAAGGGTAAAGATAAAGGCAAATTAAGACTCTTTATCAAACAAAAAAGAAGGTCGCAAAGTTAATACCCGAGCTACAACTATTGGTCGCTATACTATTGACTTTATTAGTCATACACTCATTATCTGTCATGAAGAAGTCTGGCCCTAGATTTGGAGTATATGTAAAGTTGCTCTCCCCGTCAAACAAGTGACAGGGAATTGGCAAGCTATTTAAAAGCAAAATAACTTTACTGTTCTCATCAGAGGATTCCCCCAAGTCCACAACCGGCTCTTTGGCCTTTTGTTTCCCATTGCCTTGGGGAGCAGAAGGCCTTTCTGCGGAAGGATTGCCCGTGGGCTCCCTGATTGTAACCCCCGTCGGCCTCCTTCGTGGAGGAGACGCAGGAGGTTGCTGCTCGGGAACCCCCTCGGCAGTGGCATCGGCTACCACGAGTCCTCTTGTTTCATGGCGAGGAGCCAGGAGGCCGAACATCCTCAAGTTTTTATCAGTAACCAGGGACTTGACGCTTTTTTCTGCGTCTGTCATCCTGGCCAAAGCATTGGACCTCAACACCATGTCCGATGTTGGGGTCGGACGTAACCATGGGCCTGAAAAACAAAGTATACTTTGAGAAAGATGAAGGAAATTTCGATGATTGAAAAGTATCGACCAGTAAAATAGCACTTACCCCCTCGAGCGAAGGCCAGGTTGTTGCTGGTCAGGTCCGGCGTAAGGAAGTACTCCTTGCTATACTGCCCCATGTTGGATATGTGCGTGGTGGCACTCAGGAACGTTCAATTTGTCTCCTGGTGACAAAGATGGAAGAAGCCCGTCCCATACTATTGCGGGTTGGACTTAAGGTCAAAGAGATAATTGACCTCATGCGGGGTAGGCTCTGGCCAATTTTTAAGTTTGTACAGGATATAGAGTGCGTCCAGCATTCTACATCCGTTTGGAGTAATCTAGAAAGGAGCGACATCAAAATAATCGGCCACCCCCTGATAAAAAGGATGTAGAGGGAGGTTAGCCCCCGCCTCTATGTGATACCGAGACCAAGCACTATATACACCTCCGGGGAGGTTAGCCCTTTGGTATGCAGAACAAATTTTGAGGTTGACCCCTGTGAGGGGATACTTCCTGAGATAGTTGGCAAGCATCCTGGGAGTCACAAGGCTGGTCGAGGAGATATACCACTCGACATCAAGCAGATTCTGATGGCGAGGGCATGCTCTAACTTGGATGTTAGGGTTAGGAACAGGATTGTCTCGACCGCTGGTCGAGGGAACCCTAGCCTGCGAATCAGGCTGGGCAGGAGGGTTTGGACTGTTGTCGGAGTCAGGTCTTTTCTTGCCTAAAGATTTGGAACAGGCCATTTGAGGAGGAGAAGGACGAGGTCTGGAGGAAGATTGTGAGAAAGGAATCTCATGAATTCGGTCAGCCGGTTGTTCTTTGCCTTCGAGCAGCTGGGCGAGAAGATTGTCGTCGATGGGCCGTTCACCTCCCCACAAATCTGGCATCAAAGTCTGCAAACAGAAGAATGGGGAGGTGAGGATAGAGAATTTTTAAAGACTTTTTAGAGTAGCACTGGTCGAGTATAAAAGTCAAGCTTTTATACAACAACATTCTAACAAAAAGCTAAATCTTTCTACACGAACAGTTTGAGAAATGGATCAAAGGGTGAAAGTAAAAAGTTTTTCAAAAAAGCTTTTTCAACTCCCCTTAGGGCGGGAAAAACCTATTTTCCAACTAGCCTAAAGATCGAATTTTTACTTCGACTTTACGTCCTAAAAGCATGATCCCAACTATTAAACTAACTCGTAACCTTTTTCGCCTACAAGACATTCTACTCACAAGCATCTCAAACCAGAATCAGATGAACTCAAACAGGCAACATACAGAAGCATGCATCATGAAAATTTGAAGCATAAGGATTAAAAAACTTACCAAGAAAATGGTCGTGGAGATTGGAAAAGAGTCTTCGGAAATCAAGGAACTCTCGGACTGAGTCTTGAAATTGCAGAAGAACAGTCTCCGGAGAAGGTTAAAGCTCTGGTTTTTAGGGTTTCTTAAGAAGACAATGGCGTGCGTAAAAAGAAAAAAGGAAGTTTGGAGATGTTATATAAGTTTGTCTGTGGCATAAAAAAGGTGCAATCATCAGTTTCCCTTTTTCGAAGTATGGGGGAGCGGAATAGCCGTCGAATTATTACTGGGGAACCGAAAAGTCATGATTAGACAGGAGTAGGCTGCTTTTTCCAAGAACACACGAAGGGTTCTGACATGCATGGTGAGGTTACCGAAGAGTCGTTCGCTCAAAAGTTTATTTATTGCTCGTAATAAATAAACTTGGGGGGCAAATGTTATCCAAAAAATTGGCATTGATGATGTGGCAAGTAATCCCTGGACACGTGGCTGACACCTGGAAGAGCTCTGCTAGTGTATCGACCAGAAGACGTATTAGAAGCAGTAAGCTGCCCAGTCTTACCTGCGACCAGTCTGGTCGATAGTTCCGCATGAAACGTAATATTACTATAAAGATCTTTGTAAATCCCGAATTTAACTCACACAATCTCCTGAGTATCCGATTATTCAGGAGAGAATATCTGTAACAATCTTGTGTAATCCCCCTTGAGCCTATAAATAGAGAAAGATAGCTCAAGGAAGGGACTTTTGGCTTTTGAGTTATTTGAGACTAGAATAATTCTCCTTGGAATATTGTATTGTTCTTCAGAGGTTAGTGAAACTCATTGAACCCTTGTTCTTTGATCACCCCTTTGATTCTCATATCAATAATAATCTAAGTGGACGTAGGTCATTACCAGATCCTGGAGCCGAACCACTATAAAATATCGTGTTCTTACTACTTTTTGCCATTCGATTCTTGTCAACACATTCATTCACATCAAGCATATTCTGACTCCGTGTCAGTTGACCAAAATCTGGGTCAACAATAATTATTTTAGCATATGATTAAATTAGTGTATAGTATTTAAATGCAGATGTAATTTGATGTATTAAGAAATGAACATGAGGCATTAAACTAAGTCCAAATATTAGAATTAAAATGAAAACCAAAATAGCTTAGTCTTAGGCTTGGCTCAAAAATAGGAAGGATTTGATTTTTTTTTTTTTTTAATTTAAAGATAGGCAAGATTAGATCTATTTGAATTAAGTGACTATGTGTCAAGAAGAGTTAGATAAGTAAATGTAGTTTTCGTAACTTTAGAGTGCTGTAACTTCAGGATTAGTTTTGACCTATTTATATTAAGATTTTGGAAAAATAGTATTTCTAAAAAGTTTTAGATAATTTAATTAGCTATTCAACGGTATAAAAATAACCTAAATCAGACTTTTATAGCTCCAGTTACATTAATCTTACTACAGAATGGTCTAGAGTTACGAGATATAGAATAGTAGTTTGGACTTTGACTAAAGTTTGAACCTAATGGAGACTATGTGGCATACTTGGAGATGATGTAGCAACAAGAAGGGAGTAAGACTAGGCTGGCCAAAACCATATATTGGAGGGAAGGTTCTATTTTTAAAATTTAAGTTGAATAGTGTGGAGAAAATCAAGGAAGGGAGTTGGGGTTTGAAGCCTATAAATAGAGACTTACCCTTCACCATTTTTCTCACACTCAAAAACCTCTCATATCAAAGTCCATAGTCCCAAAAGCTCTCTCCATTTTTCCATAAACACTATACATAGCCATACCCGAAATACTAGTCCTTTTAGTGCTCGGGATCTTTTTCTTCTATTTTCTTTATTTTTCCTTAAACACTATTGTCTTTCTAAACCCTATTATAGCTGAAATATTGAACCCCATCAAGCCAATAAATAGCCAAAATCTACCCAAGTATTCAAACTCTTGGTGTTGTTGTAGGAGATAGACATTAGAGAGAAAACTCAGGATTTTATCATTTTGGTTCTAGGTTGAAGGTATGGCTTTATGAGGTTTAGAAAATTCTTGATAGTATAGTTTTATTATAAGGCTCTAATATAAACATCTTATGTTGTATTTAAGGTTAATTGGTCGTTTTCTATAGCAAGAAATCTCTTCTCTTTCTTTTTCTCTCCACACTCAAGGTAAGGAAAATAGGTTAGATTTTATGTGTTATGATTATGTGTATATGTTATGTGTATGCATGTATATGTTTTATGTTGTAGTCGCTTGGGTATTATAGTTGCTTAGATAACAAATCAAATCCCAAGATTTTTATTATTATCGTAGTTTAGAGTTATGATTTACCCTACCTTGATTAGTAGACAAAGGACTTAGATGGATTATCATTTACTATTTTGTGATCTAACTTACCTCGATTAGTAGACTGAGGACATAGATGGTTTTATCACATACTACGGTAATGAGTTAATGACCATTAATATTGTAGTCCTATGTTTATATGATATACGTTTTTACGTTATATGTTTTATAGTATATGTTTTTAGTCTTATGATTTATGTTATGTTTTAGTAGATTTTTCCTTGCTGGGCATTAGGCTCATTCCTTTTATTTTAGATGATGCATGAAAATAAGCTTAGAAGGCGGAATGGATTCATGGCAGCTTTGGCATGTGTATTGGGAGAGGACTGAATGGATGGATTGTTGGAAAAGATCGAAGATGAAGTTTATATTTTGAGTCTTTTCTTTTATTTATGTATTTATTTTTCTGCATTCAGTATTCAAACAGTTGATTAAAGTTTTTGTTTTCTTATGATTTTATGTAATAACAATGGGATCTCGTATTTTGGATTTTTATAATAAAGTTTTATTATTTTATGTATGTATTCCAAAGTAGTAGTTATGCTTAGTAGTTTTTAATAGTCCGAGGTCTTTAAGTTTGTCGAGTCATTACAACAAGAGAGATTGAATTATGATTGGACTTGCACTAGGGACGGAGCCAGTGTCTAGGGAACCTTATAGAATAGCCCTGACAGAAATAAAAGAACTAAAGGTACAGCTGCAGGAGCTGTAAGATTTGGGTTTTATTAGACCCAATTTCTCACCATGGGGTGCATCAGTCCTATTTGTAAAGAAGAAAGATGGTTCTCTAAGGATGTGTATTGATTACAGAGAACTGAATAAGTTAACATTTAAGAACAAGTATCCTCTGCCAAGGATAGATGATATGTTTGATCGGTTGCAGGGTAAAATGGTATTCTCAAAGATAGACCTTCGATCTGGTTATCATCAACTGAGGGTCAAGGAGGGAGATATACCGAAGACTTCCTTTCATACCAGATTTGGGCATTATGAGTTCTTAGTCATGTCCTTTTGGTTGACTAATGCCTCAACTGCTTTTATGGATCTGATGAATAGGGTGTTCAAGGATTACTTGGACTGATTTGTGATCGTCTTTATCGATGATATCTTAGTTTATTCTCAGTTAGAGTCAGAACATGAGCAACATCTGAGGTTGGTCCTACAGAGACTGAGGGAACAAAAATTGGAAAAGTGGCCTAAAGGTTGGCCTTACCACCGGCACTGTCGGCCGTGCATAACGTATTTCACATTTCAGCTCTTCGGAGGTATGTATCAGATGTGACTCATGTGTTGAGTTACAAGGATCTGGAGCTTGAGGCAAATCTCTCCTATGAGGAACAGCCAGTTCAGATACTAGACAGAAAGGACAAGGTCCTAAGAAATAAAACAATACCTTTGGTTAAGGTATTATGGAGGAACAACAAGGTCAAAGAAGCGACCGGAGCTGGAGTCAAATATGCAGAGTCAGTATCCCGAGCTGTTCAGGTAAAATTTGGAGGACGAAATTTCTGTAAGGACGAGATAGTTGTAACGTCCCAAATTCCCTAATGTGGTTTAGTGCCTAGATTAGGGGGCCAAGAGGGCAATAATTGGTTTAATATGTAATTATATGCATGATTATGTGAGTTGTATTATTATATGGCTGTATTTGCATGTATATGGGGTCATTTCTTATAAGAAGGGCATTTTCGTAAGTTTGGCTCGTTGAGGGCATATTCACATATTTATGTGTATGTATGTGATAAATGGGTGAGACCACATTATTATGTGGATATATTTGAGTTACTCAGCATGAGGCGATCCTAGGATGCAAGTTAGTGGTTTAGTCATAAGTTGTCTTACACGGATTCCTTAGCACTTGCTTGTGGAAATCTTTTATCCAAAAGCGAGCCTTCCCGCTTAGATAACATTGTAGTGAACACACAATGACTCAGATTAATTATGACGTTTGATTAATTAATTTTATGTCTTTAAGTTGAGTGATTAGGAATGAACTTAACAAATTTTCAGTACTTTAAAAGCATTTGCTCTTAAATCTTAAAACTTAGACTAAACCCTTGAATTTATAGTCTTATCACATTATTCATAAAAACATGCCAACAAATAATGGTGCTAGAAATTTTGAAATAAATTCTCAATTGCATAAAGAGACCATGTTCTTAAGCCTAACGAAATTTTTTTATTACCGCTTTCTTATTTTCCTTATAAAATAAAAGTGTTAAACGCTGTCTCCCACTTTATTAAAATTGTAAATAAAAAAGTCAATTTTCAGTAAATTAAGAAACTCATAAGTTTTATTATAAAAAAAAAAGTATTTCCTCAATTAACCAAATAAACAATTTTAGTCATATCTCACACAAGAGTACCATCTTTGTAATGCCCCGGTTACCCCAGAACAGTTACGATGAACTGGAAATTTGACCCATTGCATGAGTCCTTTGGTTAAAAACGTGTTCTAAGTGTTATTAATAGGTTAAGGTGAAAACCAATAAAAAGGAAAGGATATATTTTATTTGATACATAAAACTGTTCATGGGCCCACAAGAACATTTACAAGTTATTTACAACTCAAAAAGGTCATTATAGTTTCAAAGTTTCAAACCCCGCCGACCTAAGCGGCAAAATAGGGTAAACCCCCTAGTTCCTCTGAGAACTCCTTGGCCGTGGTGGTCAAGCGGCCGCATATGTACACATCACAACCTAAGCTCTCCACTCAAGGCTGGGTGAGCTTTTCTTTCCCTTTACCTGCACCACATAGCACCCATGAGCCAAAGCCCAGCAAGAAACATAGCATTATATGTAAACATCATCAAATGATTATCATTATAATCACACAGAGCTCATAGTTTTCAAACAAATGAGTGAATATCACTTGAGGTTCTGGTAAACCATACTGAGTGACTGACAAGCAGGTCACTGATTCAAATGGAAGAGTGGCTGCTAGGTAAGCCACTAGCCTTCAACAGGTTCTGGTAAACCATACTGAGTGACTGACAAGCAAGTCACTAATTCAAATTGAAGAGTGGTTGCTGGGTAAGCCACTAGCCTTCAAGCGCTTATAATATTCATCGAACTTTAGGTCGGTCCGGCATTAATGCTCTTTGAGTCATTCAATGCAAAAATTCGATTAGATCTAATCTTTATTGGCTTGCGTTGAACACGCTAAGACCGTCCTGACTAATGAGTCAGCGCAATGTGACCAGTGCCCAGTACCACTACCGAACCTGACTAATGAGTCACAGCTTCACAGTTGATACTAGCACCTTTGCCAAATCTGACTAATGAGTCAGTACCATGCACAAGTGAGCAACATTTGCTAAGTATTCCACAATCGATTCATGTCCACATTCATACAACCAACATGCCTCACGAATAACCATGCATGTCACATTTGGGGTGCAGTTTTCTTACCTCTGGTTCGAGCTAGAATGAATAAAAGAACGACCCTTGAGAACGATCAAGCTTTTGGTCCTTTAGCGGTTACCTGGTCATAACCAATTATGGTACTCCATCAATAAAATGAATAACAAAGGGTTCCCAAACCAAAACCTAGCCTCTGAGACATCAAACACTACTAAACCGAGTAGTAGGATCGACCCCGAGGCCTAAGGCTTGAATCCCCAAGATAAAAATCCATTTCTGGACAAAAATGCCCTATGGGCCGCGGCCCTCCCTAGCTGCGCCGCGGCTCGCCCCTCAAACAGAGGCGGCCTTTCCCTGTCAAGCATCGTGGGCCGCGGCTCACCATTGCCATGTCGCAGCTCATTACGCAAATCAGCAAAAACTAGAATTTCTCCCCTGTGTTCTTCCTTGAAACCAACCCTTCAAACCAATCCCAAACATCAACCTAACACCCAATTCAACCCCTAAACTTCATCTACAACTCACCCTCATCAAAACCCAAGTTAAACATCAACCTAGCTTCCATTAATTCCAACTATCCACCAAAGAATTACAAGCTGAAAACTTAAACCAAAACAGAGTAAAACCAGAAAGTTAATGGCTGAAGCTCACCTCAAACTTCAAATTAAACCCCCTTCAATGGATGAACCAATCCTATGAACTTAGCTCCTTGATTTCCTAGCTTGATTCCTCACTTTGAGCTCAAAAACTCCAAAGGGAAAATGAGAGAAAATGATGTACGGGAAGGAGAAAAACCTTGCTCTGTTTTCTACAGCCAACTAAAGCATCAGATAAATCCAAACCAAATTACCTAAATGCCCCTAGGTCATTTAAGGTTTATAAAGTCATCCCAAGGGTAAAATCGGTATTTTCCACCTATCTCGTTAATCATAATTAACGCTCTCCAATTCCCGCTAATCCCGATAATCTCAAACACCAATAATTCATATCCTGTTACCCTATAATTCCCGGTAACACTCTAATCATCACAATCACCCCGAGACTCCTCCCGAGCCTCGAACACAAACCTGTTATGACCAGACCGCTAATTAACATACCACGGTCGTCTCGTGCCAAATGGCTCGAACAAACCCACATTATAATGTGGTCTCAACATATATCACCGACATGCATACAAATATACAATTTACCCTCAACGGGCCAAATTACCATCACACCCCTGTAATTAGAAATATGGACTCACATGCATGCATTTCACATCACATTATAATATAATCTACATATACATGCATTTTATCAATTAATGGCATAATTAAACAAGTATGGCCCTCCCGGCCAACTATTCCCGCCAGTAAACCATAACGGAGAATTCGGAGCATTACAATCTTAAGATTTTTCAATAAAATGTAAAGCCTCATTATATTTAAATCAACTTAAATCTTAACACTTAATCCATAGAAAGTTCTTATATTTACTTTAAGAGAAAGAAACATGATTTGACTAGTGAATTATGACTTAAGTTTTAAAAAAAACCAAATTTGTCCAAAACATAATTTGATTTGACAACCATTTTAGAAAAAACAAAACTCACATTCTATGGGATATTTCTTAGTCAACTCTTGCAAGACTTTTAATTAATATAAAAAGAGTCCAAATAATTAAAATCATCTAAAAATGTTGATTTTAAACTTGTCAAAACATTGCTCAAACATGCACTCTTCAAGTTGTCAGCTTTTCACTCCAACTTGCACATTAATAACAAAAAGCTTATAACGACCTAGACATAACGTTTTTTAGTGTTTCAAAATGCTAAAATCAAGTAATCTTCCTAAATAATGAAATGTTGAAAGTCCTATTTGAAACTTTGACCAATAAGCTAGTATTTGGCCCATTGGAAGCCACTGTAACAAAACCATCTTGGCAGCAAACAATTTTGAACATCTAAATTGGAAAATTTATAACTCCCAAACAATAGTGAATTTTTAAAAAATGTTTCATGGGATAAATATTCAATATGTCCAGAATATTCAGTAAACATTTCAGCCAAAAATAATAATTTTTACCCACTCAACTAACTGTTCAAGGTTTTAAGGACGGAACTACCAAATCCTAATCCAACTTGCACTAGATTCCCCAAAAGCTATTAACTTGAGTTATATAAAACATTTTTCAGTGGTTCAAGATGTTAAAATTGTGTACTCTCTCCAAATAACGCATTAAAAAACTCTCACAAAATAATTAGGTCGTTTAGGTATGTTTTGGCCCTTTGGAAGCCACTGAATTTTTTTGGCAGCAACCATGCATCAACCAATCCTATGGAACTTTGGATTCCAAGCTGCCAAACACCACATAAACAACATGCATGCATCATCAGCCCACTATATAACCTTATTATAACCCAAATAACTAATTTATCTCACACAACAATAATCTAATTCAGAGTTGCTATAGCCATTAAAATGTTATGGTAAGAATCAAGATTTTTACCTCATTATGTTCAAGCCTTTGGGGTGGTTGAGCTCTTAGGGTTTCAGATCACTTCTCAACACTTCACATACTTAAATCCCTTCCCATTAACACTAAGAATCATATTATAGAGCTAGAAAAATAAAATGAGAGGGATGCTTAAAAAGATTTCGCTCTAGGGTTTACCTCTTTCAAAAATTTCCTTCTAAGCTTGCATGCAAGTAGATGATGGTGCTCACACTTGCATCAACCACACCTAAGTTTGGGATGATTGATGTGGTGAGTGTTAAACCAACATGCCTATAGTTTTAGAACCCTTAAAGGTTCGGTCAACATAGGAAGAAGAAGGAAAGAAAGATGGTAAGAAGAAACAAGAGAACTCACCATTTTTCTTAACTTTGGTTCAAGCTTTATTTGTGAAACCTTCAATGGAGCTTCTTCAACTTTTAAGGGGATGAGATGAATGGTGTTTCATGAAGTAGAAAACAATTATAAAAACTAACCAAGAAGAAGAGAAAAAGAGATGGAGAAAAAATGACATAGTTAGAGCATTTTTACCTTAGGATTTGTAGAGTTTTTTTTTTCTTCAATGGTGCTCTAAACTTCTAGAGAGAGAATGGAGCTTTGAGAGAGATGAGCGTGTGCTGAAAAAAAATCCAATAGACTAAGAGAGAGGGAGGTTTCGGTTGTGGTCTTTGGGTGGTGAGGATGAGTGTTGAGTTAGCTTAGTTTTCTTTTCTGTAAATGCCAAAAATTGGACATGATTCTGAGAGGGCCACAGTCAACACTCAAGAGAAAAGTCGAGGCTTCCCCCCAGTGACCTAGGGAACTCCAAGAAACCTTGTGTCTTACCCCACGTGAAACCCATGCCTCACAAAATCCCTTCACGTAACTGCCCGTCTTGCCCCACGCAAGTCCTTTCCGAGATCATGAACCTTGGTGCATCTCGCCTCGCATGCCCACCAACGGTCTCGCGCCTCACGTACCCATGCACAAGGCACCTCGCGCCAACGCACCCGCACGCACATGGGCCTCGTGCCAGGGTCTCGCCTCATACACCTACAGAGCCACGCTTTGTGCCCAGAATACACGCTTGGGGTCGAGAGGCCCTTCTCATTTTCATAGGGCCATCTCGCGAGATCCTTGATTGTTAGGCATCTAGGAATAACATATAAGGATCGCAACACTTGAAGCCCTTAGGAATAAGGTACCTTGCAAGGGTGAGGACTTGTGGCTCAAGGAGCTCATACAAATACGAAATGTACCTACAAACCAAGAGGAGGCGAAGTACGTACGAAGGTATGGCCCTGAATGCCCCAGGTGTCTGACCCTAAACACCACACCAGACAAGTGGTGGTCGTACGAATAGGGAACCTGATGTGGTCCTTCCCAGGCAACCTCTGACATCTATATTAGACAGGTAGTGATAGTACAAGTTGGTACAAATGGTGGAGGCACTACCTGCACATCTTTGACCATACATCAAATCTAACACCACTACCACCTGTGTCACTACGTCTGATACCGCTTCCCTGAAAATATACTTATGGACAATCTGGTCCCCTGGGACCACACTGTATTAGGGGCCATTAGAGCCCACTATAAAAAGAACCTCACTTCTTCATGGAAGGGGGTTGGAAAAATTCTTGTAAGATTAGATTACTCTAAGAGCAATATATGAGTTTTCTTTCTATTTTTCACTTGCAATCTTCCTTTAAGTTTCTATAAGTTCACTTGTGTTCATTAGATACTGATTGAAGTTTTTGAGATTTTCATCCTTATTCCGTTGATGAGTTTTTACCGTCAACAGTTTGACGTCGTCTGTGGGAAGGATAAGTGCCAAGCCACTGTTCTTCCATTGATTCCAGCAGGAAAAGATGCCAAGATGTTCTAGGCGACTGAGAGAGCCACGAGAGGTGGAAGTCCACCTTGACGGGGATCAGCTGAAAGCCTCCATGAAGAATCCTCCGCCACCCAAAAGTGTGGACGCCCCAAAGGAGCCCACGGTTCCTTGGGATGAAAGGGAGGCAAATTTTGAGAAAATCCTTTTTATATCACCAATAGAAAAAATGTGTGTTTTAATTTTTCTTTTGCTTGAGGACTAGCAAAACTTTAAGTTTGGGAGTGTGATAACTCTACAAAATAGAGTTATTTTACCACTTTTTATGTGCTAATTGTTGCTTAATTCTTGAGTTTTTAAGTAATTTATTAAGTTTTTAAGTAATTTTGAATTTATTGGGTTTATTTTAATTTTATAGATTTTTGTGTGTTTTTATAGTTATTTTGTTGTAAAATGTTATAATTAATTATTTGAATTATTGTTGTTTAGTTTGAGAAAAAAAAATGTTGTATTATTGAACTTAAATGTTAAATATAAATTAAGTTATAATTAATATTTTCAAAGAATTAAATTGATTTATTTTATAGTTGAAAATATTTTATTATGATTTATTTTATATTTATTTTGTAGGGAATTTATTGCATGCTTGTGTAAGAAAAGTGGTAGTTTTGAAAGAAAAGAAAGGCAAAATGGTGATTTTAAAGCATGGCCCAAGCCTCTTGCCTCAGCTGCCAGGCCCACGCCCAACTGGCCCAGCATCTTTGCCCACCTCAAGGGCCCTCCTGAAGCCCAGTCGTGTCCCTCCTCCATCCAGCCCAGCCGCATGAGCCAATGGGCCTGCACTCTTTCTGCCATCCGAAGCCAAGCCGTGTTCTTCCTCCTTCCCACGCCCAGCCCAGCCAAAACAGCCACCCAACCAACAGCCAACAAGCTCCCTTTTCCCCATTTTGTGCCCAACAATGTACCTTTGTCCCCTATGTCCAAAATGCCAACTTTTTACCCATTTTTCTACACATTTTCACCATAACATCATCATTACACCCTATAATTTACCTCTACATACCATATTTATTTTATTTAATTAATCTAATCAATTTAATTAATTTAAATTGATTATTTTAATAATCTCATTTTGGCTATAAATATGGAATTTTAAGACCATTTAGGGTGCTTAATTTTTTGTTACCATCTTCTTTCTACCATTCTCTCTTCCATTTTGGGTTTTTCAAGAGCATTTTCAAGTATGTATGTCATTTATTTTGTAATTTCTACTCTAGTTATGTGCTTCTAATCTTTTTCATAAGATTATTAAGATCATGATGAAGCAACTTGTAACTAGATAATATTTATGTTGTATGTTGATTTTCCTTGTAATGCAACAAAGTTTATGGATTTTTCTTCTTCATATATGTCTTTCATCTTCAATATCCCATATTTTGGATTGTTAGATAATATGCACTTTGTTCTTCATTTTGCAAAACATAATATTCTTTGTGTAAAATGTGTCATTAAATTGTACACATCCAAGCTTAGAACAAAAATATTATGTTTTTCCTTATAAATAATGTTATTTGATTTTTTTTTTTGTTTCATTAGGTTGATTCACATTAAATACTTTGAAATTATAATTTTTTAAAAGTGAAGAAAAATCCTATATTTTTAGAAGTAATTTGTGCTTAAAATTATAAATCTATTTGGAAAATGATAGTTTGATTTATTTTAACTATCAATAAAACTTGGGAATCAATATACTAATAAATATTATTAAACTTACATTTTGTGGATTCTAGTATCTTAATAATCTTTCCTTTTACCACTTATTTTAAAATCCTTATTGAGTTATTTTCATTCTCTTAAATAGCTTTATTTTAAATATTTTATTTTATATTCATGACATTAAATCTCATCAATCTTTGGAGCTAGGTTAGAATTTATTAATTTTGATTTTAAATAGTTTTCTTTTTTATTTTAGACAACTCCTTTGGGTTCGATCTTACACGAACACTATATTTCATATACGATTCGTGCGCTTGCGATTATAAATTTTTAAAACATACCCGTTTTGGGTCCATCAAGTTTTTGGCGCTGTTGCCGGGGAGTTGCAAGAAGAAAAGAAACGAAATTTATCTCAAGATTAGTAAATTCTTCTACTAGTTATTTTAATTTTTTTGCACTTAAAAAAAAGAAAAAAAAACTATATATACAAAAACATAAAAATATATATCTATAAAAACTAAAAAAAAAAGATAAAAAGAAAATTTGCGACAGTTCTACCACCCATAAAAAAAACTTACTTATATATTTATATTTATTGTTTTTTTTAGTTGACGACACTTGTGCCTCCTATCTATCTTTTTAATTTTTATAGTCGATGGCATTTGTGCCTCCTAATTTTGTTATAGTTTTATTCCTTGTATTTCTTTGTTAGTTGACGGCACTTGTGCCTCCTAACATTTGTTGTAATTTTCTTTATTTATCTTGTTGTAGTTTTTATTTTATTTTATTTTTGCAAGTTACTAGTTGATGGCAATTTTGCCTCCTAGACTTTTATCTTATGTTTTAGTTGATGGCACATGTGCCTCCTAATTTTTACCTTAATTTTGTTATGGTTGATGGCATGCTATGACTCCCTACTCTTGCCTAAATTTTAGTCTTATTTAATTTTTGCCTTATTTTTCTTTGTCTTTTATCATATTTTAGTGTAATTGTGAAAAAATACTTGAAAAAAAAATGGGAAACCTAAATCTTGTCCTGTCACCATAAGCAATTTTTGCTTAAAGGAAATTTGATCAAAATTCGCAATCCGCCTCTACTAATTAACCTCGGGGAGTTGTTAGTAGTGCGCGAGTAAGTGGAATCAAATAGGCCTGGGGACAAGTAAACCATAAAAATCATATTGTTGTGAAATCTCTAAAAAAATATATTAAGTATGCTTTGTGGTTGCGATTTTAACTGATCTTCCACATCAGAAAATTGTTTGTTTGACATTATCCTTGTTGCCTTGTTTGTAAAAATTGTATGCATCATTGGGAACGTAACTCTAAAAATTGATTAGTAAAAAGACGTTTATCTTTTTTTGAAATTGAAAGTGTTAGTAAAAATTCGAGCATCATGGAACCAATTGCTAATCTCGTTGATGAAAATGTTGTGCCTGAAAAAACTTTGCTTGAATATTTTGCACCTATTTCATCTAATGCTCCTTCATGTATTATTCTTCCAACCACTTCTGCTAATCATTTTGAGCTTAAACCAACAATCAGTCAATTATTGCCATCTTTTTATGGGTTAGATAGAGAGGATCTTTACATGCATGTCAAAGATTTCTTAGAAATTTGCTCAACATTTAAATTTCAAAAAATTTCTGATGAGACGGTCAAACTAAGATTGTTTCCTTTTTCATTAAAACACAAATCAAAACCTTGGTTAAATTCCCTTCCCACGGGGTCTATAACTACATGGGATCAACTTTATAATAAATTCTTACTGAAATTTTTTCCTATGTCTAAAATTGATAGTCTAAGGAGAGAAATCTCCGAGTTTTTTCAAAAAGATAATGAAGAGTGTTATGAATGTTGGGAAAGATTTAAAGATTTATTATTAAAATGTCCTCATCATGGTTTTGAAAAATGGAGACTTGTAAAATATTTTTATTATGGTTTGACTCCCTCTAATCGTCAAATGATTAGAGGGAGGCGTGGGACGCCCTTGAAGATTTATCTGTCAATTCACAACAATGGAATTATTTTGATCCTAGGTCTAGGTCAACTAATTCACCAAAAAGAGGAGGAAGGTATGAAGTAAAAGAAGAATTAGACTTAAGAACATCATTAGACAAATTAGCGAGAAAAGTAGAAGCTTTAGTTATAAGCCAAACTATAAACTCTCCAATACAACCAAGAAGCCTTTTCTGAGGAGGCCAATGCTCTTCATTCTTATGGGAAACCAAATGATAGCCCATTTTCATCCACCTACAATCCAAATTGGAGAAACCATCCGAACTTTTCATGGAGACAAAACCAACCCCAAATGAATCAAGGGCACCAATATAGCACACAAAACCAAACTCATGCCCCAAAAAATCAACCATATCCTCAACAAAGGAAACCTTCCTTAGAAGATACTTTACAACAATTTATGCAATCCACTCAACAAATCCTACAAAATCAATCTCAATCAATTACCAAACTTGAGACACAAGTAGGACAACTCGCCACTGCTTTAGCTGATAGAAAAAAAGGAACATTCCCTAGTCAACCTATCCCTAATCCAAAAGGTCAATATGAGATAGGAAAGTCTAGTCATAATCGAGAAGTCAAATCAATTTCAACTCTTAGGTCCGGAAAGAACATTGTCAAACCCGATTACATACCCGAGGTTGAAAAAGAAAAAGAAAAGAGTCAGCATTCTAGTTCTAATCCCAATGACTCTTCAAACAGGGAAACTCCAATCCATCCTTTCATTCCAAAAGCCCCATTCCCACAAAGATTACTTCCAATTAAAAAAGGCGGCCAATACAATGAAATCTTAGAAGTTTTTAAACAAGTTAGTATCAATATCCCTTTCTTAGATTCCATTAAACAAATTCCTGCCTACTCTAAATTTTTAAAGGATCTTTGTACTGTTAAAAGAAACACTAATGTTCCTAAAAAGGCGTTTTTAACTGAACAAGCTAGTTCCATTATTCAATATAAGAGTCTTGTTAAATATGAAGATCCTGGGTGTCCCACAATTTCATGCATTATTGGTGATCATTTTATTAACAAAGCTTTACTTGATTTGGGTGCTAGTGTGAATTTATTGCCTTATTCTGTTTATAAGCAACTTGGTCTTGGTGAGCTAAAACCTACCTCTATAACTCTTCAATTAGTCGATCGTTCTGTGAAAATTCCTAGAGGCATTGTAGAGGATGTTTTGATAAAAGTTGATAAATTTTATTTTCCTGTTGACTTCATTGTTCTTGATACTCAACCTGTGGAAAATATGCATGCTCAAATTCCTATCATTTTAGGTAGACCATTCTTAACTACATCTAATGCAATCATAAATTGTCGTAATGGTGTTTTGAAATTATCTTTTGGAAATATGACTGTTGAATTGAATGTATTTAATGTTGTTAAATCTATTGAGTGTGAGGAAGTGCGTGAAGTTAACATGATAGATAGTATTTGTGAAGATGATGGAAATGACTTACTTGACTTTTGTGAAAAATACTTTGGTATGAACTTGCATGTTGATGACTCTAATGAAGATGTGAATTCTTTGCTAGAGTCCATACCCTTAAATGAAACTAAAGTTGAACCTTTTTCACCCTTAGATCATGTTCAATCAATTTCTGAGTCTCCAAAGTTAGACCTTAAACCTTTGCCAAAAAATTTAAAATATGCCTTTCTAGGAGAATCTAAAACCTTACCTGTTATCATAGCATCCGCCTTAGATAAAGAACAAGAAGATAAATTGTTAGATGTCCTTAGAAAACATAAAGAAGCCATAGGTTGGACCATTGGAGACATTAAAGGAATTCGCCCATCCATATGTATGCATAGAATCCATCTAGAAGAGAATGCTAAAACCTTTCGGGAATGTCAAAGAAGGGTAAATCCAAATATGAAAGAAGTGGTTAGAGAAGAGGTCATAAAATTATTAGACGTAGGTATCATTTACCCCATTTTTGATAGTCAATGGGTTAGTCCAGTTCAAGTTGTACCTAAGAAGTTTGGGATCACAGTTGTTGAAAACGAAAAAATGGATTAATCCCTACTAGAATACAAACGGGGTGGAGAGTGTGCATAGACTATAGAAAGCTAAATAATGTTACTAGAAAAGAACATTTTCCATTGCCCTTTATTGATCAAATGCTTGAACGTTTAGCTGGCCATGGATATTATTGCTTTCTTGAAGGGTATTCGGGATATAACCAAATCCCCATTGCCCCAAAAGATCAAGAAAAGACTACATTTACATGCCCTTTCGGAACTTTTGCCTATCGTCGCATGCCTTTTGGATTATGTGATGCACCTGCGACTTTTCAAAGGTGTATGATTTCAATTTTTTCTGACATGGTTGAAAGATTTCTTGAAGTATTTATGGATGATTTTTCTGTGTTTGGTTCATCCTTTGATGAATGTTTGCACCATATTTCACTTGTTTTGATTCATTGCAAAGAGAAAAACCTTGTGCTTAACTTGGAAAAATGTCATTGTATGGTTAAAAAAGGAATTGTTTTAGGTCATGTAATCTCATCTGGGGGAATAGAAGATGATAAAGCTAAAGTTGATCTTATTTCAAAACTTCCCCCACCTAAAACTGTGAAAGAAATTATATCATTTTTAGGCCATGCCGGTTTTTATAGAAGATTTATAAAAGACTTTAGCAAAATTTCTCGGCCTTTATGCCATTTACTTGGAAAAGAAAATACTTTTGTCTTTAATAATGATTGCCATGTTGCCTTTGGTAAATTAAAAAATTTGTTGACTACTGTACCCATTATTCGACCTCCTGATTGGAAAATACCTTTTGAAATAATGTGTGATGCTTCTGATTATGCTATAGGTGCTATCTTAGGACAAAGACTTGAAAAAATTCCTCATGTAATTTACTATGCTAGCAAAACTTTAAATGACGCTCAATTAAATTATTCCACAACCGAGAAAGAATTGTTTGTTGTTGTTTATGCATTGGAGAAATTTAGATCTTATTTGTTAGGGTCTAAAATTATTGTCTATTCTGATCATGCTGCATTAAAATATCTCTTGTCGAAAAAAGATGATAAGTCTCATTTGATCCGCTGGATCATACTTTTACAAGAATTCGATTTATAAATACGAGATAAAAAAGGATCTTAAAATGTTGTTGTTGATCATTTATCTAAACTAGTTGTTGAAACTATACATGACTCAACTCCTATCACTGAAACTTTTCCTGATGAACAATTGATGCATGTTTCTTCATATGTTGATATTGTTAATTATTTGGTCACTAAAGAAATACCATCTCATTGGTCTAAGCATGATAAATCTAAATTTTATTCTGAGGTGAAAAACTTTATTTGGGATGATCCTTACTTGTTTAAATACTGCCCTGATCAAATAATTAGAAGATGCATTCCAAATTGTGACCAATCTAAAATCATATCTTTTTGTCATGACCATGCATGTAGAGGACATTTTAGTGGTAAGAAAACAGTTGCTAAATTTTACAATGTGGTTTTTATTGGCCTACTATCTTTCATGATACATATGTTTATTGTAAAGCTTGTGAACATTGCCAAAAGTTAGGAAGTTTAACTAAAAGAAACATGATGTCTTTAAATCCTATTCTTATTGTTGACATATTTGATGTTTGGGGCATTGATTTTTTGGGACCATTTCCTAACTCTTTTGGTAATCTTTATATTCTTGTTGGAATTGATTATGTGTCTAAATGGGTTAAAGCTATTACATGCCACACTAATGACCACAAAGTTGTGCTTCGGTTTTTGAAAGAAAATATATTTTCCTGTTTTGGTTCACCACGTGCTATCATTAATGATAACGGTACACACTTTTGTAATAAGCCATTTGAACATTTGATGAAACAATATGACATTATGCCTAAAGTCTCAACACCATATCACCCACAAACTAGTGGTCAAGTTGAAGTGTCTAATAGGGAAGTTAAGCACATTTTAGAAAAAACTGTGAATCCAACTAGGAAAGATTGGTCCTTAAGACTCACTGATGCATTATGGGCGTATCCACTTACCTGTTGAGTTAGAACATAGACCCTTTTGGGCTATTAAGCAATTAATTTTTTCTTTAGACAAGGCAGGTGAGAAATGAAAGCTTCAACTAAATGAACTAGAAGAAATTAGGAATGATGCATATAACTATTCAAAAAAGTATAAGGATCGTATGAAATTTTACCATGACAAAAATATTTTGAGAAAAGATTTTTCTCCAGGTCAGAAAGTCCTTTTATACAACTCTCGTTTGCATTTATTCCTGGGAAAGTTACGCTCTAGGTGGTCCAGGCCTTACATTGTTCGTATTGTTTTTCCACATGGAGCTATTGAAATTGAAAATCCTAAAAATGGTGATATATTTAAAGTTAATTGACAAAAATTTAAACCATTTTTAGAGTTGAAAACCGATGAAGTGGATGAGATCCTCCTTGAGGACCCTGTTTACCATGCTCTTTGATTCCTATTTGATCTTGATAACTGGTGTTTTATTTGCTTTGTTTGTTTTATGGGTGATTTAATTTTTGTTTGTTGTATCTTTTACTCTCTTAGCGATGCACCATATCGAGGTACGACCATTCTAAACCCTAAACTCTTGTCAATTTCAATTTATATTTATATTTTGACACATTGAGGACAATGCTTAAATTAAGTTTAGGGGTATCAAGTTTATATGGTTATTATTAGTAAGGAGAGTATGATTTATTGTGTTTTTGTTTTGCGTTGTTTTTAATTTTTATGTTTTGTGTTAATTTTTGTTTTTCTTTATGTTTGTTTGAAAAAAATTTATTAATTTGTGTGTTGTTTTGTAAAAGTATATATATTGTTGTCTTGTTAAAAAAAACAAAAAAAAATTTTAAAAATTATTAAAAAAAATCAAAAAAAAAATTTAATCCTTTTTAATTTTCATTTTCAATGATAAAAAAAAAAATTTAAATAAAAAAAATGGTGATATTTTTATTTTCAATTATAAAAATCTTGATTGAGTTTGAATTTAATTCTCTTAAAAATATGAACAATTTTTAAGCTTTGTTTTTAACTATTGGGTCAATTTATCTTATAACAAAATGTTGACGGTGAGAACTCGTCAACCAAGTTAAGTTAGAAAAATAGAAATGTAGAGATTATCAAAAGAAAAACTTTAAAGATCTAATTTGAAACTCAAAGAACACTTGCAGAAGAAAAATGGTGAACTGAATTTGTATTTCTTATGATGTAATGCTACAGTATTTTTTCCAACCCCCTTCCAAGTGGAAGTGGAATTCCTTTTATAGTGGGCTCTAATGGCCCCTGATAGAATGTGGTCGAGGGGACCAGATAGTACGCAAGTACAGTGTCAGGAGAGTAGTATCAGATGTAGTGGTGTTGGCTCCAGTACATGACCAGGGTTGGTGGGAGCACCTCCACTTTAGTACTTGATTGTGCCTCCACTACTCACCCAGTACGAGTGTCAGGAGAAGTGGCACCAGATGTAGTGGTGTAGGTAGCTGTGGTTTCGACCCTGACACATGGTCGATGACGTACAAGTAGTGCTTTTGCCATTGGTACTAACTTGTACCACCAATACCTGTCTAGTACGGCCCACAGAATCATGCCCCTAAGCTCCTCCTGGTCATACAATCTGTTCCCATACACGTGCTTTGTATTTGGAGGTCTCTCTCGTGTATTCAAGATATGCCCTTGATCCAACCCCTTTTCATTTTGCAAAATATAAGTGTACTTGCAGCTTTGAGTATGCTAAGCATGGGGGTGTCATACCCCGCTGGTGACACCTTCCTTAAAGAGTAAAGAAGGGCCTCATCAATGGGGCCTAAGCTTATATCATAGGGGATGCAGGTGTGTGGGCGTAGCCGAGGCGTGCCCTGCGGACGGCCCCGTGGGAGTGGCCTCGCAAATGCTGGAGCACGGACGCAGCCAAGGTGAGGCCCTGCGGATGGTGGGCGCGCTGAGGCGAGGCGAGGCCTTGGGGATTGCCTCGCGAGATGGCCTCGCGGGAAGGGCCTCACGGATGACGGACGTACCAAGGCGAGGCAAGGCCCTTAGATGGCCTCGCGTGATGGCCTCGTAGATGGCGGATGCGTCAAGGCGAGGCGAGGCCCCTGGACCGCCTTGCATGATGACCTCGCGTGATGGGCTCATGGATGGCGGATGCGCCAAGGCTAGGCGAGGCTCTTGGAGCGCTTTGCGTGATAGCCTCCAAGGCAAGGCGAGGCCCTTGGACCGCCTCACGTGATGGCCTCGCGAATGACAGATGCACCGAGGTGAGGCCCTTGGACTGCCTCGTGTGATGGGCTCGCGGATGGCGGACGCGCCAAGGCGAGGCCCTTGGAGCGCCTCGCGTGATGGCCTCACGGATGACAAATGCGCCAAGGCAAGGTAAGGCCCTTGCCAGGTGCGCCGAGGTGTGGCGAGAAAAACTGTCTCGCGAGACGTCTGGGAAGTCCGTGGGGGTCCGAGGCGAAGTGATCATTTGGAGCAGGGTCGATTTGAGCACTAATTTGAGGGTTCAAATGGACTTCAAACATGGTTTCTTTGGACCGTCCAGGGACCTAAGGCGTGAGAGGTGGGTTCTTTACTGGTGTTGAATTTTGAGCATCCACACTTGCCCCCCAGTCTAGGAGAGGACCTTTAGGTGCTCTAGTAGACTCTTCTTTTTTATTCTTATAAATAGGTCCTCATGCCAAGCCTATTATTTACACTTCACCTCCTTAGCTTAGTGGCATTTAGATCCTTGCTCTTTTCAAGAGGTAAGAGGTTCAATCCCCCACAACCTCACTTTTGCTATAGTTTCCTCCTTTTTCTTTTTTTTTTTATATATTTAAGCTAATTTTTGTTATGTTTATATCCCTTCATCTTTTCTGTTTATTTTTGCAGACGCGTACTTTCGACCACTTGCCTCTATTTGACCGCGACGACACTTTTGGCCCTCTACCTCCTTTTGACCACGTCAAAACCCCATTTTACTTGCTTGAGGTATACTTTCTTTCTCCCTTATGTTTATTGGGTCCACATTAGCACCACTTGGGATGGGGTACTTTGGCCTAAGCTCATCGTGAGCTAGCCTTGTTGCATGCCCCTTTATTCAAACCCCGTAGTGGGTCATTTAGAGCGTTTGTGCCTAGAGGTTTTGAGCCCATTCCTTTGTGTTTTGTAGCAATCCTCTCATTTATACGTGAACCCTTTTTGCTTTCAGGACGAGGTCTCATGGCAAGTGAAGGTCCGTTCGGTATTCCTCCGGGGGTTGAGTTTGTTGACTTGTCTTCAGACTCAGAGTCCCCTAAGGAAAATCCTTACCATGACCATGACACCTTAAGGCAGGCCCGTATTCGTCATCTTGAGCACATGGCTGAACTTAGGCGTAAAATTTGGGTGGTAGAGAGCGAAATTGACTCGGTGTTGAGAGGAGACGGAGCACCTTTCCCTCCTAACCTTAGTGACCATGTAGCGAGCCTTAGGGTGACCCTTTTAGATTTGCAGGGGGAGTTGGAGTTTATGGAGGGACATCTTCCGCCTGAGCCTTCTAGTCCATCCTTGCCTGATGACTGTCATGGGGCCGCTCCTACTTCTCTTCAGCCCTTATTTTCGATCTTCCCTAGCTTAGCGCTTCCGCAGTCGGTGCCCCGGTGGAAGACTCTTGCTAGGAAGAGAAAATGGAGGGTCAAGTGTTTGTCTCCTCCTCACATTTTTATTTTGGTTTTACAGATATGCCGAAGAGAGGACGACGACAGGTGTCCGTTAATGTCCAGGACGATGCCCCCCTATTGGCATCCATCCTAGTGTCCCACGTGTCTGAAAATAAATGGATAGAAATTGTAGAGCACTACCGTGTTCCCCTGGAGTACGCATTATACACCCCTTCGGACAAGTGTCGGGCTGACTGCCCTAATCATGGCTTCGTGGCCCTTAGCGAGCATATCCTGAAGGCGGGTGGTACCATCCCATTACACCCATTCTTCGTTGCGGTTCTCAACTATTTTGACCTCGCTCCACTTCAGCTGGCACCTAACAGTTGGCTGACCTTGAGCTGCCTCTTTATCGCGTTTATGGAACTTGCCAAACATGCTCCTACAGCCCAAGAGGTGCACTTCCTGTACAATCTCATGCCCTCTCCCAAATCCAAGGGCTTTTATTTCCTGCAAAAATCCAATAATGAACTCCCTTTGATAGACGGCGCAGTGTCCAACCCGGGGTCCTGGAAGCAGAACTTTTTCTTTGTGGAAGGCCCTCTTTCTGTCCGCGAGCACTTCCATTCTGCTCCCAGTAAGTACCTCGAGCCACCTTTTCTTCTCTCTTTTTTTGTTGAAACTTATTGTTTTATAACTTATGTTTGTGTCGACAATGGTGTGGATCGTGCAGCCATACCTGTAGTTGTTGGGTCGGAGGTGAACGCCGTGAACGATCTTATCAGTGCTGACCTCGCCGTGAGAAAGGCTGCATACCTATTCACTGTGGAAAATCTTAACCTTCACAAGTTGTCCCCGGTTTCAGATCCCAGGTTGTTGTGGACTATTCCTGGGTCAAAGAAGATGAAGGCTGCCTCGACTAAGCCTCGTTTGGGTGAAGGTGAGGCTGAGGGTGTGTCGGAGGGAGTCTCCCTTGGACACGGGCAACCTTACCAGCTATCCTCATCCCCCGGGGGTGTCCTCCCTTTGTCCCTTTCGACCCTGACATGGCTTCCCATTCCCAAGGTCAACAGGCCATACCGGGGCATTTTGTTTGCCCCGACCCACAGACTTTGACGCTTTTCCTCAGGCTCCCCTCGACCCCAGTCCATTGGGGGCTTACTTTCCCGATCTTCCTGCACCCCCTCCTGATCTACTCGGGGCTCATTTTTCCAATTTTCCTGTGCCCCCTCCTATTTCGGCGAGTGTTTCGTCTGTCCTTACCCAGCCAGGTACCCTTGGCTCAGAAAGGGCACCCTGGGTGGGTCGCATGGCGGCCTCTTGCGGGCAGCGGTATCTCCAGATCGCCCCAGACCTCCCCAAAGCTGATTGGAGTGGTCTTGGGAGTTTTTCCATGTCGGATCTTGGGGAGACTCTTACACGCACTACTGCTTGGGAGAGTTCATGCATCTTGTATCAGCCTTATTTTTTATTTTTATTTTTTTTTGTTACTTATCATTGTTGTTGTTATCTTTCTTGTGCAGGCCTATACCGTGGCTCAGCGGTTTGCCAACTCGGCTCACAACCTTTCCGCTTCGAATACCGAGAGGGACCGTCTTGCGGCTCGGGTCCAGGAGCTCGAGAGGGAGCTTACCGAGACCAGGGCTAGGCTAGAAAAAGCCTTAGCGAAAATCTCTGCCTCATCAAAAAGGAAGAAGAGGGCAGTTTCCCAGGCCACGATGTTGCAGGAAAGGGTCACCAGCCTAGAGGCCGAACTCCAGGGTGTCAAGGCTACTGCGGCTGCGTCGCAGGAGAGGGTTGGTTCCTTAGAGGCCGAACTTGAGGGTGCTAAGGCTGCTATAGTTGCGTCGCAGGAGAGGGTTGCTTCCTTAGAGGCGGACAGGGCATCTACTGAGTATAGGTCCATAGAGCGTGCCCTTTATGGTGTATGGAGGCAGGATCCAAACTTTGATTTTTCTTCCTTTGGCGAGCACGCCGTTGCCCGGGCGGCTGGGTGGAACGCCCGCGGCAGGAGGCCTTGAGGTCGTCATTTCATAATTTCTGTCAGTTAGCTCGCTGTGGGTGTATGCTCATTTGAGCCTTGTTGTGCTTGTAATAAATTTTTTTTAAATCTTGCCGTGTTACCAAGACTCTTTTTAATATATACATATGCGGTTATTCATCTCTTATTCCTATGTGTTTGAGGTCTTTTTGAGCCCGTATGATGGGGTTTGGTAGGTTCCCCTCTTTTATTTATCAAGCTAGAGGTCCTTTGGAGCCCATGTGAAAGGGTTCAACGGGTCCTTTTTTGGTGCCTCTTGATTATTTTTATAAGGATATATTGATCCCTTGGGTTCTAGCTATCCTTTTATATATTTTTGCGCGCACTTATTATTTTTTGCGAGAAGCGTCCTTCTCGTCATTATTCATAGTACTATTTTTGCAAGGGCCTCTTTTAGGACCCTTTTTGGCTAGACGGCTTGGTGGCCGCTCTAGGCTTATTGGACCTTTTGGCCTCCTTGATGTTCATAAGGGTAGCTAATCCTTGTGAACTTCAGGAGATGCCTTGCAAGGTCTCCTCCCTGTTTGTTAAGGTTCACCATGCATTTTTTTCTTAAAAGAATTCGTTTAAGGCCCTGATACAAGGGGTCGTTTTGGGTTCCCCCTGGTAGAGGGTCCTTTTTAGGATCCTCCTGATAGAGGGTCCTTTTTAGGATCTTCCTGTTAGAGGGTCCTTTTTAGGATCCTCTTGATAGAGGGTCCTTTTTAGGATCCTCCTAATAGAGGGTTCGTTTAAGGCCCTGATACAAGGGGTCCTTTTGGGTTCCCCCTGATAGAGGGTCCTTATTAAGATCCTCCTGATAAAGGGTCCCTTTTAGGATCTTCCTGTTAGAGGGTCCTTTTTAGGATCCTCCTGTTAGAGGGTCCTTTTTAGGATCCTCCTGATAGAGGGTCCTTTTTAGAGTCCTCCTGTTTGCTGTATGCTTTGCCTTCACGGGCCACTATTCCCCCCCAAGTGTCTGGTGAAGTTTATTTCGGCAGGCACTTTGGTTAATGCTCACATAAAGGAGAAAAATAACATGTGAAGATGTGAACAGTTTCATTCATAGTAGGCAGGTTACAACGACATGTATATATATAAAAAGTTTACATCTTCTTGGGAGGTTATCTAGGCGCCCTCCTTGATTCTTGTCTACTGAGCTAACATAACACGCAACAAACTAAGCACGGATATTGCTTGCATTGGATGTGGAAGTCTCATTGGTAGTACTTCTTGAGGTGCTCTGCATTCCATGCCTAAGGCACGACGGTGTTGTCCATGCGCTCCAGCTTATAGGTGTTTGGTGGTATGCACTGAGCGACCTGGTAGGGTCCTTCCCAGTTCGCCCCAGTACCCCCGCCCCCAGGTCTCATGTGTTGGGGAGTACTTTCCTCAATACTAAGTCTCCTACCCTGAACTTTCTCTCCCGCACCCTTGAATTGTAATACCTCACTGCCCACTGCTGATACGTGGCCAGCCTTAATTGTGCCCTTTCTCTCTTGGCTTCCAGCAGGTCCAAGTTCTCAACCAAGGTTGTGGTGTTAGCCTGGTCATCGTATGTTTGCATGCAGAAGGAGTTAACCTTCATTTCTACCGGAAGGACAGCCTCGCAGCCGTAGGCCAAGCGAAAGGTGTTTCCCCAGTGGTGGAACGGGGGCTGGTCCTGTAGGCCCAGAGCACACTTGGGAGTTCTTCAACCCAGGCCCCTTTCAACTTTTCCAACTTATTTTTCAAGTTCCTTTTCAGGATCTTGTTGATGGCCTCTACTTTCCCATTGGCTTGGGGGTGTACTACTGCGGAGAAACTCCTCCTGATTCATTTTGCCTTGCAGTACTCCTCGAACACTCCTCCTTCAAATTGCGTTCCATTGTCGAAGATGATCTTGTAAGGTACTCCGAATCTACAAACAATATATTTGTTGACGAAGGTGGTGATCTACTTAGCCGTTATATTGACTAAAGGCTCCGCTTCCACCCACTTAGTGAAATAGTCGATCGCTACCACCCCATACTTAACTCCTCCTCTTCCAGTTGGCAGTGCCCCTATTAAGTCAATCCCCCACACAGCAAAGGGCCACGGGCTGGTCATGCTCACCAACTCATTTGGTGACTGTCATTGGTAAGTCGCATGTCTCTGTCACTTGTCTCACTTTCTCGCGAAGTCACTCGCGTCCTTCTCCATGGTAGGCCAATAATACCCCTGGCGGACGATCTTTTTTGTCGTGGAATACCCCCAGCATGGTTCCCACATTCCCCTTCGTGTATTTCCTGTAAAATATTTGACACTTCTCCCTTATCGACACACCGCAGGAGGGGGGTAAAGAAGCCTTTCTTATACAAGATTCCGTCTACTAGGGTGTACTAGGCGGCTCTGTATGCCAGTCTGCGGACCTCCTTCTTGTCCAAGGGCGAGGTCCCGTCATTCAAGTACCTCCTAATGGGGGCGAACCATGGCTCCTCAGAGCTCTTGACCATGTTGATCCTCTCTTCTACTATGCTTGGCTTGGGGAGATATTCGACTGGTATAGACTCAAGCGTATCTTCGTCTCGTGTGGAGGCGAGTTTCGCGAGTGCATCGGCGTTCGCGTTCTGCTCCTTGGGGATCTGTTCTATCGTGTATTTTTCAAACTGGTCCAAATACTCCTTCACCTTGGTGAGGTATGCAGTCATTTTTGGACCTCTAGCTTGGTATTCGCCCTTCACCTGAAACACTACCAGTTGTGAGTCGTTAAAGACATGCAAGTGGGATACCTTTAATTCCTTAGCTAGCCGCAGGCCGGCCAACAGCGCCTCATATTCTGCCTCATTATTGGAAGCTTCAAATCCAAATCTCAAGGCACAATACATCTTGTGCCCTTCAGGTCCCGTCATCACTATGCCAGCACCGGCTCCCCCTTCATTAGACGCCCCATCTACATGGAGGCTCCATTCTTCGGGGTGCCTCTCCTCTTCAGGTGTCGGTTCCTTCTCCTCTATTTCCCCTCCTCTTAGGGTCAGTATGTGAACTCGACTATAAAGTCGGCAAGTACCTGCCCGTTGATGGAGGTCCTTGGGGTGTAAGTGATGTTGAATTGACTCAATTCAATCGACCACTTTAATAATCTTCCTGAAGTTTCTGGCTTGTGCAAGACTTGACGCAGGGGGTGTTGGTGAGCACCTCAATCGCATGAGCATGAAAATAGGGCCTCAATTTTCGAGAAGCCACTACCAGGGCATATGCTAACTTCTCTATTTCTGGGTACCGGGTTTCCGCGTCTACCAACCGCTTACTCATATAGTAGACAGGGTGCTGATGCGTCTTTTCCCCCCTTGACCAAGGCGGCGCTTATGGCATGCTCAGATACAGCTAGATACAGGTACAACCTCTTCCCTTTTTCTGGCTTGGCCAAAAGGGGTGGCCTTCCAAGGTGCTCCTTCAGCTTGGTGAAGGCATCCTGGCATTCGTCATCCCAAGCAAACCTTTTGTTCCCTTTTAGGATGTTGAAAAAAAGGAGGCATTTATCAGTCGACTTGGAGATGAATCTATTGAGGGCTGCCACTCTCCCTGTCAAGCACTGCACATCTTTTCTGCTCCGTGGTGGGCTCATTTCCAGCAAGGCCTTGATTTTTTTCAGAATTAGCCTCAATTCCTCGGGAATTCACCATGAAACCTAGGAATTTTCCTGATGAAACTCCAAAGGTGCATTTGAGTGGGTTCAGTTTCATTCCGTACTTGCGAAGGGTGTTGAACATCTCCATGAGGTCGCTAGTGAGCTCTTCCACTTTTTTTGTCTTCACCAGCATATCGTCCACGTATACTTCTATGTTCCTTCCTATTTGATTTGCGAACATTTTGTTCACCAACCTCTGGAAAGTGGCACTTGCGTTTTTTAAACCAAAGGGCATCACTTTGTAGCAGTACACCCCTTGTCCGTTATGAACGAAGTGTGCTCCTCGTCAGCAAGGTTCATGGGTATTTGGTTATACCCTGAATATGCGTCCATGAAGCTAAGTAGCTCGTGTCCCGCTGTGGCGTCTACCAACTGGTCTATCCTAGGAAGTGGGAAGCTGCCCTTAGGGCAGGCCTTGTTGAGGCTGGTAAAATCCACACAAGTCCTCCATTTTTCGTTGGGCTTTGGGACCAGCACTTGGTTCGACACCCATAGTGGGTAAAATGCCTCTCGAATGAACCTGTTCACCTTCAGCTTGTCAACCTCCTCTTTCAGGGTCGTGTATCTCTCTGGGTCTAGTGCTCTCCTTTTTTGCCTCACCGACCTTGCTTTCGGGTCGATGTTCAGGTGGTGGCACATGACCGCTGGGTCTATCCTTACCATATCCTCGTGACTCCAGGCGAATACATCGAGGTTGGCTTTTAAGAACTCTGCTAGTTTCTCCTTCATGTCATCAGCAAGGTTTTTTCCTACTTTCAACTTCCTCAATGGCTCATTCATGACCGTTATTTCCTCCAATTCCTCTACTGGTTCAGCTCTGGGCTCTTCTATGACTCGTGGGTCCAACTCTCTTGGGTTCACGCCTTCATGCACAACCATCGCCATAGGTGGTGTTGGCTTTGTGGCTGTGCGAAGGGATGTGTTGTAGCATTCCCTCGCTTCCTTCTGCTCTCCTTTCATGCATGTTATTCCCCCGGGAGTTGGGAATTTCATAGCTAAATGGTATACAGAAGTTATCGCCTTCAATTCTCTTAGGGAAGGTCGCCCTAATACCGCATTGAAGGCTGAGGCGCAATCTACCACAACGAAGTTTGCCATTATGGTGGTTTGTCTAGGCTGCTCTCCCATAGTAAGGGCTAACTCGATTGCCCCAGGGGCTGTATCGAATCTCCCGTAAATCCATACAAAGACGTAGTGCAAGGCTTTAGGTGATGGAGGCTTAGTCCCATCTTCTCCAGCGCTGGGCGATACAAGATGTCCACAGAGCTTCCGTTATCCACCAAGACCCGATGCACCCTCATGTTAGCAAGCTAGACAGTCAACACTAGGGGATCATTGTGGGGGAAGTGTACACCTCGAGCGTCTTCTTCGGTGAAAATTATTGAGTCATTGTCACCCTTGAAACTCTTCGAGGGGGGGGGGGGGGGGGGGCGCTGCTCCAGACCAAGATGCATGGTGGTGGACTTCGCCTAGCCTCCCTGGCATATCTATCTCGTCCCTTCCTTGATTCGCCCCCGAATCCTAGTCCTCCAAAGATGGCCCTGACCTCTCCTTGCACTTCTGGGGCTACTTCGAAGCGTCAAAGGCGAGGATGCTCCTTCTTCTGGCCTATGGTTCTCATTGCGCACATATTTTCCCAAATGCCCCCTGCGGATGAGCTCCTCAATTTCCACCTTCAAATGGTTGCATTCTGCAGTTGTGTGGCCTATATCTTTGTGATACTGGCAATACTTGCTGGGGTCTCTTTTAGACCGGTCTTTTTTCATTGGTGAGGGCCTTCTGAAAAGGACCTGATTTTCGTTCGTAACGAAAATATGCTCTCTCTCATGGGTGAGGTCAGTATAATAGGTGTAAGGGCCTTGTCTGAGCTCGTCAGAGGGCTGATGCTTCCGGGGTCGATCATCCCTTGCCCCCTCATAGACCCTCTTTTTCTTGGCATTGCCTTGGTTCTCCCGGATTGAGGGCTTCGATGAATTTTGGTCTTTTCCGGCCTTGAGGCTCTCGTGACCATCTTCCACGCGAATATACTTTTGCGCCCGCTCGTAGAAATCATCCAAGTCCGTGACCTCCCTCTTGACCATGTTATCCCATAATTTTCTTCATGGGCACACTCCAGCTGTGATGGCCATTTTCAGCTCTCGGCGAGTCAGGCTCCCTACTTTAGCTGCCTCCATATTGAACATGTGAATGTAGCTCTTTAGACTCTCATTTTCTCCTTGCTTCACATTGGCGAGGCTGGTGCCTAGCATCTTGTAGCCCCGCACAGCGTGGTGCTGCTGGAGGAATTCATTGGAAAACTGTTGCCAGGATCTGATGGACCCCGGTCTAAGTCTTTTGAACCATTTGTACGCAGGTCCTTTCAATGTGACAGCAAAGCAGTGACATCTGGCCCCGCTGCTAATTCCCCTCAGTTTCATCAGATCGTTAAATGTGTCCAGATGGTATTTTGGATCTGTGCTTCCTTCGTAGGGGGTCATATGGGGCTCCTTAAAGTTGGCTGGGAGCCGGATGGCTTAGATCTCCTTGATGAAGGGTGACTCATGATCGAACTCTTCCTCAAAGGCTTAACCTCCGGATGTGGTGATGATTTTGCTTCGCAGGCTCCTCATTTCTGTGTCCAGGTCCTGCCTCCTCTTGCTTAGGGAGTCTCTTAAAGCAGACGGGTTAGGATCCCCCTTTCCTTTGCCTTCTCGGGGCACCATAGGGGGTGTGGTCCTTTTACCCGCCCTCTTTTTGTTGAGCTCTTTCGTTAATCTGAGGGTGCTCTCTTTGAGGTGACCTCGTCATCGTTACGAGGGGCAGCATTGGTCTTCGACTCTAGCTTCTGGGGCTGTTTCGCTGGTCTGGGATGTTCGCGCTGCTTCGTTCGGGGGGTGTTACTAGTGGAGAGTCGCGTCTTTCCGTCATCTACTGGGACAGTGGTTTCTACCCCCCTCTAGTCTCTCTCTTTCCGCTTAGGGAGTGTCACGTTTGATCTCCCTTGCAACAGCCCATTTAGCACCTCTTGCATGTTTTCCAGGGTGGTTTCTAGCCTCTGATTCTTGCGGTAAAGTTCTCGTATCTCGTCTTCGTAGAATTGAGACTTCGAGCTTGAGCTAACGGAGTGGACCCGAGGGTGCTTGTCAGCCCGGCACTTCAATGGGCCTGGATCCTACCGACCAGGGTTTGGCACCTGCGGCGGCTTTGGAGGAAGGAACTCATTGGCGCCCCTTGCCGGGGCAGTCGCCGACCTTGGGCGATCCTCCTCAGGTGGGACTACCGGGGACGAGGCCTCCCTTTCATCTCTGGGTGCCTCAGGCTCCCTTAGGGCCTCCATGTTTGCAGGTGGAGGAGGATCCCTCATGGAGGCTTTTAGCTGATCTCCATCAAGGTGGACTTCCACCTCGCACGGCTCTCTCAACCGTTTCGAACGTCGCGGCATTTTTTCTTATCAGAATCGACGGAGGAATAATGACTTGCAATCTATCCTTCCCACAGACAGCGCCAAATTGTTGACGGTGAGAACTCGTCAACCAAGTTAAGTTGGAAAAATAGAAATGTAGAGATTATCAAAAGAAAAACTTTAAAGATCTAATTGGAAACTCAAAGAACACTTGCAGAAGAAAAATGGTGAACTGAATTTGTATTTCTTATGGTGTAATGCTATAGTGTTTTTTCCAACCCCCTTCCAAGTGGAAGTGGAGTTCCTTTTATAGTGGGCTCTAATGGCCCCTGATACAATGTGGTCCAAGGGACCAGATAGTACGCAAGTACGGTGTCAGGAGAGTGGTATCAGGTGTAGTGGTGTTGGCTCTAGTACATGATCAGGGTTGGTGGGAGCACCTCCACTTTAGTACTTGATTGTGCCTCCACTACTCACCCAGTATGAGTGTCAGGAGAAGTGGCACCAGATGTAGTGGTATAGGTGGCTGTGGTGTCGACCCTGACACATGGTCGACGACGTACAAGTAGTGCTTTTACCATTGGTACTAACTTGTACCACCAATACCTGTCTAGTACGGCCCCCAGAATCATGCCCCTAAGCTCCTCCTGGTCAAACAATCTGTTCCCATACACGTGCTTTGTATTTGGAGGTCTCTCTCGTGTATTCAAGATATGCCCTTGATCCAACCCCTTTTCATTTTGCGAAATATAAGTGTACTTGCAGCTTTGAGTATGCTAAGCAGGGGGGTGTCATACCCCGCTGGTGACACCTTCCTTAAATAGTAAAGAAGGGCCTCATCAGTGGGGCCTAAGCTTATATCATAGGGGATGCAGGTGTGTGGGCGTAGCCGAGGCGTGCCCTGCGGACGGCCCCGTGGGAGTGGCCTCGTGGATGCTGGAGCACGGACACAGCCGAGGCGAGGCCCTGCGAATGGTGGGCGCGCTGAGGCAAGGCGAGGCCCTGGGGATTGCCTCGCGGGAAGAGCCTCGCGGATGACGGACGCACCAAGGTGAGGCGAGGCCCTTAGATCACTTCGCGTGATGGCGGACGCACCAAGGCGAGGCGAGGCCCCTGGACCGCCTCGCGTGAAGGGCTCGCGGATGGCGGACGCACCAAGGTGAGGCAAGGCTCTTGGAGCGCCTCGCATGATAGCCGCCAAGGCAAGGTGAGGCCCTTGGACCGCCTCATGTGATGGCCACGCGTGATGGCTTCGCGGATGACGGATGCGCCAAGGTGAGGCCCTTGGACCGCCTCGCGTGATGGGCTCGCGGATGGAGGACGCGCCAAGGCGAGGCGAGGCCCTTGGAGCGCCTCGCGTAGTGGCCTCGCGGATGACGGATGTGCCAAGGCAAGGTGAGGTCCTTGCCAGGTGCGCCGAGGTGTGGCGAGACAATGGTCCCGCAAGACGTCTGGGATGTATGTGGGGGTCCAAGGCGAAGTGGTCATTTGGAGCAGGGTCGATTTGAGCACTAATTTGAGCGTTCAAATGGACTTCAAACATGGTTTCTTTGAACCTTCCAGGGACCTGAGGCGTGAGAGGTGGGTTCTTTACCGGTGTTGAATTTTGAGCATCCACACAAAAAGTAGATTTTTTTTCATAACAAGAACACATTTATTTCCTATAAGTTTAAGTGAAAAATAATTTTAATGAAAACCTCATTTTAAAAGTGAAATTGACAATTTAATTAATTACATAAGCTTAATTTTTATTCATAGTAATTTTTTAGAATTATTTTCATTGTGCAATTTTTGAGAAAATCCTTTTTATATCACCAATAAAAAAATGTGTGTTTTAATTTTTCTTTTGCTTGAGGACTAGCAAAACTTTAAGTTTGGGGTGTGATAACTCTACAAAATAGAGTTATTTTACCACTTTTTATGTGCTAATTGTTGCTTAATTCTTAAGTTTTTAAGTAATTTATTAAGTTTTTAAGTAATTTTGAATTTATTAGGTTTATTTTAATTTTATAGATTTTTGTGTGTTTTTATAGTTATTTTGTTATAAAATGTTATAATTAATTATTTGAATTATTGTTGTTTAGTTTGAGAAAAAAATTGTTGTATTATTGAACTTAAATGTTAAATATAAATTAAGTTATAATTAATATTTTCAATTTTCAAATAATTAAATTGATTTATTTTATAGTTGAAAATATTTTATTAAGACTTATTTTATATTTATTTTGTAGGGAATTTATTGCATGCTTGTGTAAGAAAAGTGGTAGTTTTGAAAGAAAAGAAAGGCAAAATGGTGATTTTAAAGCATGGCCCAAGCCTCTTGCCTCAGCTGCTAGGCCCACGCCCAGCTGGCCCAGTATCTCTGCCCACCTCAAGGGCCCTCTTGAAGCCCAGCCGTGTCCCTCCTCCATCCAGCCCAGCCGCATGAGCCAATGGGCCTGCACTCTTCTTGCAATCTGAAGCCCAGCCGTGTTCTTCCTCCTTCCCACGCCTAGCCCAGCCAAAACAGCCACCCAACCAGCAGCCAACAAGCTGTCTTTTCCCCATTTTGAGCCCAAAAATGTACATTTGTCCCCTATGTCCAAAATGCCAACTTTTTACCCATTTTTCTACACATTTTCACCACAACATCATCATTACACTCTATAATTTACCTCTACATACCATATTTTATTTTATTTTATTAATCTAATCAATTTAATTAATTTAAATTGATTATTTTAATAATCTCATTTTGGCTATAAATATAGAATTTCAAGACCATTTAGGGTGCTTAATTTTTGGTTACCATCTTCTTTCTACCATTTTCTCTCTACCATTCTCTCTTCCATTTTGGGTTTTTCAAGAGCATTTTCAAGTGTGTATGTCATTTATTTTGTAATTTCTACTCTAGTTATGTGCTTCTAATCTTTTTCATAAGATTATTAAGATCATGATGAAGCCACTTGTAACTAGATAATATTTATGTTGTATGTTGATTTCCCTTGTAATGCAACAAAGTTTATGGATTTTTCTTCTTCATATATGTCTTTCATCTTCAATATCCCATATTTTGGATTGTTAGATAATATGCACTTTGTTCGTCATTTTGCAAAACATAATATTCTTTGTGTAACATGTGTCATTAAATTGTACACATCCAAGCTTAGAACAAAAATATTATGTTTTGCCTTATAAATAATGTTATTTGATTTTTTGTTGTTTCATTAGGTTGATTTACATTAAATACTTTGAAATTATAATTTTTGAAAAGTGAAGAAAAATCATATCTTTTTAGAAGTAATTTGTGCTTAAAATTATAAATCTATTTGGAAAATGATAGTTTGATTTATTTTAACTATCACTAAAACTTGGGAATCAATATACTAATAAATATTATTAAACTTACATTTTGTGGATTCTAGTATCTTAATAATCTTTCCTTTTACCACTTATTTTAAAATTGTTATTGAGCTATTTTCATTCTCTTAAATAGCTTTATTTTAAATATTTTATTTTATATTCATGACATTAAATCTCATCAATCTTTGGAACTAGGTTAGAATTTATTAATTTTGATTTAAAATAGTTTTATTTTTTATTTTAGACAACTCATTTAGGTTCGATTTCGTGCTTACACGAACACTATATTCCATATACGATTCGTGCGCTTGCGAGTATAATTTTTTAAAACATACCCGTTTTGGGTCCATCACCAAATGATAGACCACCCTCCCCATGAGCGCGAGATGTAGCCCTAGAAGTGCAAGGAGAGGTGAGGACGATCTTCGAAGGACCAAGACTCGGGCAAGAATCGAGAAAAGGGCAAGATAGGTACGCCAAGGAAGCCAAACGAAGCCCACCCTCATGCATGCTAAGCCTAGAACAACGACCCCCGAAAAACTTTAAAGGGGAAAATGACTCAGTAACCTTCAGCGAAGAAGACAGGCGGGGTGTGCATTTCCCCCACAATGACCCCCTGTTGTTGATTGTTCAACTTGCAAACATGAGGGTACTTTGGGTTATGGTGGACAATGGAAGCTCCATAGACATCCTATATCACCCGGCCTTAGAAAAGATGGGACTGGGCATCAGGAACCTAAAGCCAGGTATAACCTTCCTATATTGCTTTACAGGAGACTCAATACAGCCCCTGGGCACAATCGAGTTAGCCCTCACCATGGGAGAGCTTCTCAGACAGACCACTATAATGACGAACTTTTTCGTAGTAACTTGTTCCTCGGCCTTCAATGCGGTATTAGGGAGACCCTCCCTGAGAGAATTGAAGGTGATAACCTCAGTATACCACTTGGCCATAGAATCCCCAACTCATGGGGGTGTGGCGAGCGTGAAAGGGGAACAGAAAGAAACAAGGGAATGTTATAATACGTCCTTTCAGCAAGCTATGAGACCGACACAACTTATGATGATGGTAGTGCATGGGAGCACAAAACCGAGAGAGTTCAACCCCAAAGTCCCTAAGGAGATCAAAATCGATGGTTGCGCATACGCGCCTAAGGAGGAACAACGGGTAAAGCTTCACTTTTAGTACAATAAATCAACAGGGTTACCATCCCCCCAACAACTATGAATTAGAGGGGCAACTTAGATGCCCTGATATGTAGTAAGAGCATCGTCGCCATAATATCTATGTATTCTCCATATTTTTAATGAATATGTTTTTTATTGGCATGTTATACTCCTCATTTACATGAGTACGTATCTAACTCTTGTGTACCTATCGCCAATTAGAATTATCAAAGTGCGTGAGCAAAATGATCAAAGTTTCCAACGAGATAAATCTTGCCAACGACTTGGGGGGCAGAGTATACCGCCAAAAAAGGGTCCTAAACGAGACCCTTATATATATAAAAAAAAAACCCCTCATAAAATATATATATATAAATAAGAAAGAAAACCTTGCAAGTCATCTCTCGAGTTCACAAGGATTAGCTACCCTTGTGAACATCAAAGAGGGTCAAAACGTCCTACAAGAAGAGCCTCCTAATAAAGGTTGATGCCTCCACGAGAGGAAAGGCCTCAGGAAGAGCCTCCTAATAAAGGTTGATGCCTCCATGAGAGGAAATACCTCAGGAAGAGCATCCACCGATAAGCCTAGAGCGGCCACCAAGTCTTCTAGCCAAAAAGGGTCCTAAAAGAGACCCTTGCAAAAATAGTACTACGCATAATGACAAGAAGGACGCTTCTCGCAAGAAATAATAAGCGTGTGCAAAAGTATATAAAAGGATGGCTAGAACCCAAATGGTCAACATATCGTTATAGATACAATCAATGTGCACCAAAGAGAGACCTATCGAACCCCTTCATGTGGGCTCAAAAGGACCTCAAACATGATAAAAAAAAAAAAGAGAGGGACCTATCAAACCCCTTTGAGCAGGCTCAAAATGAACTCAAGCATAGAGAAGCAAAAGAAAATGATCACATACGTATATATACAGAAAAAGTTGAACTTACTGTAACAAAGTTAGAGTAGTAATGGACGGGAGCCTTATTGTTCAAGGCATCTACAACAGCTTCTCAGATGCCAAGGAGACGCTTTATGGCCTTTTCAATAGGGTCGGCACATGCGGAGCACGTGAGTCTGGCAATGGGGAAAAGGGATCTAGCCTCTGCACCCTCATCATCTCGCGGGCATCCTGAATGCATCGAACCATGAAATCTACAAGAGAGCCTAAAGACTCTCTCGTAGACTGGGGGGCAAGTGTGAATGCCAAAAATTGGACATGATTCTGAGAGGGCCATAATCAACACTCAGGAGAAAAGCTAAGGCTTCCCCCCAGTGACCTCGGGCACGCCAAGCAACCTCGTGTCTCACCCCATGCGAAACCCATGCCTCACAAAAGGCCTTCGCGTAACTGCCCGTCTTGCCCCACGCAAGTCCTTTGCGAGATCGTGACCCCTAGTGCATCTTGCCTCGCATGCCCACCAACGGTCTCATGCCTCACGTACCCGCGCACCAGGCGCTTCGCACATCCACGCACAAGGCACCTCGTGCCCGCGAGCACCAGGGGCTCGCGCCCGCGCACACCAGGGCCTCGCACCCGCGCGACATGGGCCTCGTGCCATCGCCTCACCTCATACGCCTACAAAGCAACACTTTGTGCCCAAAATACACGCTTGGGGTCTAGAGGCCCTTCTCATCTCATTTTCATAGGGCCATCTCACGAGATCCTTGATTTTTAGGCATCTAGGAATAACATATAAGGATCGTAACACTTGAAGCCCTTAGGAATAAGGTACCTTGCGAGGGTGAGGACTTGTGGCTCAAGGAGCTCGTATAAATACGGAATGTACCTACAAACCAAGAGGAGGCGAAGTACGTACGAAGGTACGACCGTGAATGCCTCAGGTGTCTGACGCTAAACACCACACCAGACAAGTGGTGGTCGTACGAATAGGGTACCTTATGTGGTTGTTGCGAATTTTTAAAGCTACGCAAGTATACGTAGTCGTGTCAAGTAGTAAATTCCGTAAGAACGGATATCGTCCCACAGAGACTATCTTCCAAGTACCACTAATTGATTTTCGAATTCTATTTGGTTAATTAAAATTTAAGTGAACAATTAAAAATAAAAGAAATCCTATAAACTTAGAACCAAAATTAAAGAACTGGAAACAAATAATGAATCACTACTTAAGAATCAATAATAAAAACAACCTAGGAATTAATTTCATCAACTGTTCATTCTATTAATTGTAATAATCAAATCTAAATCTCTTCTTTCTATTCTAATAGCAGGTTAATTTACTCGATTCCTATTCTTTTTCAAGACATAAGATCTCAATCTATATGCAAGTTTTCTACATTTCTGTGATAAACTTAAACATATAAAAGGCATTAAACATGAAAACCTAATTACTACACAAGTCATATAGGTACTTTCGTCCAATATCCACCCTATGTCTATATAATGATAGCATATTCAATTCTCATCTTTCGAATTTTGAATCAAAAACATTAAATCAAGCAAATAGTGATCAATTATTTACTAGCATTAAACACACATCATATAGATTAGAATAGAAAATAAGTATCAATAGAAAATCATAATAAAATTAAATAGAAATCTCAGTGACAACATTAATTCCTAGATAAAAGAAATTACTTCATAAATGCCATGATGAAAATAAACTGCAAATAATTATTCATAAAATTAACCTAAAGAATTCAGATGAAAAAGAAAACTAATTACAGCAGCCTCTTTTTATCTAGGGTTTATAAAACTTCCAGTCCCTCTCAAAATCGCAGAATAATGTCCCTTAAATAGCCCTCCAATGTTCCCAAGTGAATAGACCAAATTGTCCTTCAAAAAGTGGTTTAAAATCTGAAAAATACGTAACCAGTGTTGTAGCGCTACTTCTGGAGCGCTGTAGCGCTATTTACAGTGCCAAAATGCTTCAAAATCTGGTGCGCTAGCACTGTAGCGCTCTTATTATGGCGTTGTAGCGCTAAAGTCATAATAGAACGAAACTCGTTTCGAACAGCCTGCAGCGTCAACTTATTGTATTTTGATCATAACTCCTTCGATATAACTCTGAATTGAATGATTCAAAAAGATATGAAAAGCTAAGAGAAATATCTACAACTTATATTTCTATAAGTATTTCCATAAAGTGAATAAATCATGGTCAAAATTCGGCTTAAATTATCATACTTGCGTTATAGAGCATAAACGACGTGTGTTGAGCATCTTCAATGTAGTATTTTCCACACATAATGTCTTGAAACTCCACAATCAACACAAAATCCATCTTATTTATCATATTTAACATGTTTCTTCTCATTTCACTCCAAATTATGTACTTGACCATTAAAACCTGAAACAAAAAGAAAACAAGCATAAATCTGCACTAAACAATCCTAAATAACTAAAAACACAACATAAAACAATCTCTAAAACAAACCTAAAATGAACCTAAAAGTGGTCCTTCCCAGGCAACCTCTGACATCCATATTAGACAGGTAGTGATAGTACAAGTTGGTACAAATGGTGGAGGCACTACCTGCACATCTCTGACCATACATCAGATCCGACACCACTACCACTTGTGCCACTACGTCTGATACCACTTCCCTGACAATGTACTTATGGACAATCTGGTCCTCCAGGACCACACTGTATTAGGGGCCATTAGATCCCACTATAAAAAGAACCTGACTTCTTCATGGAAGGGGTTTGGAAAAATTCTTGTAAGATCATATTACTCTAAGAGCAATATACGAGTTTTCTTTCTATTTTTCACTTGCAATCTTCCTTTAAGTTTCTATAAGTTCACTTGTGTTTATTAGATACTGATTGAAGTTTTTGATATTTTCATCCTTATTCCGTTGGCGAGTTCTTACCGTCAACATTTTCAAAAAAAAAAAATGATAACATGGGAAAATAATTATGGCTATTTTCTTGAAATTCTATTGGGCAAGTTTTTCCCACTCAAGCACTCTACATAACCAGCCACACATGCCTCAAAGTGCCCTTAATTTAAATTTTATTAATCCTCAAATAAGCTTGAACATAAGGTCAAAAAGGCATTTAGCATAGTGTATAGTTTTGATTCATTTTTCTTAGTGAAGAAAAATCAATTTAAATAAAATGTGACATCACCAAACTTATCATATTTTATTATTAAAATAACTTATAGTTATTTTTTTAAGTTTATACTCAAACATAGTTTTGCCATAATTATTCCATCAAGAATATTTTATCCGAGATTTTTAATTGATTAGGGATTTTGACCCCGTCCATGACCAAAGGTCTCAGTTTCTAAAAAAATCACACTTACCACATTATGGCTAGCATTCAAACATCACAAACTTCTTGCAACATAAAAGGATCCTCCAAAATAATATATAATAAAGGGAATTAAAATACTCGAACTAGGATTTACCCGGTGCCCTAAACGCGGGGCATTACAGATTATTGAATCAAAGAGTTTGGTTAATAATCTTTTATGTATTTGAGCTTGGAATTATTGGTCCATAGGTCCCCGAGGCGGCTCTATCAACACTAATCAAGGTAAGAGTTGATACAATGGTCAAAGTGTGAATGGACTATTTGAGAGAATATTTATTCTTCGGGATAAATGTGCAATTATGTGATTATTGAAGTTGCACATATTATTATTCCATTTGTACAATTTTTAGAAATTGTGTAGAAATAAAAGAAATTGATTTTAATCAATTATTTTGTTTAAGTGTGAAAGGATAAATATGGATAGTCAAAATTGGTTTTGATTATTATATTTATTTAATTAATAATAAGATGATAATGGAAATTAAAATTTTGAATTTTGAAATTTAAGTTGTTATCTTTTCCTTAAAAAGATGATACCTTATTTGAATTTCTAATTGTTAATTAATTAAATTAAAAATGCATGGAAAAATCAAATCTCATTTTTTAGGGAAAGTGCTACATGCATATGGCTTCTTAGACTGCCCTATGTGTGTACCACTACTAATGGTGATTAGTCATTGATTTTTATTTTTATTTAATTAATTAATAAAACATTTTGAAAAGGGTTTTAAAATGGAATGTAAGACTTTGTTTTTAATCATTATTATTATTAAGGATGATCAATTTTATCATTATTATTATTATTATTATAACGACCCAAATTCGCTATTAAGGCTTAAGGGCCTTGATTAGTGTGCCTGGAGGGCATAATGAGAATTATGTGTGATTTTAATGAGTAAGATACGTGGTTATGATTTAAAGCATGTTGCATGACTATTTGAATATTTGAGATGCATGACTATGTGTATTAGTATGCATGTAGGCCCTGATCAGGTTAGAAGGGCATAATTGTAATTCTGGCTATTATGGGCATAACTATATTGATATATGTGATAATTGTCGAGACCACACTATTATGTGGATATATCTGTGATCTGTGACTCGAGACGATCCTAGTGAGCAAAGTAGCGAAAAAGTCAAGGCGGGGATTTATACCCAGCTTGGGGTGAGCCTAGGGGTATAAATGGGAATTTAGTGAGTATACTGGAGTCTATTTTGACATTGAGGAATATTATTGGTGATTAATTAGGTATCGGGAGTTAAGCGAGAAATATTAGAGACACTCGAGGAGTTAGCGGGAATTAGGTAAAATGACTAAAATGGCCCTAAGTGGACTAAAGGGTTTGGAACTAATAGGGAGGGCATTTTGGTCAATTGGCATCTCAGAGATAGATAAGTTAAGGCTTTATGTTAGTGGAAGTTGTAGAAAAGTGTAGAAGTCTGAAAGAGAGGAAAGAAAGGAGAAAAGGAAGAAAAAAACAGAGTTGTATTCTCTAGGGTAGGTTTGTGGTTCTCACACCATTTTCCTTGGGTTTTCTTGGAGCGAAGCTCAGAGGAGAGCTGGGTTAGGCTGAGCATCAAGGATCCTAAGCTAGGTTTGAGGAATTGGCAGAGGTTTAGCAAGTATACACCAACACTTGAGGTAAAATTCTGTAAGTTTCTTCAGTTCTGGTTTTGTTCTTTTGAACTATGGTGTGTAAGCTGAGTTTGATGGGAACTTTAGGGAATTCAGGCCAAAGGTTGAGGGAGAGCAAGCTAAGGAGGTGTAGAGGTTTTCTTGAAATCTAAATCCCATTAAAGGTATGAATTCTAAGCTTCTAACTCTGATGTTTTGACTGGTTTTGCTGAGTTTCTGAGCTTAGGGTCAGCTATGGTGAATTTTGGGATTAGAGATGCATGTGATTGGGTTTTGAGTATTTCGGGTGCTTGGGATGAGTGGAGTATGTTCATAAGGTTGTTTTTGAGTTTGGTTCGAGGAAATCGCAGGAAGAGAAATTTGGAGTTTGCCTGTCTGTGACTAGCGCTACAGCGCTAGCCTTTGGGCATTGTAGCGCTAGGCCAAGCTTCCTGGGGGATTTTGCTTCTGTTTGTAGCGCTGTAGCGCCCTCCAATGAGCGCTGTAGCGCTGCCCTATTTTCAGAAGGGGATTTTAGGGTTGTTTGCAAGGGTTTTTGACCAAGGGTTTGGGGTTTGATTCCACCACCTTGTTTGGTGGAACTAGGACTTCCCGGGGGCTCGGGATTGGCCCCGAGGCTAGATTTTGAACTTGAGGATCGATGATGACTTTGGCCTATGGTTGTGTTTAGGTGAGTGCTAGGGCTCGAGGGGGATCGTGCTCAAGGAGTCGAGTGATCAAAGCTAGCGTATCGAAAGGTAAGAAAACTGCACCCGGTTATATATTTGTGATGGGACTAAGTGCTCCCGAAATCTGTATTATGTCAATGATGGTATCATTCCATGGGACATGTGTTAGCAGCCTAAGAGTGTCGTAAACAATATTTGCGCACAGGGCGTGGCTTAGCCACTGGTAGCTGAGGACAGCTTAATATTCACTGAGCTCAATTTAAGCGGGCCGAAGTCAGTGGGATAACGGAGGGAGCAGCCTGAGGGCGCTAGCCCTAGTTATCATTTGTGAACTGTTATATGATATGAGTTAATATGTTAGTATGTTGAATACTTGATTATATTGTATGAGTATATGGCTGAGAATATGTGATGCAATATGAGATATTAACTTGTCTGTTGATTGCTTATGCTCTGTTGTTGTGTTTTCTTCCTGGGCCTTGGCTCACGGGTGCTACGTGGTACAGGTAAAGGCAAGGGCAAGTTGGACCAATCCTGAGGTGGAGAGCTGCGGGGTTAAATGTACATAGCCAGCTATTCGATCGTCATGGCCGAGGAGTGGATCAGGACAGGGATTGCCTATCTGTCTGTTTTTCCTTAATATGGCTTGATAATGTATTTAAACTTTATAACTTTTGTAAATGGTCTTTAATCTTAATATTTTTGGGATCCCGTGTAAACAGGAAACGTCTCTTTATAAGAATGTGACTTTTGAGACCAAAATGTTTTAACCCTAGTTCCTTTATAGTTTCGATAACACGTTTTTAATTAAACGACTTGATTAGCAAGTCTAGCACTTTATAAACACACAGTGTAACAGTCTTGGCTATCCAGGGCATTACAATTATTATTCTATATGATAGAAAATAGAAAAAAAAAAATTTTACACAAAGAAGAAAAACTATCATCTTTTTCACACAAAAGAAAAATCAGTCTCCCTTACCTATAATTAAGAGTCTCATGTGTTGAGAATACTTTTGATTCACAAATATTGATTCTTGTTCTCTATGTGCCCACCCACATTTTGAGATGTAGAGAACGTCTTGGAAGATCTAGGTGTGAGTACTCTAGCGATGATAGGAAGATCAAAATATATACGAAAAGATTCAAGGATTCTTGATAGGCTACAAGAGGTAAATTATTTGGTATTATTTTTACACATACATAATATATTGATTAGCATATTTCATATTAAAGGATCCTCATATAAAGTTGTTTATATGAAAAAAAAATTGTTGTATACAATACTACCATTACTACAATTTCCGCTACGCACTAGGAACTGTTCCTAACAATTGGTATCAGAGCCATTTTTCATCCCTGCATATGTTAATTACTGTGTGGGTATCATATTTATTTTTTATATTATGTGCAATATATGAATGGACGGATGTTTATGTATGAATCGTTTATATTCTTAAGGGTTGGTTTTCATGGTGTTTTTGGGTGAGGAAAATTCTTAAATTTTCTAGATATACAAAAATTGTAAGCCATTTTGGGGATAGGAATTTTGTAATTTTTTTTTTTAATTCTGGACAAAATTCTGGTGTGGCCTGAGCCCCGAGCTCGAACCCTAAGGCCCAAGCTAGCACCCTGCGACCCAGCACCCCGCAGCCCAGATCCCCTGCGTCCCTACACCCCGCGGTCTTGCGCCCCTGCGCGCCTGCACCCCGCTCCCATGCGCCCCCTCGCTGCCTGCACCCCGTGCCTTTGCCAACCACCAACGGCCTCCAGCCGCCGCCCCCCATCGACACACCCATTAGGGTTTGTGTCATGCAAACCCTAATGGATGTGTAATTATCAATTTGGGCCATTTTAAGCCTAATATAATTCAAAGTGTTTTAATTATAATTTTTGAGTTAATTGTGGTGAGTCCAAATTCCAATTGGGCCTCAATAACTTGTTGGGTATTAAAACCCAAAGTTTGATTATTTTAAATTTGTTTAAAATAATTAAAAGGTTATTTAATTCATAATGGATAATTACAATGGTAATGACCCAAAGACTAAAAGAGAAGGTCCAAGATCAAAGGAGTTGCTCTTCATTAGGCCTTAGTTAGTTTAATTATTTTTGTCTATTTTTTGCAAGTGTTGTAATTTTCTAGGAATACCCAAAGCACCAAACCCACATTTATTTATTTGAATATGATTAAATTGTTTAATACTTTATCAAGCATAATAACATGCCATACATATTACTTACATAGTACATATTAAGCATGCATTTTTTTAGAAACATGCTTAGGATTTATTATATGTTTTTATTTGATAACTCACATAATTAATTTAGTTTTAATTAGTTAAGATGATAAAACGAATTTAAAGTTATTTATTTTCTTATTTAATAAAATTTTTTTATTAAATAAAATGGTATTCTATTTAAAAAGGCAAAACAAAATATAGGGCACGATTATTTATTTTGCATAATTGGATTAGTATTTATTAGCATATCATTTGGTAAAATTAATTTAATTAGTTTTACAAATTAAAAAAGTATTGATTTTGAGAAAAACTCTTTTTTTTTAAATAGTGAGTGGGAGAGGGAATTATGACAATAAGTCACATGGTCTCCATTATTGGTTGAATGCCGAGAGGCATAGGAAGGGCCTCATGTCGCCTCCGTTTGTGGCCTCTCTAAGGAAAGGCTTCCGAATATGTTTATTTTATCTCAAGGATGACATTTCATAATAGAATAAGATTAGTGATGTATTTCAAGTTTGACTGACCCTAAGGCACACTCTTGAGTTAAGTCATAAATCGAAAAATAATGGGTTACACTCCGAAGATGTATCTAGGCTTTCGAGCACGACTAGTGCATCTTGACCAAATTAACGGCGTTCCATAAGTCGAAAGATAAAAAGGAGTTTTTAAGTTTTCACTTACGGAGTTGATATCTTGTCTCAAGATTAATTTGTTATTAGTTTGACCTATCCTAAGGCGGTCCATTAATTTTTAAATTAATCGATCGTGGACTAGTAACTATTTTTTGTGTGTTATTTTATGTGTTGAATTCATGCAACATGTTTACTATTCCAAATATATACTGATATTTATTATATGCATTAATTCATTATATTTTATTTATTTAATTTTCAGCAATATGTCCAATCCAAACCTTGTAATTGCTTTGCTTGCTAATGAGAAATTGACTAGTGATAACTACATGAAATGGAAATAACACATGAACATTGTTTTGATATGTGAAAATCACAACTTTGTCCTTAATAAGGAATGTCCTGAGGTTCCTGCTCTCACTGCTGCCAAAATTGCTAGAGAAAATTATGACAATTGGATCTTATCTAACAATAAGGTCAATGTTATATGCTTGCTAGTATGAGCGATGTGCTAAGATTAAAGTTTGAAACTGTTGAAACAGCCTATAAGATTTGGGAATCTCTACAAGGCATGTTTGGCCCGCAATCTGATAAGTGCAAACATGATGCTAATAGAAGCTTCATGAATATGGAAATGAAGAAAAATGTTTCTGTTAGAGAACATGTCCTAGACATGATAAAGATATTTCACGATGCAGAAATCCATGGTGCGACCATTGATGAGAGAACTCAAGTAAGTGTGATACTTGAATCTTTCACACCAACTTTTGCGACATTCACTACCAACTATGTTATGAACAAGTTGGAGTACAATATGACCAACTGCTGAATGAGTTGCAAACTTTTGAGTCTCTAGACAAAAGTTCCACCAAGGTTGAGGAGATACATGTTGCTGAAACCAAGCCTTCCACTTCAAATGGTAATTCTAAGAAAAGGAAGGGCAGCCAAGGAAAAGACAAGAAAAAGGACAAACAACCAGAGTAGACCAACAAGTCTTCCAAGAAAAATAATTATGCAAAAAACTCCAAAAAGAAGGCATTGAAAGGATCATGCTTTCATTGTGGAGTTGACGGTCATTGTAAAAGGAATTGTCCTAAGTACCTGGCTGAACTGAAAGACAAAAAGAAGGGTAAATCTGATTTGCTTGTTTTAGAATCTTCTTTAGTGGAAGGTGATTTTTCATCTTGAATAGTTGATTCCGGAGCCACTAATCATGTTTGTTTTTCTTCGCATAGTCTTAGTACTTTGAGGAAGCTGACTCGTGGAGAGGTGACCATGAGAGTTGGAAATGGACAGGAGATCTCGGCAGCTGATGTTGGAAAATCTCACTTAGTTTTTTATAATAATAAATTTATTGGGTTGGACAATGTTTATTTTATTCCTGGATTGACTAGAAATTTGATTTCCTTATCAAAATTGCATGAAAAATGTTTTAATATTTCTTTTAATAATAATTCGATTGTTATTTCGATATATGGTTTTGACATTTGTTCTGCAAAGTCTGAAGGTGGAGTTTACAAGTTAGAGTCCAATGTTGAGCATATTTATAATTCTGAATTATTTAAAACTACAAATCTCAGATCTATTAAAAGACAAAAGAAAGATTCTGATAATGAAGCATATCTGTGGCATTTGAGATTGGGACATATTGGTCTAAACAGAATTAACAGACTAACAAAGGATGGTCCTTTAAGAGAACTATCTATTGGTTCTATCCCAGTATGTGAATCCTGTGTAGAAGGAAAAATGACCAAGAGACCTTTCTCTGCAAAAGGTTCAAGAGCCACAGAACCACTTCAACTTGTTCATACGGACATTTGTGGTCCACTAAATTTCTAAGCTAGAGGAGTTTATGAATTTTTCATCACTTTCATTGATGATTATTCAAGATATGGTTACATATACTTAATGCAAAGGAAATCTGAAACATATGGTAAGTTTAAAGAATTCAGAGCGGAAGCTGAAAAGCAATTAGGTAAATCACTAAAAGTTCTTCGATCAGATCGAGGTGGAGAGTACTTAGATTATGAATTTGAGGACCATTTGCGTGAGCATGGAATTCAGTCCCAACTCACTGCACCTAGAACGCCACAACAAAATGGTGTTTCAGAAAGGCAGAACAGAACCTTATTGGATATGGTTAGATCGATGATTAGTTTCACATCATTGCCATTGACATTCTGGGGTTATGCAATAAAATGTGCTCTATACATATTCAATGTTTTTCCATCTAAGTCTATTAAGAAAATATCATTGGAATTATGGAATGGCACTAAACCTAGTTTACGCGATTTCCGTGTATGTGGTTGTCATGCACACGTGCTTAAAGGAAAAAGTTTGTATCTAAAAGTGCTACTTTTCTATAGCATGACTATATAAATAACCACAAACCTCAAAGTAAAGTCGTACTAGAGGAAATGGTCTCAAGTAAACAAGACCAATCACCAGTAGTGACAAATGAAAAACGGCCAGAGGATATCACTAGTTCTAGTCAGAACAATAGAGAGATTCGTCGCAGTGGGAGGGTTGGTAAACAACCAGTACGCTATGAACATGAAGTCCGGATGCTTGTGTCTAACAGAAACAGAGATGTAAAATGCCCTAATCTAGTACTTGTAAAACTTTTACATACTCATAAACTTATAAAAGAAAGTCATTTATTATATGAAAAATCTCAATGGGGCCTTGCTAATAACATGCAAGTTGGGCCTAATAGTTTAAAAGGAAAATAATAGTTTTCATGCAATGCTTTAAAAATAATTAAAGTTCAAGTCCCACTGATAAGTTCTAAAAAATTAAAAATAACATAATGTTATTCTTTAGAAAATTTGGCGTTAAACTGATCGTTTTCTCGTCCATAGGATGCCCCCACGCCATACACACCCTGACGTTGGAACTCCCCACATTACCACGCGTGCCACAGAGAAATCCTATTTGCTACTTGGAAGGGAAAGTAAGGGGGTGAGCTAAAAGCCCGGTAAGGAAGTACAAATAACACACAAAAAAATGTTCATTTTCATACATCGTTATACATCATAAACATCGTTATCATAACCATCATCATCATAAACATAATCATTATAAACATTATCATCATAAGCGTCATCATCATATACATAATCATCATGAATGTTATTATCATAAGCATCATCATCATATCTTTGTCAACACGGCCCGCTAACTTGTCCATGTCACATCTTGAGGTAAACAGGATCTCTAGTCCTTGAATAACCTCGGCGTGTCCACCCTATGAGTTACGTCATTATATCCTTATTAACTCGGGTTACGTCTTCATATCCCTGCCAACCAGTTTGAAATTAAAGCATAAAAAAGGGCAAGCCTGTAGTTTTATCAACATCATCACATCATCACAAAATATCATTTCATACTTCATATCACAAAATGTATCATCGTACATAGCATTCTATCATACAAACAATCTTACCGTTCACAGCATAAATAAACAAAATTTTATCTAACTTCCTTACCTCGGGTCCAAGCAAAGCAAAAACTGGCAAACTTCACAACGAGTCTATAACCATAATCAAATAGCATTCTTTAGCATCACATAATACTTTCTTATGCCTAATTCATATACCCCATGTCTGCATGGGCCATGCACACATGGTGAAAACTACTCATAATTTCCAAATAGGCATAATTACACATAAAATCACCAAAAGAATAATGCAAATTATACATATGTTACATGCATGGTTTTTAAATAAAAATCATATGGTTGAATATTAGACACATTTTTTAACGTAAAAGTGCATTTGCATGCGACATGCATATGTGGGAACATTGTTAAAAAGTGATGTTAAAAACGATAATTCCTACGCACTTATTTCTATCGTTTTCAAAAATAAGGATTAGCAACGTACTTTCTTTCCATTATTTGTCTCTTTAAAAATCACTAAGTTGATTAAACCTTTAAAACATTATTTTTATTTCATAAAATAATTTATTTATCCATTTAAAAATATAATAATTCCATTTATTATTTTTAAATTACATAGAAATAATAAAGGCTAGAAATTATATAAAATACTTATAATTAGCATGTTTCCTTAGAAAATAACCATTTCATTTTAAATTAATAAAATTACAAACTTGATGTGAGAAAAAAAATATAATTTTTAGGTGTGGGAAAAAATATATTTTACTTGTATTATTTTAAGACTTAATTTTAAGTAGAATAAATTCATGATAATCTAATAATTATTTTTAAATTATTAAACTAAACTTTCAGCCACAATTTAATTTATTTAAAAATCACAAGTGAATTAATCTCAAAAAATTTCTTAATTAAAATAAAGAAAAATCATATCTATTAAAATGAACACTCATGGTCACATTAAAATACCGTTTTTAATATTTACATAGTTTAGGGTATTAATTTATTTCAACATACTCACAAAATTCCTTTTATTTAAAAGACAACTTCTCATTTTACCAAAAATTCCAACAACAATATATATTCTAAAAAATCACCATCTTGATTTTAAAAACTCATATTTTTTCTAAAAATATAAAAAAAAAACTGTAGGCATTTATTTGAGTAAAAATATCATTTTAATGTATATTAAAATCTCCTTTAATTTCTTAAAAAAACATCATAGCACTTGCAAAATTATTTGAGCATGCAAAAATATTATTCTCATCATATTTCACACCATTTATACACAAAAATCAGCAAGCATATCAAGTCATGAAATTCATCATTTCCATCATGTCTCACAAAATTCATACATTAATCATACATGTTTAATTAACAAAATTTAAACACAAACCCTAGCATGTTTCTATCATCCAAGTAATCCAAAAGAAAACAAAACTAACATATACTCATTTAAAATCTTACAAACAACCTATCATGTTTCTAGGATTACAATTGACATTAAAACATACAAGGAAAACAAACATGCTTTGAACACCACCCCTAGGCTGAAACCCTTATAGCCCAAAATGATCAAATCATTTCATGTTTTAAAAAAAAATGAAAACACTCATTCATCATATTTAGTAGATCACAAATTAAAACCATTGCATGCTTACACATATAATCTTTAAGCCAAACCATACCTATCATCAAATCATAGGAAAAAACCTTAGACAACATACAATCAACACCACCATGCTTAACATTTTAATATCAAAACAATTATTCATAATAAGATATTTACATAACACCATAAATCAATAATCAATCCAATACACATATACCATGAGTATACATGTAAAAAGGTTAAACAATAAGAACCAAATCAAGAATAGAGGTTCCATTACCTCCTTTGATAGGAGTCTAAGAACCCAAAAAAAAAATAGTTATGGTCACCCTCTTGTTTGCTAGCCTCCAACACCTTATTGTTACCGCCAAATCATTAGACCAAACAAACCACAAATCTCAAATAGATCAATATTAAGAAATCAAAACACCCTTACCCTTGTAGGCCGAAACCCTAAACAACAATCCCTGTGCTCTTGTGAGATTAGAACCTAGCACCACCAAGGACTTCCATTAAACTAGAACCAAGAAGAAGAGAAAAAAAAAATCACAATCCAAACCCATACCTTAGAGACCTTGAATGCCCTTCTTCCTCTTCTCCTTTTTCTTTCTCTCCTTCTCTCCTTCTTCACGTTTTTTCCTCCTTCTCTCTAGAAAAATGGCAGCCTCTCTCTCCCTTTCTCTCTCTAATTTCGTACTCTCCCTCTCCCTCTCCCTCTCTTCTCTCTTGTCCGCCAGCCACCAAATGAGTACCCAATACTCATGCTCACCTACTTATTTCCCTAATGGTCTTCCAATCAAAACCAATAAAGGGAAACTAATCAAGCCTCAACTCAAATCAAGGTAAACGAAATATTGACCCTAATCAAGAGAATTGAATAAAAACAATTAAGGAAAGAAAAGAAAAATAATACTCCAATTCATTTCCCTTTCTTGTGGCTGCCGTCCATACCCTCTCCCTCTTTGTTTTTTTTTTTTTTTCCACAATTACTTACTCTCTAAAATAAGCCAACCCATCAATATACAATAATTAGGGATTTTTTTACTTACCCTTTTTAATTAAACCATCCAATCAAATTGATTTAGGACCAAATCAATTTAGGAAAAGAACGCATCCCTTTCCCACTAAGCTTCACACACCACTCTCTTCTTTCCATTTCTCTTATTTTCTTTTTAAATACATATCATACAGCATTCAAATCACATACAATCCAGTCACATCAACACAGAAGGAAATTTCATGATTTATCAATCATCACATCATCAAAAAATATCATTTCATACTTCATATCACAAAACGTATCATCGTACATAGCATTCTATCATACAAACAATCTTACCGTTCACAGCATAAATAAACAAAATTATATCTAACTTCTTTACCTCAGGTCCAAGCAAAGCAAAAACTGACAAACTTCACAACGAGTCTATAACCATAATCAAATAGCATTCTTTAGCATCGCATAATACTTTCTTGTGCCCAACTCATATACCCTATGTGTGCATGGGCCATGCACACATGGTGAAAACTACTCATAATTTCCAAATAGGCATAATTCACATAAAATCACCAAAAGAATAATGCAAATTATACCTATGTTACATGCATGGTTTTTAGATAAAAGTCATATGGTTGAATATTAAACACATTTTCTAACGTAAAAGTGCATTTTCATGTGACATGCATATGTGGGAATGTTGTTAAAAAGTGACATTAAAAACGATAATTCCTACGCGCTTATTTCTATCGTTTTCAAAAATAAGGATTAGCAACATACTTTCTTACCATTATTTGTCTCTTTAAAAATCACTAAGTTGATTAAACCTTTTAAACATTATTTTTATTTCATAAAATAATTTATTTAGCCATTTAAAAATATAATAATTCCATTTATTATTTTTAAATTACATAGAAATAATAAAGGCTATAAATTATTTAAAATACTAATAATTAGCATGTTTCCTTAGAAAATAACCATTTTATTTTAAATTAATAAAATTACAAACTTGATGTGAGAAAAAAATATAATTTTTAGGTGTGAGAAAAAATATATTTTACTTGTATTATTTTAAGACTTAATTTTAAGTAGAATAAATTCATAAGTGATAATCCAATAATTATTTTTAAATTATTAGACTAAACTTTCAGCTACCATTTAATTTATTTAAAAATCACAAGTGAATTAATCTCAACATTCTTCTTAATTAAAATAAAGAAAAATCATATCTATTAAAATGAACACTCATGGTCACATTAAAAATATCGTTTTTAATATTTACATAGTTTAGGGTATTAATTTAATTACATAGTCAGTCAATCCTAAATCGATGACTTACTAACGAGCTGGGTGCAAATTACCGTTTTACCCCTCATCAGTATTTTATCCTTAACTCCCACTAAGTTCCTTATAAATTATATTTTTGAAAACTTAATCACAGAAATGAGATCTCAATCCTTTAACCTTTTGAACAAATAAATTAAGGAAATCATATTTTCCCTTCTCATACAGAAGTTATAGATTTCAAATCTATGAATAATACTCTCACTCAATTACACTACTAAATCTCCAAGATGTAAGTATGGGCTAAACCTTTGTAATGCCCCACGTCACTATGGCTGCTTCCTGGAATGACGACTAGCCTTGCAAACCAACACGAGTCTTTCCAGCGTGCTTTGTCCTCACTCGCACGCTTTCTGGGAAAACTTCCCAGGAGGTCACCCATCATGAGACTACTCCAGGTCAAGCATGCTTAACTTTGGAGTTCTCAAGTGATGGGCTACCGAAAAGAAGATGCATCTTGTTAGCAAAGGTAGCACCCATAATTCATTTAAGCCCTCTTCAACTGTGTAGTCCCATACCTACACAATATTAGAATCATCACATTTGACCTTCCCCAGGCGATGTGGGATTGCACAGCTTTTTACCCGGTCTTTCCCCCTGTAGATCACGGGATTCTGACTGTCACAATCACCCTCCCTTAGGGGTCCGACATCCTCGTCGGCCACACTTCTGGCTAGGTCAAGGCTCTGATACCATTTGTAACGCCCCCACGTCACTATGGTTGCTTTCTGGAATGATGACTTGCCCTACAAACCAACACGAGTCTTTCCAGCATGCTTTGTCCTCACTCGCACGCTTCCTGGGAAAACTTCCAAGGAGGTCACCCATCATGAGACTACTCCAAGTCAAGCACACTTAACTTTGGAGTTCTCAAGTTATGGGCTAACGAAAAGAAGATGCATCTTGTTGGCATTGGTAGTACCCATCAATCCATTTAAGCCATCTTCAACTATGCAGTCTCATACCTACACAGTCTTGGAATCATCAAACTTGACCTTCCCTAGGCGATGTGGGATTGCACAGCTTTTACCAAGTCTTTCCCCCTACGGATCACGGGATTCTGACAGTCACAATCACCCTCCCTTAGGGGTCCGACGTCCCTGTCGGCCACATTTCCTACTAGGCCAAGGCTCTGATACCATTTGTAACACCCCACGTCACTATGGATGCTTCCTGGAATGATGACTGGCCCAGCAAACCAACACGAGTCTTAGGGCTTAAATGGACTGATGGGTACTACATATGCTAACAAGATGCATCTTCTTTTTGGTATCCCATCACTTGAGAACTCCAAAGTTAAGCGTGCTTGACTTGGAGTAGTCTCAAGATGGGTGACCTCCTAGGCAGTTTTCCCAGGAAGCGTGCGAGTGAGGACAAAGCACGCTGAAAAGACTCGTGTTGGTTTGTAGGGCCAGTCGTCATTCCAGGAAGTAGCCATAGTGACGTGGGGCATTACAATAGTAGGGTAAGCTAGTAATGAACAAGTCAAAAGATTTAAATAATACAATTAGGATAATATTATCACTCAGAATTAAGATCGACTTAACCTATGGTCAACGTTGTGACATTAATCAGATTCGATAACAACGATGCTTATTTATCAATCAATAATCATTATCGGTCCTAGTCCGATGTAACCAAATACATCTGATCTTATCTACTTGGTCAATGCCTTAGACAAGACATCACACCCCGAATGTGTAAGTATATCATATCGTAGATTGCCTAATCAGTGAATCCAATGCACTGATCTACTCTTATGACTCATTCTTTTGAACATATAATTACAACTATAATCCACTGTGACCTAGTCACTATAATTGTAACTATCCATATGTTCGGGATTTTATAAATGTTTGAATTATTTCAATAATCATGTAATAAAACAAGCAAGCAACACGGTTATTAAACTAAATGATACCTACTACTTTTATTGACAATATAAAATCGTGTACATGTCCTACATGGTTTTATAAGGGCATAAAACCCAAAAAACTCCCACTTGCCCTTGTAAAAAAAATGGGACATGTTTCTCAAAACCATGCATTCTACATGTTTCATAATTATGCTCGCTTCTTATATCTTTGTAAAGGGATATGACAGATTGCCTTCCAATGCTATATTCATCACCTTCACATCATGCCTTCGCCACACATCCTTGATAATGTGGTGCTTTCTCTCTATATGCTTTACTCTTTTGTAACTTTGAGGTTCTTTTGAATTTGCTATTGCCTCATTACTATTACTAAACAAAATGAGTGCTTTATCCATTTCTGGAATAACACCGAGATCTGTATAGAACTTCCTTAGCCAGACTATTTCCTTAGCGCCATAGACGCAGCTATGTACTTAGCCTCCAAGGTGGATTATGAAATGGAAGATAACCTAACGCTTCTCCAAACCACAGCTTCTAAGATGGTAGACAACCTATCACTTCTCCAAATCATAGCTCCACCCCCAAGAGTAAACACATTTTTTAGAAATAGACTTCCTGTCATCAACATTAGTCTAAAATATGAATCTGTGTAGCCTAACAGGTTCAAAGATCCACCTGAAAAGACTAACATATAATCTCTAGTCCATCAAAGATATCGACCTCCATCTATTGTTCATACTCAAGGTTTTATGGCACTTGCTCACCACCCCCACTGCATAGAAGATCTCTAGTCACAGCACACAACATAGCATGCATTAGACTTCTAATTGCAAATGCATAAGGAATTCGTTACATCTTTTATTTCTCATGAGGAGTCTGTGGATACTAATGCTTAGAAAAATAAATTCCATGTGAAGACGCTAAACATCCTTTCTCGGAATTCATTACAGAGTAACGACCAAGCACTTCACCTAAGTAGGTCGCTTGAGTTAGAGCCAAAATTCATTTATTTCTATCCCTGATGATCTGGATGCCAAGAACACGACTTGCTACAACAAAATTTGGAATTTCATTTCCAGCCAGTTCTTTATGTCTGATAATTTCTTGACATTGTTTCCAATGAGTAAGATATCATCTACATAAAGGATTAAGAACACCACAATGCCTTTTTCCCTAAGTTTTTAAACACAAGGGTCAACTACATTTTGTTCAAAACCACAGGTCTTAATGTTTCCATTTAACCTTAATTCCAGGAGCTCGAAGCTTGTTTAAGTCCATTGATTGACCTACTCAGCTTGGCGACTTTCTTGTCCAACTACTTTAAATCCTTTTGATATATCCATGTTAATGGTCTCATCAAGATAGCCATTAAAAATGCTTATTTGATGTCCATTTGCCTTATCTCTTAATCAAGAGTTGTGGCTATAGATAGGAGTATACTAAATGAATTTTAACATGCCTACCGGAGAAAAAGTTTTCTCTAAGTCAACTTTCTCTCTCTGCCACAAGTCAAGCCTTAAATGTCTCAACCTTTTAATCAACTCCTCTCTTCTTCTTATAGATCCACTTGCACCCCATGGGCCTAAAGTCCAATGGCACATCTACAAGATCTCAAATCAATTAAGGGTACTTAGACTCTATTTCCTAGTACTTGGCTTCGAGTCAAAGATCCCTTTCAGAGTTACCCATTGCTTGTTTAAAGGCCAACAGATCATTTTTACTTGTGTCCCCAACCAACTTGTGGATTTCACTATCCATATCATAGGTACTGGGTTTTGAGAAACCCTCCCACTATGACGAGGCATCGTGACTTTCTGACTTGGATTAGTGGTTTCTACATCTACCTTGTTTTCATTGACTTTCGTCGATGAGATGGAACAATAGTTTATCGTTTTTCCATCTAATACTATTTTGCTATGAGACTTGAAACTCATTATGTAGTCGTTATCCAGAAAAGTAGCATTTGTAGAGCTAAATACTTTCTTGTCTACTAGACTATAAAACAGACCACCCTGACTACCTTTAGAATAGCCAACAAACAAGTAAACCTCAGTTTTTTGTTCAAATTTTCCTACCTTTTTCCCCAGGACATAAACAAGACACCCCCAAATTCCATAATGACATAAACCAGGCTCATGACCATTCAATAATTCTAGTGGTGTCTTGGAGACATCTTTGAGACGGCACAACATTTAAAAAATGTCACATGCGGTCTAGGTATTATGTCTCCAAAAAATATCTAGGTAAGAAGTTGGTAGAGTTGAATAGCTTATCATAGAACACACATTTTCATAAACGCGTGATTCACACTGCTCAGCAACACAGTTCTGTTGCGGAGTCCTTGGGGCAGTTGCTTTAGATAATTCTCCAAGTTCAATTAAATGATCTTGGTTCTAATTATCCAAAAATCATCCACCCCTATCAGATCACAAGATCTTTAATGTTTTGCATAATTTGGTTTGAAAGCCATAGCAATGATGTAACGACCCAAAATTGTTAATAGGGCTTAATGCCTTGATTTGCTAGGAGGGCATAATTTGATATATGTATGTTTAATTGGTTAAATGTATGCCTATGTGGCATGCATGATTAATATGATTATGTGAGTATGTTATGTGCATGTTTATGAGTATTAAATACGCATGTGGGCCCTTTACTATTCATAAGGGCATATTTGTAAATTTGGACCGTTAAGGGCATAAATGTGATTATATGTGATAAATGGTTGAGACCACATTATTATGTGGATATATTTGCAGTATATGGCTTGAGACAATCCTAGTGAGGGGATTAGCGAAATAGTCACAATGTGGTTTAAATACCCAGCTTGGAGGAGCCTGGGGGTATTTTGGGAATTTAGATAATATTTTGGGATTTATTGAGAAATGAATAAATATTTGTTAATTAATTGGACACGACAGGATTAATTGGTAAACATTAGGAACACTTGAGCAATTAGTGGGAATCGGGAAAATACTATTTTACCCTTAGAACAAATTCAAGGACTAAGTAATATAAGGGGGATGGTTTGGTCTTTTTGAGTTAAGCGATTAACTCAAGGGTAAATCTAGACTCAGCCAGAAACCACCCAAGAATTCTGAACTCTCAGCCCTTTCTCTCTCCCTCTTACACGTACTCTCTCTTCATCTCTCTCTCTCATTGTGCCTTGAAGCTAGAGGAAGGAAAAAACTCAGGAAGTGGGGCTGGGAATTCAGCTGTGGAAACCCAGGGGATCAAGCTAGGATCATCGAAAGATATTGCTGAGGAATTAGGCTGCAATTTGAGGTAAGAATTGAAGTCAGTTTCTCCAATTCTGTTGAAACTATGTTAAAGGTTTGAGTGTGCATGAGTTTTAGTTTGTTAGCTAGTTTTGGGTATGAAATGGTGAAAGAAAAAGGTTATAGGTTAGTTGAGATGACTGGGATATGAGGATGGGAATTCTGGGCTTGAAGTTGAGCTTGGCTGCTAGTTTGGGATGGAAATTTGAGGTTAGGTTCGTGGAGAAATGTTGAGAAAAATTGGTTTTTTGGGTTTAGGGGCTCGGGTTGCAACCCTGTTCTTCAGGCGCCGTGGCTCGAGTGAGTTTTGGAGGCTATAAGCTCCTATTCGTCAGGCACACCGCGACTCGAAGGGGTGCAAGTCGCAGCCTGTGTCCCCCATCAGGGGGGATTGAGCCTCTGTCTAAGGGGCAGGCCGCAGCCCTCAAGGGTAAGTCGTGGCCCTAAATGGGGAATTAAGTGAGCCTCGAGGATTCAAACCTAGGCGCTCGGGATGAATTCTACTACCCAGTTTAGTAGAATTCGAGGTCTCGGAGACTAATATTTGTTCCCTAAGTATTTATTTGGGTTATGAATTGACGATCACCCATTGACACTATGAGTAGGTTTATCGCTAAGGCTCAGGACTGAGGATCGTGCTCAGGGCCGTCCTCTCAATTCTCAGCTCGAGATTCGAGTTAAGAAAACTGCACCCATGTGGTTGTGTTTGGGACTAAGGTTCCCTGTATCTGGATATATCTGTTGTGTAACTGTATTGTTATTATGTGGAATGTGAAAGTACGACCTAAGGGAGCCGGGGCTGACAACTAGCGCATTGGATGCAGCTCAGCCACTGTGAGCTAGAGTAAGTTAAATAAACAATGGACTCGGCCTAAGCAAGTTGAGGTCAGTTAGTAAACAGAGGGCTCGGCCTAAGGGCGCCGGCCCTGAGCATTTGTACTGCTGTTTAAAATATATTCTTAAAAATACATATTTACTATTATTAGCTTGATGCTCATATTATATTGAATTTTTTTAATGACTGTATTAAGATTGATTTGATGTTACTATTGTATATGTGTTTGCTGCATATGGTTTTCTTGCTGGGCCTTGGCTCACGGGTGCTACATGGTGCAGGTAAAGGCAAATGGAAACTGGACCAACCATGAGTTGGAGAGCTCTGGGGGCAGAGTGTACATAGTCAGCTGCTCATCCGCCACAACCGAGGGAAGTACAAGGACAGAGCCCTAAAACTTGTGTTTTTCCATTAGAGTGGCTTTTGGTTGTATTATCTTTTGGAGATTGTAAATTATCACTTATGCCCTATTTTTGGGATCCCATGTATTAAACATCCATTTTAATGAAAATTAACTGTTTATGATCAAGATCTTTTAACCCTAACCTGATAATTGACCCTAGGATCACATTTGTGTTCAAATGACTTGATTAGCAAGTCTTGCACTATTTCAAATACACATTATATTGATCTTGGTTATCCAGGGCGTTAAAAATGAATTCTTTGAACTTCTTAACAAATTCTCATAATTCCTATGCATTAGGTACCTACGTGAGTCTCTAGAGCAATCATCGATGAAGGTGACGAAATACTCATAAGCACCCCTCACTTGAACATTCATTTGTCCCCAGACATTTGAACATACTAGCCCTAATGGTTCTTTGGACCTTTCTCCTATCACAAAGAATGGTCGCTTTGTCATTTTGCCCTCGAGATTAGATTCACAAACAGGTAGGTCACCCTAGGTGAGTTCCCTCAAAGGCCTAGCCTTTGATAGTCTTTGAATCCTATCATAGCAAATATGACCAAAGAGAAGATGGTAAAGGTATGTCATTTCTAACGTTATTGACCTTTTGTCGTTGAACGGTCCTAGAATTAGCTATCTTAAACAACTCATTCTTTAGAACATAGGGTTCGTTTAGTTGCAATAGGTATAACCCGGTTTTCATACATCCACCCCACAATTCACATCCATTTAAAGAAATAGGATTTTATTACTTGTGAAAGTAACTGCAAATTGTTGCTGATGTAATAAGAATAACTGAAATTAAAATTTCCATTGAAAATCGAAATAAAATAAACATTGTCTTAAAACAATATATTTATTTCCAAATTCATTCAAGTTTATCCTTATGCCTTGTTTGATACGAACAACCCTTGATGGATTCCAAGCTTTGAATTTTTATCCTTCATAGCTTTCCCGATGCTAAAAAGGTGTAAAACAAATACATGCATGTTTAGTAGATCTTGATTTAGCGATCCAAAACCAAAGTATCATCCTCTAAAATCACGTGCCTCCAAGACAAATTTTGTTATCTTGGGTTCCATATGCCTTGAGTGCTAGGCAATCTTGTTCCAGTTCCCAATCTCCTTGCAGTTGGAAACACTCCCCTTTTTGTGTACTTATAATCAGGTCTTGCTCCAAGATGCTTTGCAGCATTTGGTGTCTTGCCGGTGGACTTCTTGTTATTTTTGTTTGAATTTCTTCATCTCTTGCTCTTCAAAGAAGAAGCTTAAAGCAACTTCTCTTTGAGCTTGTTAAGTAGTATTTTCCTTCTTTCCTTTGCTTGAACCACCATCAACAATCTTCTTTGAAGGATTTGGTGATCATTGCATAAGAAAAATAGGAATATCTTTGATTATCAAGATCTCGATGTTGTCCATAATCAACATCAAGTTGATGTTGGAAAAAAAAAATCGTGAGGTTCTCACTATAGAGTAACCTTTCAGAGATTAGATAGAGTATGGGGTGGGAAGCCTATAACTATGATTATCAACTAAGTAGCAATCAACGCATTGTTTGACAAACATTTATTCATTAAATTTTTAGAAATAGCAAAACATACAAAAAATTTTGAGATAAGCAAAATACTAAAACACTTATCTTCTATTTCTTAGGTACTTTAGCTAGCCATGAACCCATGTGTCCCAGTAGGCGAGAGTCACAAATATTCACTTAGTTAAATAGAGAAACATCTCAATTAATAAAACGTCATAGACTTTTATTAACTACATATCCATCCGATCAAAGTAACGAAAACTCATATGTCCCAGTAGGCGAGAGTCACAAATATTTATTACTTTAGTCACCGTAGGGATGAGCCTATAGAGGGTACATCTATAGCCATCTATCCTAAGAGATTTAACCATGTTAAGAAATCCAATGAACACCTTCTGTAGGGAGACAAAATCAAAGCGACATGAGGCCCCACTGAACTCTAACCTTGTTAAATCAACAATGGAGATCGAATTCAAATTTTAAAACTCATTCTTTAATCTTTTAGTATTTTACTCTTTTTGAAAAATATCAACTTAGGTTTGCCAAATTACTAAAATAAGTAATAAACCAACTTAGGTTTTCCAAATTATAAAAATAATCAATAAACCAACTTAGGTTTGCCAAAATATAAAAATAATCAATAAACCAACTTAGGTTTGCCAAATTATTAAAATAATTAATAAAGCAAGCTTTGCCAAATTATTAAAATAATAAATAAACCATAGTTTATAATTTTCCCATTAATTATAAAATTACCATTGAAAATTAATCCAAAATTTAGAATTAATTTGTTTCTAATCAATTATTAGGTCCAACTAAAAATAATAACCTAGTACAATTAAGTCCAACTTAAGTAAATGGACATTAACAATTCGAGTTTGCATGGAGGAGAGCAGTATGTGGGAGCCACTACTAAGGCTCCCTAACTTCCACACAAAGCCCAAAAAGACAGGAATTTGAACATTTGCTTTATCAATTGTTTCAATTGATTAAGCTCAATCTAGTAATGCAAAGCAAATTGACATTCACAAGTGGAACCACCCACAAGAGAGGAATTTAAACTTTACATGTTCAATTGGGCCCAAATAAAACCTAACATTTTATGAAAGTTTTGTTTGAATTTTCCCACATTTTTCAAACACAAAAATGGGCCATCATTATACTTACATTTAAAGCCCAAATGTAAAAAATAACTTAATAATGATGCTTGATATATTAATAATTGGATGTGCCTAACATGTTACTCTATAAGCATGTATTATTAAATTATGCAAATATACTACAGCAATATACTATTTTGCAAAATACCATAATTAATTAACATAGAATTTATCAGACAAAATTGAAGATAATTAATTAAATATGTTGCAAATATATTAAATTAATTAAAATAGAATTTATCAAACAAAATTCAATTTCAAATAATTAATTTAAATTAGGCTATTAAGTTGTTAGGAATGACAAGATATTTTATTTTTAAATAATTTAATCAATTTTAAAATATCAAAATATCTTTTAACCAAATTTAAAATATCTAAAATATCTAGAATTATCTGATAACTAATTATAAATATTTTAAACAATAAAAATATCTTGAATATTCAGATAACTAATTTTAATATTTCATTTATAATAAAATAAAAAATATCTTAAAATATCATGATAATCAAATAACAAATTCAAAATAGTTTAAAAGGTTAAAATATCTAAAATAATCAGATAATCAATTTTAAATAATTTAAACTTAACTGCACAAAATATCCAATTTAAAAAATATGAAAAAGCCTGCTACAGGCCCACGCGGGTCCATAGTACGGATCCGTACGACCCGGGGTCCTGGAAGCTTTTTCATGCATGCCCGGCACGCATACTAGCCAATCAGTTCAAAAAAAAAACTGTGCAGTTTTTCAATCCCAAAATAAGCCAAAAATAACCAAATTATTGCTAAATTTACATAATAAAACATAAACGTGCACCAATAACATGTACCATCCAATTGACACCCTAATATATCAATCAATTTCATACATGTTCATTCATGAAAATAAACTAGCAACCTATGGCTCTAAGGCCAATTATAGGAAATACATATTGGAGGATCTTTATTTATTTTCATGTAATTTACATATTATCAAGCAAACATATAAATTCCTACAACATGCTCCTATGAAATTGATACAAAACAGAGTTAAGTACATAAACTTACATATACGCAGTGGAACTGGAACAACTCCTTCCTCCAATCTCCCTAACCCTTGATTCCTTTCTATAGCTGTAACGGCCCAAAATTGCTAAAAGGGCTTAGTGCCTTGATTGGCATGCTGGGAGGGCGTAATTGGCTTATATGTGTGTTTAATTGGTTAAATGTGTGACTATGTGGCATGCATGATTAATATGATTATGTGAGTATATAATATGCATGTTTATGAGTATTAAATATGTATGTGGGTCCTTTATCGTCATAAGGGCATATCTGTAATTTTGGCCCGTTAAGGGCATAAATGTGATTATATGTGATAAATGGTTGAGACCACATTATTATGTGGATATATTTGGCTCGAGACGGTCCTAGTGAGCGAATTAGCGAAATAGTCACAGTGGGGTTTAATACCCTGCCCGGGGGAGCTTAGGGGTATTTTGGGAATTTAGAGAATATTTTGGGATTTATTGAGTAATGAATAAGTATTTGGTAATTAATTGGATGTGACGGGATTAATTGGTTAATAGTAGGAACACTTGAGGAATTAGCAGGAACCGGGGGAAAATGATTGTTTTACCCTTAGAAAACATTAGAGGGTTGAATAAACTTAAAGGGGCAAAATGATCTTTTATGGGTTAAGGATATACATAGAGAAGACTTGGGAATGTATCATAATACACTAGAAGTCCCAAAACTCTCAAAATGATCTTCTTCCATCTCTCAAGAACTAAGGAGGAAAGCTGAAGGAGAACTCAAGATTAAGTTGGATTTTAGGCTAGTTCAAGCTGAGGAAAACCAAAGCTAAGGTCAATCAAGGGTTTCTGAGGAGTTTAGACCATCAATTCAGGTAAGAGTTCCAATTCTAATATGCTAAATTTAGCTGAATTATTGTGGAGTTTAGAACTTGTGTAAATTCAAGGTTTTGGTTGAATTTGAGTGTTTAATAGGAGTAAGGATTAATTATGAGCTAGATATAATGTTTAGACCAAAAGGATGGGAATTCTAGGCTTAAATCCAGGTTTAGATGCTAGTTTGGGGTGTGAATTTGAGGTTAGGTTCGAGGAGAAACATTGAGAAAAGGTAGTTTTTCTGGGTTTAGGGGCTCGGGTCGCGGCCTTGTTCTTAAGGCACCGCAGCCCGCGTGATTTTGGTGGCTGGGAGCCTCTGGTTCGCCAGGCGCGCCACGACCTGGAGGGGTGTAATTCGCAGCCCGTGCCCTCCACCAAGGAGGACTTGGCCTCTGTCTTAGGGGCGGGTCACAGCCCTTAAGGGCAAGTCACGACCTTAAATGGGGAATTAAGGGAAAATAAGGTCTTAGGCTCAGGGATTCAAACCTAGGTGCTCGGGATGAATTCTACTACCCGGTTTAGTAGAATTCGAGGTCCCAGAGGCTAATATTTGTTCCCTAAGCATTTATTTGGATTAGAGATTGATAGTTACCCATTGTTGTTGTGACTAGGATTTTAGCTAAGGCTCAGGAGTGAGGATCATACTCGGGACCACTCTTTATTCTCCGCTTGGGATTCTAGGTAAGAAAAATGCACCCTCGTGGTTGTGAACGAGACTCAGGTTTCTAATAATTGAATATGTGTAATGTGTGATTGTACGGTTGTAATGTAATATGAGAATGAACGGCCTAAGGGTGTCGAGACTGATGATAAGCATACTAAACGCAGCTCGGCCAAAGCGAGCCGGGGTCAGCTAGATAAACAGAGGGCTCGGCCTAAGTGTGCCAACCCTGAATATTTGTGTAACTGGTTAAGATATGTACTTAAGAATATATGTTTATTATTGGTAGCTTAATTGTAACGACCTAAATTTGCTAATAGGGCTTAGGGCCTTGATTAGCGTGCCTGGAGGGCAATAAATGATTTAATATGTTAATATGTGAATTTATGTGAACATGTGATAGAGATGCATGCTTAGTTGAATTAAATATGCATGTGGGCCCCGTACGGATTTTAGGGGTATTTATGTGAATTTAGTCCGTTGAAGGCATAAATGTGATATATATCTGTGTAGCACGGCTCGAGACAGTTCTAGAGAGCAGTTAGCCAGAAAGTCACAACGGGGTGGAGAATCTGACTCAGGACGAGTCGAGGGGTATTTTGGGTATTAGATGTATTATGGGGTTATCGGGTTATGAAAATAAATATTTGGAGATATATTTAAGGTTAGGGTGTATAGGAAAGAATATTGGGGAAAATTAATATTTTGGACCTCGAGGACTTAGCGGGATTTGGTAAATGACTAAATTGCCCTTGGGTCAATTAAGGATAAAGGCTAAGCATAAGGGGCAGCTTGGTCATTTTGTAAGGGTAAAATTAGACATAGTTAAGTAAAAGGAAACTGCTAGAACCAAAGAAAAGAATCAGTTTTCAGCTTATTCCTCTCAAGGTCGATTTATCATATTGGCTTGTGGTGTATGAGCTTTGGAGATTTCCAGCAGAAATCCAAGGCTTGAGGCTTATTGTGAGAGAGCTTTGAAGGTGGAGGAACAAAGAAGACTAGGAATTATCAGCTGAGGTAAGGAGTTTAACCTTAAAATTTCTTGAGTTTCAGTTGAATTGTGGTTTAAACCATGAGTTGCATGTGAATTGGGATTATGAGTTAAGTTTGGTTGTGAGCTGAGTTTCATGGCTGTGTGAACTTATAGTAAAGCTTAGATGGTGTGGTAGAGAGGTTTAAGCTTAATTTTTGGGTTTAATTGCTGGGTTGAGATGATTTTGGATGAGATGGTCTGAAGAAAATGCAGGAAAAGATGGAGATTTCTGGGTTTGGAGGCGAGGGTCGCGACCCTAGGAGGGGCATGTCGCGGCCCGTGTGCACGCAGAGCCTTGGGAGGCCAAGACATTCATGGGGCACTGCGGCACTTGGCCAAACGCGCCACGGCCCGTGTGGGTTCCAGGGAGGTGTTAGCCTCTGTTTTGAGGCTAGCTGCGACACTTGTGGGATGGGCCGCGGCCCTAGTTCAAGGTGCAGGGATTTTTAGTGGAAATTGACTTAGGAGCCTAATTGTTAGGGCTCGGGATGAATTTTATCACCTGAATTGATGAAATTCAATGTCCCGAAGACTAGAACTATGGCTTGAAGTTATTTAACGAATTAGAACTTAATGGATGGTAATTGTTAATGTGTTGTGATTAGGGCTTCAGTGAGGCTCGGTTTAGGGATCTGTGCTCGGGACATCGGTGCTTGGAAAGCTCGGGACGCAGGTAAGAAAACTACTATTCCCATAGAGCATGTGTTGCAGGGCTCGACCCTATATGATTGAGTTGTAGGGCTCGACCCTATATGACTGCATTGCAGGGTATGACCCTTTGATTGAATTTATATATGTCTAGATTGTTGGTTAGCTTTATTATGTGTGAATATATTGAATGAACGGCATGAGCCATGAACGGTGAAGGCCGATAATGGCGAAGGCCAAGAACGGCAGAGGCCGAGAACGGCAATGGGCCTGGAACGACGATAGGCACGTGGAGTGCAAGGCCGAGTGCGGCAAGGGGCCGGGAGCAGCGGTTAGCACGCGGAGTGCGAGTTGCTAGGGTTGACCCTAAAGGATACCTGGGATATCCTCACGGTATGGACCGCGAAACCAGGGCCTGGTAAAGCGTCTGGGACGGCATGGGCGTATGTGTTTAGCCTATGGATGGCCCGTTTAACTGTTAAGTGTTTGATATGCATATGTTATCTGTTTGTAAGTTTTCTTGCTGGGCTTCGGCTCACGGGTGCTCTGTGGTGCAGGTAAGGGCAAGGAGAAAGCCAACCAATCATGAGTATGGCGAGCATGAAGCGGCGTGTACATGTTTGGCCTGCCTGACTGTCACGGTCAGAACTATTTTGGGAGATGAATGTATAAAATTGGATTTTGTCATTTAGTCGACTGTATTCCTATTTTTGAGTTGTAAATATTTCTGAAATTGTATTTTGGGATCCCAACTATTAAACTTTTATAATTTTCAATGAAATAGAGTTATTTCTAAAGTTTATACTCTGATTATGATTAGTTACACTTCTGCTTTAAAAACCTCGATTAGCGAGTGATTGCACGTTTTAAACTCACTTAGTAATGGCTCTAAGGTAGTAGGGCGTTACATTAATGCTTGCATTCTATTAAATAATTGAACTGGTTGGATTAAAGTTGATTGAATGCTATTACTGCTATATGTGTTTAATGTTCATGGTTTGCTTGCTGGGCCTTGGCTCACGTGTGCTACGTGGTGCAGGTAAAGGCAAAGGGAAACTAGACCCACCATGAGTTGGAGAGCTCTGGGGGCGGAGTGTACATAGTTAGCTACTCGATCGCCACGGCCGAGGGATAGTTACAGGGATAGAGCTCTAAAATTTGTATTTTGCCATTAGAATGGTTGTTGGTTGTATTAACTTTTGGGGATTGTAAACTACCACTTAAACCCTGTTTTTAGGATCTCATGTATCAAAAATCTGTTTTAATGAAAATTAATCGTTTATGATCAAAATCTTTTAACCCTAACTTAATAGCTAACCTTAGAATCACATTTTTGTTCAAACGACTTGATTAGCGAGTCTTGCACTATTTCAAAATACACAGTGTAACGGTCTTGGTTATCCATGGTGTTACAGTATTATCAAGAGATTGAACTATATCAACAACACAGTCTTCCTCACCAAGCCTGTGATCAACTTAGAACTAGTGTGGGCTGGTTCCCAATACATGAGATAGAATTCTAGAAGAGAAGAAGAGATAGTGGCTAAGAAATGATTAGATTGTCTAGGTTTTCACTTACCCAATGAATCAACTGAACCTGACTTATGAAAACCCTAGATATCATATTCCTTATATAGGCAACTTAATGGGATTTATTTAAATTTAAATTTAAATTAATTAAAAATAATAAACAAAAACAAAAGTCTTGGGCTCCCACAATTAGACTTGGGTCCAATCTGTTTGTTTTGGATTTAAATCCCAAACTTTTTATTTTTTTTAATTAATTTATTAAACCCTTATTCAAATTAACTAATTATAATTTGAAACTTTATTTAATATTATTTATTTATATTGACACCAATTTATCAATATTAATAAATTTACCAAAATATTCTCTTTTATTTTCTAAATCTCATATCTCTGTAAATTTTTCAAAATTGACCTAGTCAGCTTTAAAAAACCTAAATGATAATTAAATCAATTAATTGAGACATTCTAAATGATGTACTCAAAGGTGATGCAGAGACCATGGATCCATGAAATCAAGCTCCAATAAGTTACTGTGAATTTATTTACAAATAATGTCACTACCTTATTAATTCCTCGTGACGTACTCGGAATTGAACTCTTGAATTCATAGAACGTATTTTCCAAACCATAAATACGTTATCCATTGTTATAACCGTTACATTTAGTCAATCCTCTATAGATTACTTACTAACGAGCTGGGTACAAATTACTATTTTACCCCTCATTAGTATTTTATTCTTAACTCCCACTAAGTTCCTTATAAATGATATTTTTGTGAACTTAATCACAGAAATGAGCTCTCAATCATTTAACCTTTTGAACAAAGCAATTAAGGAAATAATTTTTTTTCACTTCTCATACAGAAGTTATAGATTTCATATCTATGAATAATACTCCCACTAATTACACTATTAAATCTCCAAGATGTAAGTATGGGCTAGACCGTAGGGTAAGTTGGTAACGAACAAGTCAAAATATTTAAATAATATAATTAGGAGAATATTATCACTCAGAATTAAGATCGACTTAACCTATGGTCAACGTTGTGACATTAATTAGATTCGATAACAACAATACTTATTTATCAATCAATAATCAATATCGGTCCTATTCCGATGTAACCAAATACATCCGATCTTATCTACTTGGTCAATGCCTTGGACAAGACATCACACCTCGAATGTGTAAGTAGATCATATCGTAGTTTGCCTAATCAGTGAAAATCCAATGCACTGATCTAATCTTAGGACTCATTCTTTTGAACATATAATTACAACTATAATCCACTGTGACCTAGTCACTATAATTGTAACTATCCATATGTTCAGAATTTTATAAATGTTTATATTATTTCAATAATCATGTAATAAAACAAGCAAGCAACACGATTATCAAACTAAATGATTTCTACTACTTTTGTTGACAATAAAAACCGCGTACATGTCCGGCATGGTTTTATAAGGGCATAAAACCCAACAATACCACCACCCTTGCACTTTGTCTTGGATGGCATTCACCTCACTTAAGGTTGCAACCAACTCCTCTTCGATTGTATTGACCCTGGATAAAAAATTGGTAGATTTTAAGAATTTGCATTGCCTAGCTAAGTGACCACTCTTGCCATAAACAAAACAAGGTAATTTGATACCCTTGAATTGCCCTTAATTCTTCATTCTTCCTTGGGGCTAGGTGTTTGTCTTTCTTCAATTGAGCCTTCTTGTGAGCTTTCCATTTTGATTGAGAGAGTTTCTCTATGGAATTAGCATTGGATGTCCCTCCATTGGACTCTTTCATACACTTGTCTCTAGATTGAGACTCCTCTTCAATCCTTAAGTGATTTAGGATTTCCTCCTAAGATATTTCCTCATTCTTATGGAGTATCTTCTTCCTATAGCGCCCTCTAAGATGGAGGAAACTTGGCTATTATAGCACCCACTATAAAGGACTCCATCAATGTTATCTTTAGAATAGACAACTTGTTCACAATTACTAGCAATGCATGCACTTGAAGAAGTAGTGTTTTTCATCAAAAAAATTTTGATTCCATGTATTGATTTATAAGCAATTTTTTAGTACCTTTTTCTTTGGCTTTGTATTCCTTCTCAAGTTCCCCCCAAATTTCCTTTGCTGGTGTAGTGTTGGTGTAGAGATCATAGAGGCAATCCAATAAAGCGTTGAGGATGTAGTCACAGTATATTTCATCTTCTTTGCGCTTCTTCCACTCCTTGATAACTTCCACTCCTTCCAACGAACAAAGTTAGAGCCATCAAAGCGATCTAGCCTCACTAGATCTTGAGACATGAAATTAAGGGTTTAGAATAAGGAGCTTCTTCCATGGTGTTTAGGATTAGGGTTTTATAAACCTAGAACCCTTGGTATAGACAATTTAGGGATATAGAACTTTAGGGTTTAGGAATAGAGATTTTTTATTGTTAGGCTTATGGCTTATGATCACAAATATGAAAATTACAATTTAAGATAATTAATCACAATATAACAATGTACACAATGGAAAGAATAACACAAATTAGATTAAGAGAAAGAAAAGGACTTTGTAGAGAGAAACCTTAGTTACATTAAATCATAAGGTTATGATTTTATGTGATAAACAATGGAGATGACAAGAAGGCTTGATACAATTGAATTGTTGTCAAGAAATCTTTATTCCTAGCCTCCCATAAGAGATTGCTTAAAGCTACTACAATGGTCGAATGAGATTGGGATTAACAAGCCTTGGTCTTCATACAAGTCAAGCTTTCTTGATGAAGATCTTGGAGAAAACTAGTTATATATATGAGTTAGAGAGAGAGGGTTTCAGAGAGAAAGAGTGTGGAGAGTGATCAATTCACCAAAATCTCATATAAACTCCTTAAATGGTGTATGAATCATCATTAGTTTTAACCAATGAGATTAGAGAATTTTAAAATGAGTTTTGGAGCCAAAACACATAATTTTATGGCTCCGTAAGAATGACCCACTTCTCCTGCATGAAGGCGACGAATTGCCTAGTAGGTGATGCATGTATCATCTGTTTGGGCTTTCATTAGACAGGCAATGCAACGCCATTGCCACTGACTTTTCACTCCGTACATCGACCCAAAACACCTCCAAACGTTTTGGGTATTGTATTATATACTCCAAATAATTACTTTGGATCCAAAAAGATAATTTTTAAATGCCTACTCATCTTCAACAGGAGAAACACCATTTTCACTAGCCAAATAAATACATTCTTGCTTTAATCTTTAAATTTTCAAGATTTGCCTTCATACTATGCATGTGATTTTTGATTAGTCTTTAGGATTTGTATTATTGAGTTTATTCATATTATTCATTGTTGATTTATAATGTGTAAGCAATAATATAAATCAACAATAGTGCATTATTGAGATTATTCATAGTATTCAATCTTTAAGGTTTGTATTATGGCTTACTCACTATAAATCAACAATGAATAATAGGTATAAACTCAATAATACAAACCCTAGAGACTAATCAAGAATCATATACATAGCAAGAATGCAAATCTTGAAAATTCAAATATTTAAACAAGATCTATAAAATAGAGAGTGAAATTACACCTCCTAGATAAATGGAAACCTCACATAAAATATAATAGAACTATCAAAGGTGAAAACACAAAATATATTAGGAAAATACAAAACGAAATCAAAATAGTCTATCTCAAATAGTTAGTATTTTAGAGATATACAACCTTTGAATTGAATAATTGGGTCTTCAAATTTAGGGAACATCAAAAGGCTTATACATGAGGAGTATCATTATCCAAAATCTTTATTCCAAGTCTTCCCAAAGTTGCTTGAAGTTTCACCAAAATAGAATGAGAAGTAGAATTTAACAAGCCCTTGAAACTCACACAAGTCAAGCAATTCTTGGTGAGTTTCTTGAAGAAAATGAATGTTCTTAGAAAGCTAGAAAGAGAGGTTAGAAAGAGAGTTGAAAAGTGTGATCAAGGCTTCACAATTCTAAAGAACTCATTTTATAGTATAGGTACATTCATTAGGTTTAACCAAAGGATTAGTACTTTTAAACAAATCATTTTGAGCTAAAAATGCAACTTTCAGTATTTTGAAAATGCTACAGAATTTTGGGCGCAATTCCAGCATAAGCCAGATATGGTTGTGAGGCAATGCATCGCTTCAAGGCCTGGTCAACTTCTCCAAAAGTGACCTAAAACACTCCAATTGTTCCTAAGCTTTTTGGACATTCTTAGATACATCATTGTATCATTTTTTACCAAAAAAATCAATTATAAATTCCTACATCAAAAACTCATAATTTTACTTCAACTTAAGTGAAATCGTTAAGTGTTTTGCACCTTATTGTGCAAACAACTTAACCATTATGTGTAACCAATATCAATAATCTCAAACTTTTTAAATACTTGAGTTTGAAATTCCCTTAATTTCAACCTCTCTCAACTAAAATCTACCAAGTAAAATCTTATACCAAACGCCCCTGAAATTCTTGATGAAATCCAACATCAAAATAAAATAAAACTAAAAAACTAATAGTGTTGTATCAAAACAAAAAATGAATATATAGATTAAAAGAAAATTTTAAACAAAACACACAAAAAAAATAAAGATAAAGATTATGAAGCATTTGAGATAGAAAAATTATTTATCTCTAAGCTTGATCGCTGGAAAAAATCTAATGATTACCAAAAAATAAAACTTGTAATGACCAATAACAATGGTGTTTTGAAGAAAGTTGTGGAATTAAAATAGAGAGTAACTAAGGTGATACATATCTCCGTCATGCATGAGTATTTGGATAATAAAAGGTAAATTTAATAATAAAAATGAGAGTTGGGAAAACAATTCTTCAAATAATTTATTTATTAATATATAATTTTGTATTAAAATAATTTAGAAATTGTATGAAAATAAATTTTAAAAGTTTATAAATAATTTATGTAGAAAAAGTAAAAAGAAGAAAAATAGTGAATTCACTTCGAGGAACCCGAAGGCCTTAATGAGATTCTAATGGCATTAAAGTATGCGACCAAACTTCTAATGTCACTATTATGACCTTAGCCTCCACAAGTTTGTGATAATCTTCCCCCTTTCCTCCCCTCTATTTATCATATAAAAAACAAATAAAAAATACTACTTTATAAAAATCACAAATTCCAATATTCCTTTTCATCTTAGTGCTTTACATTTTAGACACCCAAAAAGAATAAAAATATTTAGGGGATGGTTTTGGTGCGGGCGTACGAAAAGCCCGCACAAGTGCGGCTGTTTATTTTCAATTTTCTATTCGTGAGATGGCTTAGGTGTAAGTTACTATGGTGGGGATGCAAGTATTAGATCCTTATCATTGGATAAATTAATCACTTGAGTCGACAGATAACAAATGATTTATAAAAAAAATAAATAATACAAATACTAAATATTAAATGGTAACTCAATATCAACTTCAACTAAATTTTAACAACTATAATATTTACATATCTCACAAAGACACGATATAGTATCTACTATTCACTTACTATACATGATATCTCAAATATATAAGTGTTCAATGCCTAAATTGAACTCCACAAACAGCGCTCTATTTTTTTTCTTTTTCATATAAATTATCAAAAATTATGAAAACAATAAAAAATAAAATTAGAGAAATTGATGAAAATAGCCTCTTTTTTTTAAGTGATTTTGCACACTGGCCTACTTTTGATAATTTTTTGCAAAATGTCCCCTGTCTAAAATTCGACCGGCTATTTGAATTTTTCGACCACCTGTCTAAATTTTCAACTAGCTGTCTAAATTATAAGAGACTATTTTGCAAAAAATTATTAAAACTAGGCTAGAATGAAACATGACTTTAAAAAATAGGTCATTTTGTCAAGGACCCATAAAATTATTGAGATTAACAAAAAGAGAAATTAAAGAATGTCAAATATAAAAAATGATTATTTAAAAAAAATAAAAAAAATGGGTTGCCTATATATTTTTGGGGTGCAAATATAATGCCCCTTATTTAATCTTAACATATAGGGAAATTACTATTTTAGGCTTTGTGTTGTGCAATAATTATCGATTGCACTCTTTGTTTTAGAATATTACAATTCAGACCCTGCATTTTGTAATAAAATGGAACATAATAATACTTTGACTCCATTTTTGGTCAATTTTTTTAATATGACTAAAACACCCCAAATGTTAATTTCAGTTTAATTTTTTTAAATAATTAATGTATTGTCTTTCTTTGAAATAAAATAAAATAATTTAATAAAAAATAAATTAAGCTTAAATCCAAATCAAATATAACACTTAAATATATCCTAAAAGAAATGAATACTTCAAATCTAGATTTTTCACACACAAAAAAAACCAAAAATTAAAATAGAAAACGTAAAATCTATCAACAAAAAATTATAATTTCATATCATCAAAAATCTCAAAACCCATATTCCTCAAGTCCAATACACATTCAAGAAAACTAGGTTTATTGTTCAAAGCTTGATGGCGATCCACTAGAACTCATTCGAAACTAGCTTACAAAAATTAAAGTAGAACCTCTACCATAATCATAATAAAGCTCAAGCTATAATCAAAATTTTCAAACCAGATAAAATACCCCCTTCTCAAGGGTTACTCAAGGAATACAACAATATTACTTCATTCCTTCTATCATGGTAATAATATGACCAAAATGCCCTTAATTATTTGGGTTTCAAATTCAAATTTAATTACTTAATTACATATAATTAAGGCAATTTGGTCATATCGATAAAATTTTATTGTTCAAATTTGAGTCTAGGGTACCAAATATGTACAATTTCAAATTACAAAGTACCATATGACCATTAATAAAAATATAGGGTACCAAGTGTGTATTTCGATAAAACACATGGTACCAAATGGTTATATTACCCTTTGTTATAAATAAACTTATGATAACTTATTAGAGCTTGAGTTCATGAATCAATGGTCCATATGTCATCTCTTATCAAAATGAAACTAGTAGTCTTGAATAATTAATTTAATTATAAAAATATTATTTTGATTAGGTCAATAAAAATAAATAATGTTAAATTTTCTCCTCATGTTTTGAGACTTGCTCACACAAACACTAGATTGTTTTAGACATCCTATTGATATTTTATCTTTAACTCCCACTAAGTTCCTTGTAAATGATATTTATGTAAACTTAGCTACAGAAATGAGTACTTTATCATTTAACACTTGAACCAAACTATAAGGAAATCATTGTTTCACTTCTTAAACAGAAGCTATAGATTTCACGTCTATGATAAATACTCCCACTCAATTATACTACCAAATCTCCATTATGTAAGTATGAGTTGTCCATAGGGAAAGTTGGTAACGAACAAATCAAATGACTTGAATAATATTATTAATAGAATATTAATCACTTAGAATTAAGATTGAATTGACATATGGTCAACGTTGTAATATGATTAGATTAGATAATAATGATACTTAATTATCTTATTAATAATCAATATCGGTCCAGTCCAATGTAACAAAATACATCCGACATTATCTACTTGGTCAATGTCCTGGATAGGACTTCATCCTAGATGTGTAAGTAGATCTTATCGTAAATTACCGAATCAGTAAAATCAAATGTACTGATTTAATCTTAGGACAAAATACTTTTTGAACATATAATTACAATTATAATCCACTATGACAATTTCACTATAATTGTAATTACATATGTTTGAGATTTTATAAATGTTTGTATTACTAATAATTAATTATGTAAACAATGCAATTTGATTGCTTTATTGATAACGAATAATTACATAAAAAAAAATATATAGTTTTATAAAAGCATAAAATCCAAGAGCAAATAAAAAACACGAACAAAGTGAATGAAAATTTCACCATTCCTTTTTTAAAATACCAAATTATTGTAAACTTTTATTTTAACTAAGATTTAAAAAAAAAAAAATATTGTGCTTTAGTACATCAATGATTTTTTTTTGTTATGTTTTTTCCTTCTGTAAAAAGTTGTGTGTTTGAGTAAAAAAATATTTATGATTTTTGATGGACTACAAAAATTATTTTAATTAATTAATTATATTTTTTCTTCAATTTTTCTTTTTGTCAAAAATATAGGCTTCTTCAAAAGAAAATCCCAATAAAGTGACACGCGTTGCTCATATATATTTTGTAAAGATGTTAGTTTCTTTTATATATTTATATATATATTCGGTCATGTTAGCATACACTCAATTCTTTTTTAGAATGATACAACCTTTTTTCTACACCAATTAAATATGTACCAAAGAGAGCCGCATTGGTGCAGGCGTTTCGTACGCCCGCACCACAGATTTTTCCAAAATATTTAATATCTTTTTTTTAAGATGAGAACAGTAAGAAAAGTTAGTGACATCGTACATTTTTGTAGCTTCTATTATGAGTGTTCAAAACATTATTAAAATCAAATCATCAAATTGAACCTTAGTTTCGCACATTTTCTGAGTTGATATGTGGTAAACTATATAAATATATGATAATTTTTTTTGTATAGAGGCTTCACTTTAAGTCCAATCGGTGAGACTCTCAGTCTTCTCAACCCGTGAATAATTTTTGCGCGCGATTTTATTTAGAGCATTCTGTAAATTTTTAGAAAATTCCGAATAGTTTAGAGTACCGAAAACTAAGTTCAAATATGTTGTTGCATGCGTGACTAATTTTTTTTATGCGCGTGGAAAGCAACATGTTTGAATCTAGTTTTTGGTACTGTAGACTATTCAAAATTTGCTGAAACAGGATGCTCTAAACAACTATAATATACATGGTCATAAAAAAAATCGTGTCGAAAATTGTTCACGGGTCGAGATCACTGAAGCGCCACACCGGTAGGGCTTAAAGTAAAGCCCATATATGAGATTTTGTCCTAAATATGTATGGGGAATTTCTCATATACGAGCTTCACTTTAAGTCCTACCAATGGGGCTATTTAGTATTCTCGACTCGTGAACAGTTTTCGACGCGATTTTTTTTATGACAGTATATATTGAAGTTATTTAGAGCATTCTGAAAATTTTTAGAAAATTTCAAATAGTTCACGGTACCAAAAATTAGGTTCAAATATGTTGTTTTCCATGCGCATAAAAAAAATTAGTAACGCGTGCAACATGTTTAAACCTAGTTTTCGGTACTATAAACTATTCAGAATTTTCAGAAAATCGCGCCGATGTTCTAAATAACTACAATATACACGGTTATAAAAAAAACCACGCCGAAAATTATTTAAAAGTCGAGAACACTGAGAGCACCACCAATAAAACTTAAAGTAAAGTCTCCATACAAGAATTGTCAGATATATATATATATATATTTTGAGAAAAAGTGTTGAATTATATTAAACTACATGACCGTGATGCTAGCGATTTTGTGAATTAAAATACAAATAAATCCGTACCACACTTGTAATAGAACTTTTAAAAAAAAAAAAAAAAAGTGTTTATACTTTTACCACAGTTCCAATCATTTCAGGTTTACTTTCTATTCTATTAAGTTAATAAACTAAATTAAGATTTTTTTAAGTGCCATTGTTCATACCGCATTACAATTTTGTATTGTAAGTTACACAATTTAATTTAGTGTAACAAATTCAAACGGTGTAATCTAATATAATCTTCTAATCTTAGACCACGAACACTATTATTTTGGATTGTTCCATAAAGGAGGAATCATGGTTTATTTATTTTTTTCCACCAAAAAGCATAAAGTTTAATTTGAATTTGATTCAATTTTACCCTTATTACCTTACATACTTGAATTCCATAGCTCATTTACATTTTTACATTTAATTTTCTGTGATAAGATTTTTTTTTATATAAATCTATAATGTAAGAATTAAAGATGTTTGAAAAATAAATCCAAGAATATAATTTGTAACAATGTCACTTATTTTAGAACAAAACATAATAGAAAGAATAATAATAATTTGTTCTTCAATGAGAGACCAAAAAAACTTTGATAAGCATGGGTAACGACTCACGGCATTCAAAAAGATAATCAAATGATTGGTGTGTTTCCACAAGTTCAATTAATTTAAATAATTAAAAAAAGAGTTAATTAATTATGTGTATAAATCTTTGCAAGATCTTCTAAATCAATGGCAAATATGAACCCTAGTATTATTCAATGTTCTCGTATGGTCGGTTTTTATGATAATGTTGAATAATATCTCTTTATTTTAATTATTTAATTTCTTTTCAAGGATAACAACTTCTTGTCGTTTTTGGCCGCTTAATCTTCGTTGATTTCCTAAACCAAACCATGGTTACTCATTAATAGATTTTCAAGCACGTGTAAACAACGTGACAAGTAAAACCTATAAACTATTTCATAGCAGCTGATTTAATTAAGGCTCTTCAATTTATTACTTAAATTTAATTTTTAATTAAGGAATTTTTTTGTAACATTAATTGAGGTTAGTTAGAATAGAGGCAGCAGATAAAAATCATTTCTAAAATTAAAAAAATTGTTATTATTTCTTTATTATAATTTTAATTAAAAGTTAAATATGCGAAACCCACACTTGTCCTTTGTTCCTCTTCGGTCAGCTCAAGAAGCGATCCTTCCTATTTTACCAAGATCAAGACGCTGACCGAACTGCCCTAAACCTGACTGGAAGAATTACGGGCAGTCAGTCACCAGTACTCTCTCTCCTTCACTCTCTCTCTCGGTCACTGAACTTTGATATTTCTATATCTTGGCATCTCTGTGTTTCAACGATCACGATCGGACGGTCCAAAATGAACGGTGCTTCTTATTCAATTTTCTTTCAGTTTTAGAGGCTGAAACTCTCAGATCTGGTATCTACGACCTTAGATCTCTCTTCCTGGTAAGAATTTTCTTTCTTCTTCTCATTATCTTTGTCTTTTTCCGTTGGTTCGCTTTCAATTTTCTCATTCGAAGCTCTACTATTTATCCTGTGTGCCTTGGTTTTCTCGAATTCTCGGTCTTTAAGCTAAATTTCTGTTGATTTGCTCCTTTTTTTCCATAAACTCCTCAACTATCTACTGTTTTCAGGTTCGAATTCATAAAATTTCAACTTTTGATCTTTTACTGGAATGTTGTTACTTTCTCTGGTTGTAACTTTTGATTTCAATTTTGAATTTTCTTTATTTACTCTACCGGTCCTAGTTTTGCTTTTTCTGGCGAACTCTAAGTGGTTTTCTGTTTGAACTCTTGTCGATTGAACTCTTCACCGGCGAGTTTCCCCTTCACACTTCTCTGAAAGCGTTTTTTTGTCCTCTTCTTCGAAAAAAATCTTTTACCAGCTTTCTTCTTCTTTTAATTTAATTAAAAAATCAGTTTTATTTTTATTTTTGTTTTGGGAACACTTCCAATTTGCACAAAATCTTAAAAATTATTTTTCTCATTTGTTTTTTCCTTTTTACTTAAAATTTTGGAATATAGAGGTATTAGATCGAACGGTTTGCAAGATTTGATGAAAATATCGGACGGTCAACAACTAATATTCTGTTCTTCTTTGGTATTGGTAGGTGTAGGTTATTGTTTGTTCCACAGATGGAAACTAAAACTAACTCCGGTTCGATGGGAGTTCAGCTCGATTACGGCGCGCTAACGTGCGCCGGTGAGGCGTTAGCGGCTTTGCTTGTCTCAGCTTTGCTCAGAAGCCAACTCTTGGCTCTGGTAAGCCACTCCCTCCACTTGTTCTACCATGTTTTTTCTTCCAAAGTTTCCTACTTTTTCGTTCCTTTCTCGTTTTTCTCCTATAGTATATTTCATTTTATTTTTATCTATTTATTTATTTATTTTCTTTCTCATAGACTTTTTGCTAACTTGCGTAGTTCGTTTATTTTTCCAAGATAACAATAAAAAAAATATCTATTATAATTATTTTTTGTTGGGGGTATTTGGGGTTCCTTTAGGGTTAGATCGTTTTGGGATGGGACGGGTAAGGCGTTAGGCTACGGTGGTTCTGCATAGTGCATACCTACGACATGGCGCCGGACGAGAGTGCTTTTTCGGCGAATATAATAAAAAAAATTTGCTGCTAATGTACTCTTTTTCGTTGTCTTTTTATTTATTATTATTTGTTAGGATTACTGACCAGTGGAAGATCTTTTTCTGGAGAAAATAGTAATAATGACAAAAAAGACTTCGGACGTAGAATTATAAATTAAATATGGTTTAGAGCTTCTGTTTCAGTTCCAGGTTAGTTAAGGTCCAGACCCCACGTGCAATTCAAAAATCCAAAATAGAAGGCCCCACGTACCATATACCATGTACTAACCTAGGGTCTCATGTCAAAGGTCAAAGTTTAGGATGATCCGTAGTTAGCGTTTGATGCATAGAAGGAGATATTCCATAGAGTTGGGTGTGCTTGACACGTGTCGTACCAGAAAAAAAATCAGCTGTCTCCCATTCCCTGTCATCTCCTCATTCTAAGACACTCCATTTATTTACTTTATTTAATTACTTGGGAACTTTTACAAAACATTTTTGGTTTCAGAATACATCATAAATTGAATTGGTAAATTTTGTGTATTCTTCCAACGTTTATTACGAGGTTACCCAAATAATTTGGTATAGTTTTTTCCACCCAGTTGACCTCTTCTAAAATTCTCTATATTATTTCAAAACTTCATAAAGTGTATTGTTTCTTTACGCCAACGGTAGTCTCTAATTAGTAATAAAGAATTAGCTTAGTTTGGCTGGTCATGACATATCAAACCACAACTATGGTATTATGTTTAGTATTTAGTAGGAGATGATAGTTAAACGCAAGCTTAAGAATTCTATAAATATAGAAGATAATTATTATTGATTAAAAAAATACATATTTAGAATGTTAATTACCATTTTACTGGAAAGTCATTAGGTTATTTATTTACATTTTTAGGTTATTTTTTGGACGGTCTTACTTGATTTACGGTGTCGTTTTGATATGTATTGAAGATTGCTTTCGCCCTTGTGGTTGGAGAATTTTTGAATAGGTGGTGGTTGTTGATTTTTATGTCTCCTTATCGTGAGAAATACTTTAGAATCTTCTTATAATAGAACCACTTTTAATATTTGTATATATAAAAAATACGTACACATATGAAATCATGATTTTCTCTCCCTTCAATGAATTATATTAATATTTTTTTTTTTTAAAAAGTTATTTTTCCTATATGTGGTAGCATATTCTACTACCACCAAAGTCATGTCATCGTTATCTCTTGGGGAAAAGAGAGCCGATTCCATATTCCTCTTCTTAGTGTTACAACTATTTCAAAAAGAACAAGAACATAAAAAAATTATTTCACCTAATAATTATGGTATTAGACTAATGCTATAATGCAATAGGGAACAGCATGATAGGTTCCAAATGCTTTTTTCAGTGTGACCTAATCATTTTCTTCCAGATTGTTCTTGTTTTCCTTTTATTGCACGATTTCAACATCATTGATATCACATGGTGTATTATCGAAAGCCATCACTAATTCTCGATTCATTGACAAATGGCAGAACTAAATCCATCTTGAACATTAGTCTTCATTTAATGATTGGCATCATCTCTGTTTTGTTTAGTTTTCCATTATTATCCTTTAAGCTTTTCTTACTTTGAATACATTTTTACCTTCTCGATGATTGATGAAATAATACCATCATGCATAGTGCTTGATATTCTTTGCAAATTTTATTTCGAAACACGGTTTCAGGATTGTTATGGGTTGTCACCAATTAGCAAAGCCTTTATCGAAGATGTTCATGCCCAATGCAAAAGCAAACCAGTTGACGCTGAGGGAGATGGCGACAATGAAGAAGATGGAGATGACGATGATGGTGATGGTGGGTTTGGAGAAGGTGAAGAGGAATTGTCATCTGAAGATGGAGGCAATTTTGGCAAAAACTCCAACAGCAACAACAAGAGTAACTCAAAGGAGACAGAAGGTGGAGCAGGTGGTGCAGAAGAGAATGGCGATGAAGATGACGATGATGAAGAAGATGGTGAGGACCAAGATGAGGATGATGACGATGATGAGGAAGACGATGATGAAGAGGACGATGGTGGAGACGAGGATGAGGAAGATGTAGTGGAGGCAGAAGAAAATGAAGAGGAAGAAGAAGAGGATGAGGACGAGGAAGCACTTCAGCCACCCAAGAAAAGGAAGAAGTGAACTAGTAGTAAAGCTAGTACGCCAGCGAGAGGAGGCCCCAGTGTTTAGATTATTATATGTGACTTGTCTAATTTAATGGTCTTATTTAGCTCATGGAGGCTTTTTTAGGATGCTGTTTAATTGATGACTATTTTCATTTACATAATTCGAGAACCTTAATATTACTGTTGAGCAGCGGCATTGATAAATTTGAGCTAATGTTACTACTTTTGCTTAGGGATGTCAATTTAACCCGCATGGTAGGGTCCTTGTGAGGATCCGCCCCTAATGGAGCAGGGCGGGGGACATGACTCCTGTTCCAAACCTGCTTTATTTATATTGTAATTTATATAAAAATATATATTTTTTAATAGTATAATATGTTTTTTAATTATTTTAATTTATTTTATCAATTTAAAAAAAATTTAAATATTTTTATTAAATGGGTACCCGATCAGAAAAAAATGAGTCCAGACCGCCTGCTAGTCAATCAATATAGATTGATCCGAAATCTGATTCAAATCCAATATAACACCTATGGGTACATAAGAAATGTATTGTATCCGATGGGGTCCCGACCTCGAGATAGGACATAAGAAATGTATTGTATCCGATGGGGTCCCGACCTCGAGATAGGACGGGGACGGGAGAGTCATACTTGACCCTGTCCTGCCCTGTTTATTACTTATTATCATTAGAGAAAAGACTCTACAACTTACTTGTCATCATGGTAATTTTTTTTAAAGAAAAAAGAAACAAAAGATAAATTTTTTATTTTCAGCTACTTCTACCAAAGATCCAAATTGTATTGTATTCTGGGGTTTATTTGTGACTTAATTTATCTAATTGTATAATAAATTGTACTTTCACATAATAATAATAATAAGATAATTTTTTTATATAGAAAATTATAAATAACATTTGAAAGTTAAAAATGATTCTAGTTCATATAAATATGTATATAAAAAAAATTATTTAAAGTTAACAAAAAAAAAATAGTAGAGATTTTTTTTTCCAAATTAACAAGTTTTTTTTACTCAATTTTATGATCTTATACATATATTTTGAATAATTATGTTCTTATATTTTTATTTCTTCCAAAATATACTTATTAGAAAAAATACGATTTAAAAAAAAAATCGAAAATACTTGTAGTATATATACCAATTTTTAAGTAAGTGCAACAAAATTTTTAATAACATATACTAAATATATATCGACATATATCATTTGTTAAGTAAATGCAACTAAAATTTCTGTAACATTTGCTCAAAAAAAAAAAAAAAATCTGTAACATATACCACATACTATTCTTTTAAGTAAAAAACACCAAAATCTCTAAAACATATACAAAACATAAACTATTTGTTGAGTAATTGCAACTAAAGTTTCTAGAATATATATTGGATATGAATTATTTTCTATATTTTTTCATAAATATGGACATTTTAAAAAATTTCTTAATATATGACTTTTTCCTAACTTAAGCTAATTATGTGGAAAAGTATTTCCATATTTTTCAGTTTATTTTGAAATAAAGCCATATTTATTAATTAGTTTAGTGTTTACGATTTTGTATTATTTTTTGGAGGCATTTTTTGTCATTTCACCTAATTTTTAAAGGATATTTTTGTAATTTTATGTGTTATTTATTTTTTTTTACTTAAGGTAGTTTTTTTTTCATATAATTGTTGGCTCTTGATTAGGTTACTTTTAGAAGTAACCTGATATATTATTTCTAGATTAGGTTACCTTCAACAGTAAAATGATACATTTGTTCAAGATTATATTACCATCAGGAATTTCAGGTTACATTTTTCGTTCTAGGTTACTTTTAAGTGATTTTGTTGTTATTTGCATGTACATTTAAGTTGATTTTTTTTGTATACACTAGATTACTTTATTCTGCAAAAAGGTCAAGGAATCGAGCGACATGATACATTTTTCACTACAAGGTTACTGTTTCCAAAATTCATTAAGTGTCACCATATTCGATCATATGATAATTTCATGTACCAGGTTACTTTAATAAAAAAAAAAAAGAGGCAAAGAATCAAGTGACATGTTACTTTTTTCACCACCAGGTAACTTGTTTCAAAATAAATTAAGGTTCGCCTTGTTTCCAAAGTATCATAGTACTTGTATTATGAATTATAAAAATGAAATTTGTCTAAGTAAATTGAATAGATCATTTTGTTGTATTTTTTTCGCTTGTTTGACATCTCCATTGGTGGATTTCACAAGGGCATGTGAACATGGTACTCCATTTTCTTGGAACCTTTTACATGTACAAGTTTTCTCTTGAATGTTGATAGTAAATGTTCTTTTTTCTTCAATAACTTGGAAAGTAATGGTGTTGCATGGTAAGATCGGTAAAAAAAGATACATAAAACAATACAAAATCACAAATAGTAAGTGTATTCTGAATAAAGTAACCTAATACAAAATATTATTCAATAATCTAGAGTACCAGTTATTTTATTTAAAAAAAATAAAAAATTACATTAGTTCAGAGTACCGGATGACTTTGTTGAGCTAAAAAAGACAAAAGAATCATGTTCCAGATTACTTTTGTCACTACCAGTTTTTTTTTTTTTTTGTCAAAATCAATTGAGGCTTTACATATTTGATCAGCAAACAATGCATGTACCCGGTTACTTTGTTAAGCTAAAAAAGATAAAAAAGAAAAATCAAGTTCTAGGTTACTTTTGTCAAATTCAATTGAGACTCAGCATATTTGACCAACAAACAATGCAGTTACCATGTTATTTCATTAAACTAAAAAAAGAAAAAGAATCAAGTTCAAGGATACTTTTCTCACTACCAAGTTTATTTTGGCCATAATAAATTAAGGCTCAACATATTTGATAAACAAAGAATGTAGGTACCAGGTTACTTTGCTCACTACTAGGTTTTCTTTTGCAAAAATCAATTAAAGCTCAACATATTTGATCAACAAACAATATATGTATCAGGTTACTTCTTTTAGCTAAAAAAACAAATAATCAAATTCCAGACTACTTTTCTCACTACCAGAATTCTTTTTGCCAAAATCAATTAAGGCTTCGCATATTTGATCAACAAATAATGCAGGCACCAAGTTACTTCTTCAAGCTTGAAAAGAGTTAACTACCCTCACAAAGACATTATCAGCAAGATTCAGAATCAACATGCAGCAAGCAGATTCTATTATACCTCAATTTTTTTTATTAAAACAATATAGACCGTTTATGATTTTTGGATCCTATAATACGCTCTAATCCCATAGAAAATTCTCTCTATTTGACGAAAATGGACATACATGAGGCATTATTGTTAGAACAAATTTGGATGTGATTTTGATATTTTATATAGATAGGGATAATAATTTACTACTGTTAGATGAATAATGTCATATTTTATTTGTTAAGAGTTAGATCGATTTAATTGAATAAAAACCAGATTATTCATTATATTTATATATACATTACCTTTATTTGTTCTCCCAATCAGATTCGATCATACTAGAGGAATGCCAATCATCTTCTTCGTTAATCTAGTACCTGGTAGAGAAAAAAACTCGACTAGAAAAAATGGAGGATTTCGATTGGTCTAAAAAAAGGAGAGGTTGATCGTCAATATATATAGAGAGAGCGAGAGAGAAGAAAAGCTTAAACATTGTGATCATTAATTAGTATATTGAAGAAAAGATGTTACTCAATTGTAGTGTACCATAACTAAAATATTGTGTTTGTTGAAGAAGGGGCTGGTGAAGATGATAGTTAGCTGAAATGATGGAGCCTGTTACTATCAGAGAAGATGGCGACCTTGAGGTTAGCGGTGATAAAAAAAAATGTAGGAAGTGGTGATCGGAAACAATGGGGCCGGTTGGTGTGATTGAAGATTACCCAAAATGCACGACAAAACTTTGGTGTGTATCAAGAGAGAGAGAAGAGATCGACATATGAAGAGAGAGAATAAAATGGAAGTAATTAGGATTAAGTGGAAATTTAGGGTCTGATTGGTTCGTGATTAGAAAACTGTATTTTTGAAAAATGTGATTCTGAAATGAAAATCTGAATTTAGTGACTAAAATCATGTTTCTGAAAATGTGATTGGTTCAATGTCAGTAAACTGTTTTTGAGTTTTAAAAAAATGAATCTGTGATTAGTATTAAATTTGAAAATATAACAGAAACTGAATATGTGATTGGAACAACTGAATTTGAATATTATTTTAATTTTATATATTTTATATACATAGGTTGTATAATATTAAATTTTGATTTATCAATAGATTTAATTAAGTAAAATTTAATTATATAGATAAATTAAAATTTAATAATAATTATTGATTAAATTTATAACAATATTGCATTGTCATTAATTTTGATTTTTTTTTCTAAATTAAAGTTATATTTTTTAGGGCATGATTGGTTAGTGATTTAAAAACTTTATGTTGAAAAATTATGATTTTGAAATAAGAATCTAGATATAATGCTGAAAATATGTTTCTGAAAATGTGATTGATTGTATTGTCTGCTAATCATTTTTTAGTTTTATAAATTGAATAATTATTTTGTAGAAAATCTAAAAATTGAATATGTAATTATATATATTTTACTTTTAGTATAATAATAATTGAAGTGAAATATTTTTTTTATTTATTTGTTGTAATTTTTATTTGATCAAATACTTTTCTTCTTCAATGAATTTCTCTAGGAAATATATTGTAAATTAGAATCAAATTATATTTGTTATATGATTTTATAATTAATTATTTTACTAAATTTATATAGATGACTATAAATTTTAAATAGAAGTAAATACAAAATAATTTTAAAAAAAAGTTGATTGACTTGTAAAAAATATGAAATGAAAAAAAATCAAAGTAAGACTGTAAGAAAAGAAAAAAAAGTAGAAAGGAAAAAAAATAAAAAATAAAACATGAAAAAAGAAATTTTTGAATAAGAAAAAAGTAACAGTAAGCCGAAAACAAATTTTGGATTTATGCTGGAAACGTGATATTTTCGTTTCCTAAATCCTTCAATAAAATTAAACTTGTTTTTGGAATTAATTTTTAAAAATGCTTAACCAATCAAGTATTTTTTGTAGGTCCCACAATTTTTAAATTCTAAAAACATAAAATCATATTTAAATCCTAAACCAATCAGCCCCTTAGATTACATTGGAATTAAAAAGTTTTCATATTTTAAATCTTTAATTCCTATTTTTCAGATTTTAAGAATTTTTTTTAAAAAACCACATATATGTAAAAGGCTCTAAAAAAATCCATATATTAAAAAAAAGCCCGAATATATACTAGTTTTCTTTTATGTATTTCTCAAGTATTTACAACAAAAGTAGGGGATAAAAAATATAATATCTGAAACATACACAATTTCCTAAGTAATAGCAACTCAAATTTGTTAAATATATACAATTTCCTAAATGATTGCAAAATATTTTTGGAACATATACTTTTTTTTAGTAATTGCAACCAAAATTTATGAAACATATACCAAACATTGTTTGCTGTATAATTGTAACAAAAAAATACCGTTCCCCAAATAATTATAACAAAACTATACCGTTTTCTAAAAAAATGCAAACAACACAAATAGAGGAATTTACGTCTTGTATGACTTTTAATTTTTTTGGGATTTATCTTTTTATTAGGTATAAACAATGCGCAATCATCATTTTCTTAGTTTTAAAGTTGTAAACATTGTTTATAATTTTAATAAAAATTGGTTCACTATTTTTTTCTTAAAATATATATAATAAAATAAATTATAATTCTATAATATATATATATATATATAATATTTATATCAATAATATCTATATATATATGACATCTAAACACAACATTGATATAAATATATATTTACATGGTTATAGAATATATATAAATTACAATAATATTTAAAAAGAAATTAACAATAGAAATAAAATAAGAATAAAAAAAGTCATAGTGTAGACAGTAGTATACATGCATAAACTAATTTTAGTTTCTAATGTATCTCACAATGTCCTTTGGTGAATTTGATGAAGAAAAATAGCTCAATCACTTTAAAAAAAAAAATCAAACTATCACACAAATTTATAAGATAAAAAAATGATATGTATATCTTTATTATTTTTAAATAAATATGATTTAATTATTTAAATTATCATAAAATATAGTAAAAATATCATATTTTAATTAATTAATTTTTGTTTAAATTTATGTTTGTTTAGTTTTTGAATTTGGCTGTGACAACAAGATATTATATATTATATATTTAATATAATATTAATATTATACGTGAATTTTAAATTTAAGTTTGTCGCTAATTAATAATAGATTATATTATATTATATGTTTAATATGATATTATTATAATACGTGAAGTTTAAGTTTAATTAAATTTTATTTAAGTTATAAAACGTATGATTTTATTACTTTTTAAATAATTATTATTGTAAAATATCTTATTTTAATTTGTTTAATTATTTATTTATTTAATTTTATCTAAGTTTAAGTCATGTTTATAATTTATAGTTAAATATAAAAATATTCTGTTAAATATAACAATATTTCATTAAAGTTAACGAATTTTTTTTAAAAACTCGGTAAAACAAAAAATTTCAATTATTTACACACTTTTTATATGGAAGAGATATGAGAATTTTGAATCATTATTCTTTATATGACTTTTTTCCTTCTTGAGATATATGGTATTTAAATTACCATATAAATATGGGTTTATACTTTTTTAGACCATGTATTTTGTCTCATTACCTATTTGTGTTGGGGTTTTATGCCCTAATTAAAACCAAATTTATTTGTAATCTCATTTATTATTAATAGAAGAATAGAAATCATTTTTTGACTTGGTCAATCACTTTGCTCACATGTTTTTTTTTCGTGATTATTTGTTTAATATAAACTTCGATTAAATCTCGAGCATATAACTAATCTTATTTATAGTGACATAATTACAGTGGAATATAAATATGATTATATGTTCAAAATAAGTTAGTCCTAAGATTAGTCAGTGCACAGGATTTACAATGACTTGCCAATCTACGATATGATCTACTTACATATTACAGTGTTATGTTCTTTCCAGAACATTAACAAAGTAGATAAGATCGGATGTATTTGTTACATTGGACAAGACCGATATTGACAGTTGATAAGATAAGTAAATATACCGTTATTATCTATTCTAGTCATATCATATAGTTGACCATAGATCAATTCAATCTCAATTCTGAGTGGTTAGTATTCTAACTGATTGTATTATTTGAGTTATTTGACTTGTTCGTTACCAGCTTACCCTACGAACTAGCCCATACTTACATCTTGGGAACTCGGTAGTATAATTGAGTGAGAGTGTTAATCATAGATATGAACATCTATAGCTTCTGATGAAGAAGTGAAATGATGATTTCCTTTTAGTTTGGTTCAATGTGTTAAATGATAGCGATCTCATTTCAGTAATTAAATTAGTTTACTGAAATATCATTTACAAGGAACTAAGTGTTTTAAGGATAAAATACAATGAGGGGTAAAACGGTATTTTAGTCATATCCCATTGTAGACCGTCTATAGAAGATTGAGTGACAATTATGGTTGTAACAATGGATAATTAATAGCGTATCTATATTTGTTATAGAGCGTTCTATGAATTCAAGAGTGCAATTCCGAGTCTATAGTGGAGTCACGAGGAATTAATAAGTTAGTAAATTTATTTGTTAGATTTATGATAACTTATTGGAGCTTGATTTCATAGGCCCATGGTCCCCATTGTACCTTGGATAAAATCATCTAGATAGTCTCAATTAATTGATTTAATCATCAATTAGAATTATTAAAGTTGACCAGGTCAATTTTGGATAGTTTCACAGAGTTGTGTAATTTTGATAAGAAAAAAGAAATTATGGCAGATTTATTAATTAAGATAAAATTGGTATCTAAATTAATAAATAAGTTTAAATCAAGGTTCAAATTATAAATAATTAATTTGATAAATGATTTAAATAATTAAATCAATAGAAAATAATACAGGCCTTGATTTTAAGTCCAATGGGCTTATAATCAAATAGGAAATTTCACGGGCCTATAGCCCATGATAATTTCGACCTAGGGCTTCAAAATGACTATTATTTTATTGATTTTTTAATTAAATTAAATGACCTAATTGAGTCTATAAAATGAGTGCTTAGAGAGAAGTCAAAACATAAGTCACAAGTCAGATTTTCTGATAGTTTTAGATTCTCTCGAAACACAAGTCATTTTCTAAGTCTTTTTGTTATTTTCTCTTCTTCTCTCTATATCTATCTCATGTGTTGAGAATTGCTCACACTAATCTAGGTGGTTCCAAGGATACATTGGAAGATTGTGAAGAAAATAGAAGATCGGTTCAGTTTCTTGATAATACTCTGCGACAGAGAGGATACAAGAGTTAGAGAAACTGAAGAAATGATTCTTTAATTCCGCTGCGTATACTGTAAGTATTCTATTCTTTGTTTCTCTTTGAATTCAATTTTAGAAACATGTTTTAGGCTATCTCGTATTAATTTGTTTAATATTAGATATACATGAAAATAAATAAAGATCATGTATAAGCTAATCCAACAGTTTGGACCCTGTGTTTTGATAAATTACTTTTTAGACCCTATATTTTGTAAAATGGTTAAAATAAAATCCTAAACCCAATTTTAATCAATGTTTTCTCACCTAAAATCACAAATAATCTACTAAACTAACAATCCAGAACAAAAATAAAATCATTCTGCTTAAAAACTGTATTGTTATATTTAATTTTTTCTTCATCAAAATTGACTTTATAGTTCTATTTTAATCATTTTACTAAACATAGAGTCCAAAAAATAATTTGTCAAAACACAGAATCCAAATAGATAATGTGACAAAACACAGGGTCCAAAAAAGTATATATACTATAAATATTAATTTAGAAATCAAGCCACAGTTTTTATTTTGCTTATTTTATTTGTATTATTATTTAATGGTATTTTGGTCATTTTGTTTTGTTTTTAATTTTTAAAAAAGTACTAGAAAACTGTTATTTGTTAATATCTCCTTGTTTCTATGTTATCACGTGTTCGTTTTTTTATTTTATTTTAAAAATAATAAAAACTTAAAAGAAAAACGATTAATTTAAAAAAAAAACATCATTTCAGTTTTCATCGGATATTTTCTCCACTTTCCAACAATTTCTTACATTTCCTCTTTCCTTCTCAAACATTCTTCTGTCCATTCCATTTTCATTTTAATTTGATTCCTTGTTTCGTTCGTTTTTGCTGCTCGATAATTTGGGATTTCTTTTTTGCCACCGCCTCATTTGATTTACTTTGACTGGTTTTGTTTCATTTGGTTTAAAATTTCTTCAACTTCTATTACATTTCTTCTAATTTCACAGTAATGTGCAATTTTTTTCTTCAAAATTTTCCTATCTGATGATCTTATTGTTTAATCGTAATTTCAGTTTTTTCTTCTAAACCTAGATCCGGTCTGCATTGTAACTGTTCCTTTCCATTTTGTCAAATTTTGTCCATTTGTTGATTAATCTTTTATTTGAATTTTTGGATATGTTGATAGTTGTTTTTAGATTTTAGATTTTGAATACCTGGTTTATTTCGGTCTCAAGTCCATTGTTCCTCTTTAGATTTTTAAACTTTAATTACTTTCATGGTGGTATTAAATGAGAAAAATAAGAATAACATAGTTTAAAAAAATTATTAATGCCAGTCATGATCATATATATTAAATAACTCATAAAAAGAATAAAGATTACCTAGGGTAGTCTATCAAGTGTCTTGAATCTTTTCATATAAATCAACGATTTTTTTATCCTAAATGAAAGCTTATACCTTACGTAGGATTCAAATGTTGATTTAGAACCCTTTAGATGTACTCAACCCATAAGATATAATTAAATAAATATGCTAGCAGGCACCACTTACCCATAAGATAATATGTAGCACTTAAGATAATATGTTTATCCCAAAATAAATATCAGTTAATTTAAATTTTTAATTAAATAAATAACTATCTTATAATAAGATAATTATTAATCTATATCTATATTAATCAAAACATGGTTAATATTTATTTTAACATAATTTTTTTCATAATAAAAATTATATAGTTAAATAATTAATTAATTACCCATAATTATCATATAATTATTTCCTTGTATCAGAAAATTAATTCATTTGCAATTTAGTCATTCTCTCTACAAATCTTCCTTATGACATCCTTACCAGTGACAATGTAGGACATATGTGACTTGGGGACCATGGACCTATAATACGATGCTCCAATAAACCAGATTATTAATTAAACTCTTTAATCTAATAATCTTATTTATTAATTCCATGATTAATCCACTATAATTATGGAATTGCACTCTAAGTATTTATAGAATTATATTTACAGAGTTTTCTCTTGTAGTCCATTAATATAATCAATAAATATAGTTCTGTCATCCATTTATTGGTTCATTAATTAGTGTTGACATAATTTTTCACCAACGGTTGATTTAGAAATCTAATAAAGATATTAGTGCTTATTTGTAAATCGTAATGAACTTATATGAACAATTTCTCACACACATAATTTTACGTGGTTCAGTGGTCAAAATCCACCTAGTTCATGAGACAATATTATTACTCTCACACAATTTCTGCAGAGTTTCAGCATTACAAAAAGCAGTCCTCTTTCCTGTCCATTATCCCTGATACTTATAGTGAAATTTCCTGGACAGGTTTGGGTAACCGTGTGCATAAGTATGGTAAACATTTAATAAAGGTAATTTCCATTTACATAGAGATATGATTGCCTAACAGAGTAGACTCCTGTTATCTTGGACAATAATTATGCAACACAGCTTGGACATTAATGAGTGTATAGAGTTCCTCCGAGTCTCTCGAATCCTTCAGTATGCGTCATGACCAGATTTCCACAAGCTGAACATCTTCATCGAGCTTAGGACCGAAGAGAGCGCCCTAGAGGGGATTTGGCCACTACATGTCTCGAACTTGATTATCATCCTAAGAGGCGACCTAATAATTACCTGAATACCGTATTGCCAAGTCCTAACTCGAGTTGCTCACATCATCATCAACTAGATGTTCTACTGATAACTCTAAGATTTAGAGTTATTTTCATATCTTTAAACTTAATTTTCAAACCAAACAAAAGAGTAATGTATTTGTATTTCGTGTAATTGTGTATAATTTAGTGTGTCTGTGTAGCTAGGGACCTTGTGTTTGCATTGTCATATTTTTGAGTGATTTATGTAGTTTAGTGTATGTGTTAAACATGAAAGGAAGCTGGAATAGGTGATCGGGAACTTTGGATCAAGAAGGGGAACAAATATGGAAATAGCATGTTGCTGTTCTATCAATGCTGTAGCAACCACAACGTAGCAATCGGCAGGGACCAGTGAAGAAACGTGACAAATTCCAGCTGGACTTAATGAAGAATAAGTGACGCCTAGGTGGCGAGAATGTTGTACAATGAGTCAGCTGGATGGTGTGGCAAAGGACAAGAGGGCACAATTGACTTTGACTTACTAATTAGGGTAAACCAAGTACCCTAAAGAGGAGGCAGCCGTAACAGAAAAGAGAGACCCATCATTTTAGAGAATTCTGCATATTTTTACTAAGAAAAGTACAGAGAGAAGCAGAAAGAAAGAAGAAGAAGGGAGTACGAAATAGGAGAGAAAAAGAAGGCAGACGCCTAAGGGGGACTAGAGCTCAACACTCAATTCTCTCTAATCTCTATTTCTCTTTAATTTTGTATTATTTTCTCATCTCAATTTCTGTTCAAACTTCATGGAAATATTCTGTACTGGTTTTATGTTTAAAATTTCAGCTATGAATTAACCACCCAAATCTATTTTTCTCATATCTGAAATCCACCCAGAATTCTTTCATTTTAATCTCTGATTTTTAGTTTAATTAACTTGCTCATTTACATTTATTTCCAGAATTAACTACACAACTTTTCTCTTGATTTGGTTACTGAATTGTAAATTGTTATTGGTTGATATTGCATTTATTTAGTTTAAAAGTCCCTGTGGAGACGAACTTTGATACTGAATCACTGTATTACTTGTTGTCGACTGTGTATACTTGCGCATATTTTAATCATTAGAAAATCCACAACAAGTTTTTGGCGCCGTTGCCGGGGACTTTAAAATTAAATTCTGTTTTATCAACTATTTTACAGTTTATTTTCATTGTTTTTAACCTTGTTGGTTCGGGTTGTGCAAACTCAGGTACCTACAGTGTATGAACCAGCAAGAGGATAGTGAACTTGCTCCTATTGACCCCGAGATCGAACGCACTTTCAGAAAAAGGAGGAAGGCTCAAAAGGCTAACAGCCGAGGCACTATGGCTGAGCATGTTGATGAAGAGGGGGATGGCCAGCAAGTCACTAATCCCATTGTTCTGGCGGATGACAGAGCCAGAGCAATACGGGAATATGCTGCCCCCATGTTTAATGAGCTAAATCCAGGCATTGTGAAGCCAGAAATACAAGCAGCTCAATTCGAGCTCAAGCCAGTGATGTTTCAAATGCTCCAAACCGTGGGGCAGTTCAGCGTGATGCCAACGGAGGATCCTCATCTCCACCTTCGTTCATTTTTGGAGGTGAGCGATTCCTTTAAGCTTCAAGGAGTGAGTGAAGAAGCATTAAGGCTGAAGCTATTTCCGTTCTCTTTAAGGGACCGAGCTAGATCATGGCTCAACACCCTTCCTCCCGATTCCGTTACAAATTGGAATGACTTGGCTGAGAAATTTCTAAGAAAATACTTCCCTCCCACCAGAAATGCAAAGTTTAGAAGTGAGATTATGTCGTTTTAGCAGCTGGAAGATGAGTCCACTAGTGATGCGTGGGAAAGATTCAAAGAGCTTTTAAGAAAATGTCCACACCACGGTATCCCACATTGTATACAAATGGAGACATTTTACAATGGTCTCAATGCAGCCTCTTGAATGGTCTTGGATGCTTCAGCCAATGGAGCCATTCTTTCCAAGTCTTACAACGAAGCATTTGAGATTTTGGAAAGGATTGCTAGTATAACTATCAATGGTCAAACACTAGAGCTCCTACAAGTAGAAAGGTGGCGGGAGTTCTTGAAGTAGATGCATTAACGACTCTAACAGCTCAAATGGCCTCAATGACCAACATCTTGAAGAATATGAGTTTGGGAGGAAATATTCAGCCAGTTGCTGCCAATCAGAGTGCAGAAGTATCATGTGTGTATTGTGGGGACGGGCATACTTTTGAGAATTGCCCTTCCAATCCAGCCTCGGTTTTCTATGTGGGTAATCAGAATTTCAACCGCAACAACAACCCATATTTGAACACTTACAATCCAGCGTGGAAGAATCATCCTAATCTGTCATGGGGGGGGGGGGGGGGGGGGTCAAGGAGCAAGTTCAAGCACAGCACCAGCACAAGGAAGACAAGCATATCCACCAGGTTTTTCACAGCAGCCAAGACCTTCACAACATGTTCAAAACTCCCAGCCGAACTCTTTGGAGAATCTAATGAGGGAGTATATGGCTAAGAATGATGCAGTAATACAGAGCCAAGCAGCTTCTCTTCGTAATCTTGAGATGCAGCTCGGCCAGCTAGCCAATGAAATGAAAACTAGGCCGTAAGGATCTTTGCCTAGTGATACAGAAAATCCAAGGAGAGATGGGAAAGAACACTGTAAAGCTATTCAGCTGCGGAATGGTAAAAATCTGGGAAATTCTGAGGAAATACAGGGTAGTGGAGAGCCCACTTCAATCCAAAGTGAAGGAGAAACAAGTAACAAAACTGCCCAGGAAATTGCTGAAACTGGCCCAGTTGCTACAGCAAAGGGTCAGCAAACTGCTCCAATAAATTCTGGTCCTAAACTGCCCCTTCCATTTCCGCAGCGATTTCGCAAACAACAACAGGATGGTCAGTTCAGAAAGTTTTTGGATGTACTGAAACAGTTGCACATTAATATCCCCTTGGTCGAAGCATTGGAGCAAATGCCGAATTATGTCAAGTTCTTAAAGGATATTTTGACAAAGAAAAGGCGATTGGGGGAGTTTGAGACTGTGGCTCTCACAGAAGGATGTAGCGCGATGTTGAAAAGCAAGATCCCTCCTAAGTTAAAAGATCCTGGCAGTTTCACGATTCTGTGTTCTATTGGAGGTAGAGATGTTGGAAGAGCATTATGCGATTTGGGCGCTAGCATCAACCTTATGCCTATGTCAATCTTCAAAAAGTTGGGTATTGGTGAAGCACGACCCACTACTGTTACATTACAGCTTGCTGACAGATCTATGGCTCATCCAGAGGGCAAAATCGAAGATGTTCTAGTCCAAGTGGATAAGTTTATCTTTCCGGCGGACTTCATCATTCTAGACTATGAAGCGGATAGAGAAGTACCTATAATATTGGGTCGGCCTTTTCTTGCTACAGGGCGGACTCTTATTGATGTACAGAACGGAGAACTTACTATGCGGGTGAATGACCAACAAGTCACTTTTAGTGTATTCAAAGCCATGAAGTTTCCGGATGAAGTTGAAGAATGCTCTAGAGTTGATGTTATTGACACTTTAGTGGCTGAAAGAATCAGTAGAAGTGTGGAAAAAGCTGCTATGGGTACCCAGATTTTTGTAGATGAGGAGGGTTATAGTAGTGAGGAAGAGCAGATTATTACATGGGTGGATTCTTATCAACCAGTAAAGAAATTCAATAAAGTCTTTGAAGCTCTAAATCTGCCAGAAAAGCACTTCCAACCACCCAAACCATCTGTTGAAGAACCACCCCAGCTGGAGTTAAAGCCACTGCTAAGTCATTTAAAGTATGTGTACTTGGGCGACAATGATACTTTACCTGTGATAATATCTAGCTGTCTGGAGTCTGTTGCTGAAGAGGCATTGCTGAAACTGCTGAAGCAGCATAAAAGGGCGATTGGATGGACAATGGCTGATATTCAAGGGATTAGTCTAGCGTTATGTATGCACAAGATCTTGCTGGAATCTGATTGTACTCACTCTGTGGAGCAGCAAAGGAGGTTGAATCCAGTAATGAAGGACGTGGTTAGAAAAGAAGTCATTAAGTGGCTTGATTATGGGATAATCTATCCGATTTCCGATAGCACTTGGGTTAGTCCTGTCCAATGTGTTCCGAAGAAGGGGGGTGTTACAGTAGTTACTAATGACAGCAACGAACTTATTCCTACTCGCATAGTTACTGGGTGGCGAGTTTGTATGGATTATAGAAAACTGAACAAAGCCACTAGAAAGGACCATTTCCCTTTGCCCTTCATCGACCAAATGTTGTACCGCTTGGCGGGTAAGGAGTTCTTTTGTTTTCTTGACGGGTATTCTGGGTATAATCAGATATCTATCGCGCCTGAAGACCAAGAGAAAACTACTTTCACCTGCCCATACGGCACATTCGCTTTTAGGAGGATGCCCTTTGGGTTGTGTAATGCACCAGCCACATTTCAGCGGTGCATGATGGCTATTTTCTCGGATATGGCTGAGAGTATCTTGGAGATATTCATGGACGATTTCTCTGTCTATGGGGATTCTTTTGAAGTTTGCTTGGAGAATTTAGAAAAATTCTTAAAGAGGTGTGAAGAAACCCATCTAGTGTTGAACTGGGAAAAATGCCATTTCATGGTGCAAGAGGGCATTGTATTGGGGCATAAAGTGTCTAGCAAGGGGATAGAGGTTGACAAGGCTAAACTGGAAGTTATTGAGAAACTACCAGCCCCTACCACAGTAAAAGGCATTAGGAGTTTCCTCGGCCATGCTGGCTTTTACAGGCGTTTTATAAAGGATTTTCAAAGGTGTCCAAACCCTTATGCAGCTTGCTGGAGCAAAATAGGCCTTTTGAGTTTACTGATGAATATCAAGAGGCATTTTTGAGATTGAAGTCAGCCCTTGTTACAGCACCAGTGATCACAGCACCCGACTGGTCATTACCTTTTGAACTTATGTGTGACGCCAGTGACTTCGCGATTGGAGCTGTTCTTGGGCAGCGGAAGAACAAAATTTTTCATTCTATTTACTATGCAAGCAAAACATTGGTGGATGCCCAGATTAATTACACTACAACTGAAAAAGAGCTGCTGGCCGTGATTTTTGCCTTTGAAAAATTTCGAGCCTATCTTGTGGGGACTAAGGTTATTGTGTACACGGACCACTCTGCTATCAAGTATTTGATAGCCAAAAAGGACTCTAAACCGAGGCTCATACGTTGGGTTTTGTTGTTGCAAGAGTTCGATTTGGAAATCCGAGACAGAAAAGGGACAGAAAATCAAGTGGCTGACCACTTATCAAGGCTGGAAACTAACACTCACAGCAGCAATTTAGAGGCAGAATTACAAATTCAAGACTCATTTCCTGATGAACAGCTGCTGGTTGTGGAGCAAGAACAGGTACCATGGTATGCGGATGTTGTAAACTTTTTAGTTGGGGGTGTACATCCACCTGATTTCACCAAACAGCAGCTTAAAAAGTTCTTACATGACATCATATTTTATTTCTGGGATGAGCCGTACCTGTACAAACAGTGCCCAGACCGTATAATGAGAAGATGTGTACCAGAAATTGAAGTTTCCAGCATCTTGGAACACTGTCATTCAGCTCCATATGGTGGTCATTTTGGTGGGCAACGCATCGCTGCCAAAGTATTTCAGTCAGGGTACTATTGGCCTTCTATCTTTAAGGATGCCCACGATTTTGTTCAAAGATGTGATCGCTGCCAGCGAGTGGGAAATATCTCAGCAAGGAATGAAATGCCACTTAATTACATTTTGGAGGTAGAGTTGTTTGATGTATGGGGCATTGACTTCATGGGGCCTTTCCCTCAATCTTTTGGGAACCTCTACATTTTAGTGGCTGTGGACTATGTATCGAAATGGGTGGAGGCAGTAGCTAGTCCTACGAATGATGCAAAAGTGGTTATGAAGTTCCTGCATAAACATGTTTTTACAAGATTCGGTACGCCAAGAGCACTAATTAGTGATGAGGGGACGCACTTTGTCAACAAAGTCTTGGCTGCCTTATTAGCTAAGTACAGTGTAAAGCATAAAATAGCCACGGCATATCACCCACAGACTAACGGGCAAGCGGAGATTTCGAACAGAGAAATTAAGGGAATTCTTGAAAAAGTGGTGCATCCCAGCAGGAAGGATTGGTCCCAACGATTAGATGATGCACTCTGGGCTTACCGTACAGCTTTTAAAACTCCTTTAGGCATGTCACCTTATCGCCTAGTTTATGGGAAGGCGTGTCATCTTCCTGTAGAATTAGAGCATAAGGCATTTTGGGCGTTGAAGAAGTTAAATTTGGATCTTGTAGTTGCTGGAGAAGCAAGAAAGCTGCAGCTGAATGAACTGGACGAGATGCGGCTGTTTGCTTATGAAAATGCAAAGTTGTACAAGGAAAAGACGAAAAAATGGCATGACAGCAGGATCAAGGAAAGAGTATTTGAGAAAAATCAGCAAGTGTTACTGTTTAACTCCAGGTTGAAGCTATTTCCTGGAAAGCTTAAGTCCCGTTGGTCTGGACCATTTACTGTGATGGAAGTGTATCCATTTGGAGCTGTCCTGGTGAAAGATGAAAAATCGGGAAGAGAATTCACAGTTAACGGACAGCGGCTGAAGCGTTATTTGGGTGGGGAGGTTGACAGAGAAAAGACCTCCGTCAGTCTGAAGGATGCTTGAAGGAGAAAGACTATGGGTTTCCATGCATTTCTTGTGTCACATTTGGGCAACCCATGAGTGAAAGAGACAGTTGTAAATAAATAATGTATGTAACTAAGTTTGGGGTGTATTACCCCTTGAAAAAAAAAAGACAGCATAAAGAAGCAGGTCAGCCAGGAGTTGGTAACACTGGGACTAGGCTGAGCATAGAAATCTGGGTAGAGGAACTAAGTTTGGGGTGGAGAGTTGCTGCCCAGTTGCTATAGCAACTAGTCAGCAACACTGGGCAGCAACTAAATGAGTCTTGGTCAAAAATAGAAGTATCGGGGTTTCATCGAGGCTGGTTGGTCCGAAAAGTGAGAAGCTGGCACGTGCTGAAATAGAAAAAAAAAATACTTGGGCAATCATTGGGCATGTTCCTAGTATTCAAACCAATCATTTGGCCTTTAATCTTTTTGGCTATTTGTGGACCCAGCAGGCCGAGCAGATTTAAATGAAAAAGGGTCCATCTATCTCTATTATTTTATTGGGCTTTATGAGTAAGTCAACTGGGCCCCCATGTGTAGTCAACCCATCCTTTTCCTTGTTTACTCGGTCAGCCCATCCACCTCACATTAGCCCACCCCACGAACCTGACATCACATCACATTGAGGGTATACTTAATATATATATATATAGATATTTCTCTAAACAAAGCAAGATAATAATAACAATATCTGTTACTTTTACTTTTATTATATATATATATATTCGTATGTCACTTTTTTGATATATTAATTATATTAGTATTTTACTTTTATCATATATATATAAGTATCTTACGTTTATTCTATATATATATCTATATATTTATATTGAGTATACCCTCGCCAACCTCAACCTCAGAAATCCCTCAGCCGCCCACTCGCCCAAGCCACCCAGCTCCGCCTCTCACCACTCCGAGCCATCCCATCCGTCCATCTCATCACACCGCCGAACCCATCGGACTCATCCCAACAGCCACCAAGCCATCCCATCGCCTTCTCCATCTCACCTAACCACGACTCCGCCCCTACGACCCATCTCGTCAACCTCACGAAAACCCACGGCGACCCCAGACCGAGAACCACCTCACATCACCAGCCACGACCCTGCACAGCCGAGTGAGCCATCCGACAGTCCGACGGTCCTTGCCTCCATTGTGGTCAGACGAGACCCACGCCTACGGCACCCCTGCTCCGTGTGTCCCAGTTGAGCACCACTTCTCTCCAGCCCAAGAATCTCGGCAACAACCCAGACCGTGCCTGCCTCTACTCCGCCAAGGAAATATCGGCTCAGTGAAACCATTTGGGGTAATAGTCCTTTGTTCAGAATATACACTTGTGGCTGTTGTTGCTCTTATTGGGGGTTTTGGTTGTCTCTATTGGTGTACTGTTCTGTGCTGCCTCCCTTTTGCTGTCGTCCATTTGGGCACTCTCCAGATTTCAACCATGCCAAGAACCAAGAGAGTGGCACATAAAGTGAAGAAGAAGCCCTTCCATGAGGTGAAGAAATTCTATTGTCCAACGGCCGAAGCAAAATACAACAACCAAGTGGTTAGTCGGGATCTGTATATTGAGAGAGGTTTGGTGGCCGAAAAAGCTGGAATAGAGGAGTTACCTGAGTGGTTACGTACCACAATCAGTGAGAGGCGTTGGGAGAATTTTGTGGTGCCGCCCGAGCCCGCAGTAACCGAGCTTGTCCGAGAGTTCTATGCGAACTTTCTGTCTCAAGAGTGGCCCACTACAGTCATTGTGCGAGAAGTTGAGGTGCCTTTCAATGCTGAAGCAATTAATTATTTGTTTGAACTAGAATCAGTTAAGTGCTCTTTTACCCCATGCCGAGGGGAGGTGACAGGGGACGCACTAATAGAAGTTATGGAAACAATAGCTCAGCATGATTCTACCTGGGATGTGGATGAGCACGACAACTTACGTTTTCGGAGGACGGAATTGGAGCATGATCTTAAATGTCTGTACTCATTTGTTCAGACCACTCTCTGCCCTACTTCACATGATTCTACGGTGAGCAAGGCTCGCGCCTTCATGCTCTATTGCCTGCAAAAGGGATTCCAAGTAGATGTCGGGACAGTGTTAGCTCAAGAGATCTTCGAGTGTTCCCAACGCGGAAAAAGGAAATTGTTTCTGCCTGCTACCATCACCGCTCTTTGCCGTGAAGCTGGAGTCCCTGTTTTGCCCGAGGAAGGTTTGTTACATCCCAGAGCAGCTGTCAGTTTTGGCCCATCCCGAGCCACCAAGAACCCCCGCGCCTCTGCCTCTTCATTGGCACCTGCTGCCCCGGTCGACAATGCCCTTTTGGAGCGGTTCACTCAGTTTGAAGTGATGCAACAACAAATGCATCGCAGGCAGGAAGAGCTTTGTGGCCGTATGTACTCTTTTTGGCAATATGAGCAGCAGCGTGATGGCATCATGGAGCGGACCTTCAAAAAGCTCACTCCGCGAGTTGTTCCCCAATTCCCACCATTCCCGCAACAGATTCTTGATCCATGGACTACACATTCAGCACCTGCGCCTAATCCGGATGCTCCTAACGAGGACTCCGAGTGAAGGGGGTTTCCTTGTCCTGTTAACTATTTTATTTCTTGTTCTGTTTTTTGTTATTGTTGTTAGTTTTTTTTTTTATGTTATGTTTTAGACTATGTTTTTCGTTTTCTGTTTTTTTTTGTGTGGTTCTGTTTGTGTGTGTTGTCCAATGTGACTTTGAGAGACTTAATGATTTAGTCTGGCTTAGTGTAATGCTCGATGATGAATTTTTTCCGCTCACTCCATTTGTGTTGCTGCCTGGATTTTATATGTTGTTTATGCTTGATGATTTGCTAGGATATCATTGATGCTTCCTCTTAGTCTCTAATCAATAGTGATGTACTTTTGTTATCCCACCTTGTTTTGAGTTTTTCAAATGACTGCTGTTTGTGAAATTTTAAGCATCTAGAATTGGTTAGTGCACCCCTTGAGGCAAAATCCTAGCTAATCTTATCCCTTAGAAATGATCTAGGCCATTTTTGGACGCTTGAGCCTTTCTAGCCTCCCTTATATAACAAGCTCCCTTAGTGACCCCGTCTTTGAGCCTATAAGCCTATTTTTCTTGTTTATCCCGATCCTACATGCTACATATCCCCTCCTAAACATGAACCTTCCATACACCTCCCAACCTAGTTGCTTTCACTTGTCAAGAATTAATTCTTCCCACTAAGTTTGGGGTGAGTGAGGTGAGTGTAGCTTTGTGGTGAGCTAATCCGAAATTTCAATATCAGCCACATTGGGGACAATGTTGGGATGTAAGTTTGGGGTGGGGGAATTAGCTCACAAGACAAACACATATATACAATCAAACCAATTCTCTTGCTATATGTTATACAGTTTATTTTACTTTTCTTTAGTGTTTTAATGCATATAAAAAAAAAAAACAAAATAGAAGCAATAAAAAAAAAAACAAAAAGAGAAAGAAAAAAAAAACAACAAAAATATAGTAGAAAAGTTCAGAAATAATAGCAAGAGAAGTACATTAGAGCAATATGTCTTTGTGAGTATAAAGAAATGTTGGGGAAGTGAGTGTGAGAGATATGAATCATAATAAGGAGGCTCGGTTCTTGACAAGTGAGGTGGTTAGGTTATGAGCTAGTTAAATGACATCCTTTACCGTACCCTAACCCAAGCCTTACATTACAAGCTTAATAAAGTCCTTTTGATCGAGGGGATAAGATTAGACTACATTAGTGGAGAGGAGTGCACTAATCCAACTTATGGGAGCAATAGTTAATTTTGAGGATCAAGGGGCAGTTGTTAGAGGAATTCAAGGTGTAGGTGGGAAGCATTTGTACATACTATTGGCTTGGTGACTTTAGGGAGGTATTACTGATATCCTGGGTACTGAAATTGAGAAAAACAACATATAAAGTCAAGGCATAAACACTGCATCATTTCATTCCATTCCACTTTTCTGAGAGCAACTTGTTCACTAAGCCATATTGAATTATTTAGATCTCTCTCTCATGTTTTATGGCGTTTGTGTGTGTGTTTTTATTTATTTCTGTTTTATCATTACTCGAGGACGAGCAATAGGCTAAGTTTGGGGTGTTGATAACTCTAAGATTTAGAGTTATTTTCATATCTTTAAACTTAATTTTCAAACCAAACAAAAGAGTAATGTGTTTGTATTTCGTGTAATTGTGTATAATTTAGTGTGTCTGTGTAGCTAGGGACCTTGTGTTTGCATTGTCATATTTTTGAGTGATTTATGTAGTTTAGTGTATGTGTTAAACATGAAAGGAAGCTGGAATAGGTGATCGGGAACTTTGGATCAAGAAGGGGAACAAATCTGGAAATAGCATGTTGCTGTTCTATCAATGCTGTAGCAACCACAACGTAGCAATCGGCAGGGACCAGTGAAGAAACGTGACAAATTCCAGCTGGACTTAATGAAGAATAAGTGACGCCTAGGTGGCGAGAATGTTGTACAATGAGTCAGCTGGATGGTGTGGCAAAGGACAAGAGGGCACAATTGACTTTGACTTACTAATTAGGGTAAACCAAGTACCCTAAAGAGGAGGCAGCCGTAACAGAAAAGAGAGACCCATCATTTTAGAGAATTCTGCATATTTTCACTAAGAAAAGTACAGAGAGAAGCAGAAAGAAAGAAGAAGAAGGGAGTACGAAATAGGAGAGAAAAAGAAGGCAGACGCCTAAGGGGGACTAGAGCTCAACACTCAATTCTCTCTAATCTCTATTTCTCTTTAATTTTGTATTATTTTCTCATCTCAATTTCTGTTCAAACTTCATGGAAATATTCTGTACTGGTTTTATGTTTAAAATTTCAGCTATGAATTAACCACCCAAATCTATTTTTCTCATATCTGAAATCCACCCAGAATTCTTTCATTTTAATCTCTGATTTTTAGTTTAATTAACTTGCTCATTTACATTTATTTCCAGAATTAACTACACAACTTTTCTCTTGATTTGGTTACTGAATTGTAAATTGTTATTGGTTGATATTGCATTTATTTAGTTTAAAAGTCCCTGTGGAGACGAACTTTGATACTGAATCACTGTATTACTTGTTGTCGACTGTGTATACTTGCGCATATTTTAATCATTAGAAAATCCACAACATCTACTCGCATGCTTTTTCCATGTATTCATTTGCAAACTGTGCCCCTAGCTGAGTGATTAAACCTATGCTAATTTTTAGGGTGCAACATTTGCCCCCCAAGCTCCTGCTCGTGCTTGAGGTCATCACTTTCTGACACGCACAGTAGGGGCTTTTAGGCTTCTATCATGTAAAATCGCGCATGCCTACTACTCGAGTGTTGAACACGTGGTCGTCTGTAATTGGCGTATGTTCAAGTTTCGAGGACTGTGATAACTGTCCTGTCAACTTTTTTCCAGTGCACGGGTAATCTTGGCCTTTGGATCTCGAGCTGACCCAAATTAATTCCCAAAGCTTACGTATAAATAGGGAGATCAGACCTGAATCTTACCACCTTTACATTTAGAAACTTTCCTTTTAGAAATAAAAATCCCATTTTTCTCTAAAACTTTTTCCTAAAACCTTCATCGCCCTTCAGTTTCTTAGAAGCTCTCAAGCTCCTGCCTATGGAAGCATTAACATTCTCATCGAACAAACGTATAAACTGTAAGTATTTCCTCATCTGGTTTGAATCTTTCACTTCTTTATTTTTCAATGAGTTTTCTACTTCGAAAAACATTTTTTGTTCAGTACCATTTCATGTTCTAGCCATGTCCGAGTTTAATAGGGATTGGTTTAGGCTAAAAGAATGATACTAGACTTGTTTAGAAATAAGGTATTGAAAAAATTGGAAAATTTTCTGGGTTTTGTAAGGAAAATGTTGCTAATGAATCGATTAGGAATCCTGTTTGGATATAGAAGTTACGAGGTTTTTAGGTTTGGCTTTGGGTAGATTAAAGGTCATGATTCCTTAAGCGGTTTTGCATTAAACTGCTTTCAAAAGAAAAGTAGTGGGTTTGGCAGATCTAACATGCGAATCCTGAAGTATCAGGGAATTTCTCGAGTCCATAGCCCGTGGCCTAGGACTGCGTGTGGGAACACACGTTGGTGCTAGGACATATCTTAGCTCGTGAAAATTTTGAATCACCAAAATTAAACCACTCAAACCCTTGGGTCGGCATACCTTTATCACTGTAGCAAGTCATTATCTTAGGCCGCCACTAATAGGCCGCTTTGTCATCAGGCGAGCTAGATCGTGGCTCCGCCAAAGAAAAAGGTCGCGAGCTCCTCTATTCAGAACAAGAATAAAGACAAGCAGATTGTGTCCGAATCTCCAATTCCTCACTTCAGCTCAATGGTGGAGAGGAAGATTATTGTCGACCCTAACGCTTTTTTTGAGGCCGAGCACATCTTGTCTCGAATAACGTCGCAGAGGAAAGTGAACAAAATACTACTGAGCCATAGGATCGAGATGGGAATCGATAGCCTCCTCGCCCGAACTCCGTTGGAAGGAGAGCGGAGCTGTGCCCCTCTTCAAGATGACTTTGGGGCTTGGAGTGATGAGCACCTGAAGGAAAGTGCGTTCCTCCCATTAGACCAGTACTTTGTGGATTTTTTAAACTACGTCGAATTGGCTCGTTCTAGCTCCCCCCAAACTCATATCGACTTTTCGCGGGGTTAAAATATCTATTTTTGAGGCACGAGTGGGTGGTCCTCACCCTGGCTGATATTATGTACTTCTGCCTTAAGGCCAGTCCTGATCAGAAGGGGCGAGGTGATGGCTTTTACTACCTCACTCGCTTCCCCAACTCGACTTTCGTTATTGACCTCTCTAGCCACCCAAATGACTATAAAGATAAGTTCTTTATGTCGAATGGGTTCATGAATTGCTATCACCGATACTTCAACTGCCCTCGTAAGTCTCCTAACTTTCTAAATTCTGTACACGAACTCCCATATCATTTTTTTTAGTTTAATCCTTCTAACTAAGTTTGTTCTTTGTATAGCTATATTCAAGAGAACAGGGTGGTCTAAGACCCTTGGCGATCAATACGAAACGTTGTCCCGTCTTCCTTCAAAGGAGAAGGACTTTCGACAGTTAGTGAATGAGGCTACCATGGTGCCCTGCAACTTGATTCGTAAAGACCAGATGCTGGCTATCAGGATCCAAGGTCCACCTCCTGTACTTCCTGAGCTTCCTCCTCCTCAAGAAGTCTTTTCCGCCATTGAAGACACTGAGGAGAAAGAGGATGTGGCACCACTGGTGCGCAAGAGGAGAGTTCCTAATGATGATCAGGGTCTTGACCCAGAGCGAGCTGAGTCCGAGGTAGCAACCGACACTTCTGGCCAAGGTAACCCATATAGAGAACAAGATTAAGCTGCTGCCAGTTTTAGGCTAATTCGTTTCAACCCCCATCAACTCGTTAGTCAACATCCTTCTGACCCGGACCTGAACACAACACTCCTTCAGTGTGTGGATCATCTGGTGATATGCTATGAACATAGCTACCCCAGATGCACCATTGTGGTTGACAAAAACCTCCATTTTAGGTCCACCATTTTTTAGGAATATTGCACAAATCGTAGGACATGGCCTTCCTTACATCAGGGTGTATTCTCCCTCGGCTTTAGGCAGTCCGTAGATGAATCTAGCTCGGAAGAAGAGCCTGAACCCCTTAGGACCTAGGATGTAATAATTCTAGACTCTCCCTCACCTCCGGTAGTCTAGGAGTTAAGGTTATACCTAGTCCGGTTCATAACCCCGTGCTGATTGTAGTAGATTCCTCCCCTAGTTCGGAGGGTAGGGTTCTTCCTCTGTTCTTGTCTTTGCATTATTTTGACTAACTATCCCTTGTATTTGAATCTTCTGCTCGTTCCTTTTCAGGTGAAGAGATGGATTTGCCAGATGCCTCGGGTTTAAAGGGTGCCTTCAAGGCCGGCAGGGACGGAGTTGGGCCTGTGGTGAAAAGGCCTAGGGTGCCAAAAAAAACATGTTTCCCAGACTGGAACTTCCACCGGGTCTTCTGTCAAAGTCAAAGATGCCAGCTCCACCTGGGAGCAGCAACAACAGACTTAACCCCCATCTCGGGTAACAACAGTCACAATTCTCGAGGCTCCTCGTCCTCGTCCTCGACATGCACCTCCCCTGATTCCTTAAGTGATCCAAGGAAAATCTCCCTCCGCTCAGGTCCCAATTGTTCAGATCCTGGTAAAGCCACTCGAACTGGCAAGGATCCCCGAAGCGTTTCGGGGATTGTATACGAGATGGCGAGCCATATGGTGGGCCATGTGTATAGAGCCAACTTCAAGGATCTAAGGGCCATGGAGGAGTGTACTCCCGAAGATGTTCTCGAGTCCACTATGGGAATGAACCTCACTGTGTGCCCCTTTCATTCCTCTAGCATTTCTTTTTCTTTTTTTTTACTAACCTTGACTTGCCTTTTCCTTTTGCAGTCTGTCCTAGCTCAACTCCGCGGTATTGCTCAGGTCCGAGCTAGGAGTGACGATGCAGCATCCTAAATTTTCTAATAAGGCTCAGGGCCATGATTAGCGTGCCAGGAGGGGAATAATTGATTTAATTATGCTAATAGGTGAATTTAATGATTATGTGATTCAAAATGCATGTTTAGGTGAATTAAAGATGCATGTGGGCCCCATCTGACTATTGGGGCATATTTGTAATTTTAGCCCGTTGAGGGCAGAAATGTGATATATGTGTATATTGTGATTGATACCACAGGTGAGTGGTGATATATTTGTGATGCATGATCCGAGACGGTCCTAGGGAGAAGTTTAGCTAAATAGTCGTAACAGAGTTGAATACCCGGCTCGGGAGGAGGCTAGGGGTATTTTGGGAATATAGTATGTGTTTGGGAATTACTGGGTAACGGGTAGTAATTTAGCAATTATTTGGGCATGTCGGGATTAAATGAGGATTTGTAGGAACACTCGATGGTTTAGTGGGATATGGCAATTAACAGGATCGCCTTTAACAATATCAAGGATTTATGATATACCTTAGCGGTAATTGGGTCATTTTGCACTAAGGAATGGTTTAGTGTAGGCTGAGTAACTTTGAGAAACCACTGCAATTAGGAAAACAATAGAAGGAAACAGAAGTCTCACCAGTCTCTTTCTCTCTATCTCTCAGTTCTCTCTCTCCTTCTTTTTAAGGCTTAAGCAATCTTTGGAAATTCTAGTGATTGAGGCTTTGGATTCGAGACTGAAGCTTGTGGCAACTGGGGTTAGCTCAGGGCGAGATCATCACGAAGGTAAGGATTAGAACAAGTCCTTTTGTAATTTTTTCTTTTTTTGTTAGAGTTTTGGGGGTTGGAAACTTGGGTGATTGGATTTGGGTTGTAATGGGGTTTTGTTCAATTTTTTTTTGAGGTTATGTGCTACTCTGAGTATAGTATAAGCGATTTGGAGCTTATTCTGGCATTAGCATAGGTTTGGATTGATTTGCAGGAGATTCGAAACTCTAAAAATGGTGTATTTATGGGTTTTGAGGCTTGAGCCACGACCCTGTTCATCAGGTCCCGTGGTCTGCTTGAACATTTAGGGCTTGGGGGCCTCGGAATTGCCCAGGCGCCGCGGCGCAAAGTGAGTGCGCTGCAACCCACATCCTTCAGCAGAGAGGGCTTTGCCCTCTCACTTGACCGCACCGCAGCCCTTAAGGGCTGGGTCGCAGATCAAATGTGAAATAATGATTGATTGAGGGTTTTAGGCTCTGGAACCCAAATGTTAAGGCTCAAGAAGGATTCTACTACCCGGTTTAGTAGAATCCAAGGTCCCGGGGGCTAGATTAATATTCAAAAGTTATTTATTGGTTTAAGACTTATGATTGGTTATTATGAATGCGTTGTGACTAGGTTTTCAACGAGGCTCGGATTAGGAGACTGTGCTCAGGATCGCATTGGCTTATCAGCTCAGGACACATGTAAGAAAACTGTTGTACCCGTAGAACAAGGCATGACCCTATTATTTGTATTGCAGGGTGCGACCCAAATGTTTATGTTTAATATGAGTGTAAATATCTATGAATGTTATGTATGTTTATGAATGAATGACAAGGGCCGAGAACGGCGAAGGTCAAGAATGGCAAAGGCCAAGAATGGAAAGAAGCAGAATATGGCAAGGGGCCGGGATCGGCGTTGAGCACGCTGAGTGCAAGCCGCTAGGACGAGACCCTCCTAGGGTGCTGAATCCACCTGCTCGGTGAAGACCGCAAACCCAGCTCCTGGTAAAGTGCTTGGGACAGCGTAGTCCGCTATGTGTTTAGCCCGTTTGCTGTTTTGTTGTATACTTTGGATTGTTATGTTATATGTTGAGTTTTCTTGACGGGCTTCGGCTCACGGGTGCTCTATGGTGCAGGTAAGGGCAAAGGGAAGGTTGAACAACCATGAGTACAGAGAGCGTGGAGTGACGGACACATGTTCGGCCTACCTGGCTACCACGACCGGGGTTATTTTGGGGAAAGTACTGTAGTGAACCGCTTTGTCGTTTAGGTCGACCTTAATTGTATTTTTGAGTTGTAATGTATTTTCTAAACAGTATTTTGGGATCTCTATTGTATTAATTTTTATGACTTCAATGAATGTCCAAATTTTTATAATTAATGTCATTATATAAGTTTAATTTCGGTTTAGTCACACTTTTAACCTAAAACCTCGATTAGCAAAGCTAATGGCACATTTTTAACTCACATAGTAATGACTCTAAGGAAGTAAGGCATTACAAACGAGCTCCAAGCCACCCTGATCGCCGCCCAAGAGAGTGAGCGGTTTGCCAAAGCCGCCTTGGTTTCCTCCCAGGAGAGCGAGCGGTCTACGAAGGCTGCCTTGACTGCTTCCCAGGAGGGCGAGCAAATTGCTAAGAATCATGTCGTGGAAGTGAGTTGTCGACTGGACCAGCGACAAGCTGAGAATGATAGCCTCAAAAAGAACTTTGGTGAGGCCGAGGCTAATTCCAAGGAGGAGGCTGAGAGGGCGAGGTTGGAGATTGCGGAGTTGTCGAACTCAATGGAGGAGATGCTTTACCAGTGCTGGGCTTTCAACCAGGATGGGAATTTCACCTTTATGCAGCCAGGGTTTTGGGAACCTTATCTTGCCAAATTCAAGATTCGATTCTCATAGGAACCCTCTGAGACCGTCAAGGCTTCTGATGCTGCTGACAGGGATGGTGAGGAGGTGACATGTTATGAGCAAGTCAATGGGGCTCAATGATTCCTTTACTATATTTTGTATTTTGTAACTAAGTCCCTAGGGATTAAAACAATTGCCTTCTGGCTCAAATCAAGGTTTTTGCTCTCCTCAAGATAACTATATGCTTTTGAATACATATTTAATTTGTGATCTATTCATGTCCCCCTTAGTCTATTTTTTTCTCATGTTTCTGAATTCTTGGATTCTTGTACACTCGAAATCTTAGGGGTTTTCTTTAGATCGGGATAGATTTTTGATGGCTCGACTAACTAATTTTATTCAATATCTTAGTTGTATCCAAGATTTTGCCTGCCTAATTGTGTTATACCTGTTAGGAACTAGGCCTTGGGCCTAGTTGTATCCAGGAGTTTTTTGTCTGCTTAATGGCATTGTACTTGTTAACAATCAGGCCTCGGACCTGGTTATATCCAAGGGTTTTGTTTTAGAAATTTCTCAACTTAGTTCGTATTCAAAATTATTTAGAAAACCCAAGCTTTAAAAATTTGTTGAATAATCAATTTTTCCAAACCCTAAGTTTCAAGCATTATTCAATAATGCTGAACTCTTTTAAAAGCTCTCTTCGGTTATGTGCCCCCCAAGCAACCAGAACTTATAAATGTTCTAGGTTGCTTTTACAAAATGGCCCACGATAATAAAACGACAAAATGGATTATGTAATAATCCATTTTTTATTAAAATGAGATGGCTTTTATAGATAAGCCTTACATGCAATAATTCCAAAAACATTAGAGACAACAAAATTATTGATAATACTTTTTGAGGTGTAGGGCATTCCAGGTCTGTGGAACTATTTTTCCACCTAACTGGGCTAGCTTAAAGGTCCCTTCACGTAGGATGTCCACGATCTGGTATGGTCCCTCCTAGTTCGGTCGTAACACACCATCCTTTAGATCTTTACTTGCCAAAAACACCCTCCAGAGAACCAATCACCTTGTCTGAGTCTGCGTCTTTTTATCTTCAAGTTGAAGTAACGAGTGATTTTTTGCTGATAATGGGGCGAGCTGAAATTGTGATGCTTATCGTTTTTCATCAATTAGATCAAGGGATGCACTGAGTATTTCATGGTTCTGATCTCGATCAAAGGTTTTTTGTCTATGGGTCGTCACCAGCGCCTCAATCGGGAGAATAGCCTCGCTTCCAAAGGTTAGAGAAAAAGGGGTATGTCCCACGGAGGATCGATGTGAGGTTCTATAGGCCCAAAGTACTTGCAGAAGCTGCTCGGGTCATATTCCATTGATTTGTCTAATCGCTTCTTTATCCTTTCCTTTAGGGTCTTGTTTACGACCTCGATCTACCCATTAGCCTACAGGTATGCTACCGACGAAAAACTCTTGGTTATGCTGTATTTTTTACAAAAGTTTGTGAAGAGATCACTATCGAACTGAGTTTCGTTGTTAAACACAATCTTTTTTGGGAGCCCAAATCGACATATGATATTTTTTACAACAAAATCCAGGATTCTCTTCGAGGTGATGGTTGCCAGAGGTTCGACCTCCACCCACTTCATGAAGTAATCGATGGCGACAACAACATAATGAACTCCTCCTTTTCCTGTTGGCAAAGAATCTATCAAGTCAATTCCCCATACTACAAATGGCCAAGGGAATGAGATCATGGTTAGCTCAACGGGAGCTACTCAGAAATTATAGCGAAGTGTTGGCATTTGTCACATTTCTGCATGTACGAAATTGAGTCCTTTGTCAGCGTGGGACAAAAATAGCTCTGTCTCAGTACCATCAGAGCCAGGTTTTGCCCCCAACATGGTCTCCACAGAAGCCTTCGTGTCTTTCTTGCAAGATAGTCTACGCTTCCTCGAGCAGAACACACCGTAGGAGGAGTAGTGAATGCCCTTGTTGAAATAGAATCCCTTCAACCATAACATATTGTGGAGCTTCATATAGCAGCTTTCTTGTGCCCTTTCGATCCTCGGGTAACTTACTAGTTGTGAGGTACTCTACTATGAGGGTCATCCAGGTCGGTTTTATGTCAATCATTCTGACCTCAAATGTTTATGCTATTATGCTCATTTTTTCCAAGAACTCCACCGAAATTACATTCAGTGTATTTTCCTCTTTGGTGGTAGCAAGTCGAGCCAAAGCATCAACATTGGAATTCTGCTCGCGGGGTACTTGTTCAATGGAGCTAAACTCGAATTCAGAAAACTCGCCTTTAACCTTGGCTAAGTAGGCTGCCATCTTGATACTGCGAGCTTGGTATTCTCCCAATATCTGATTGACTACAAGTTGGGAATCACTATAACATTGGATCGCCATTGCTTTTAGCTCTTTCACCACCCTTAGCCCTGCCAATAAGGCCTCATACTCGACTTCGTTGTTGGATGATTTGAATCTGAACCTTAGAGCTGTATGGAATCGATGCCCTTCAGGTGAGATTAAAATTATCCCAGCTCCTGATCTGTTTTCATTAGAGGATCAATCAACGAAGATTTTCCACAACTCCTGCACCGATTATTTCATCGACTTGTCCTGAAAACCAGTGCACTCAGCCACAAAGTTAGCGAGGGCTTGACTCTTGATTGTTGTGCATGGCATATATAATATCTTGAACTGGTTGAGTTCGATGGCCCACTTTAGTAGACGTCCCGATGTTTTAGGTTTTTACAAAACCTACCTTAAAGGTTGGTCGGTTAAGACGTGGATAGTGTGAGACTGAAAATATGGTCCGAGCTTCCATGAAGCCAAAATAAGACAGAACACGAGCTTTTATACTAAGGGATATTGGGACTCAGCTTCGAGAAGTCTTTTACTTACATAATACACTAGTTTTTGCACCCAATTTTCCTCTCGAACTAACACAACGCTGATCGCATTTTCCATCACAACCAAATACAGAAACAAACATTCTCTAGATGTCAGTTTCGATAGTACGGGGGTTCAACTAGGTGTGCTTTCAAGTCGTGAAATGCCTGTTCGCATTCTTCAGTCCACTCGAACTTCTTGTTTCCTCTAAGCAACTTGTAAAATGGGAGACACTTGTCAGTGGATTGTTAAATGAAGTGGTTTAGGGCCGCCACCTTTCCAGTTAAAATTTGTACTTCCTTGTGCGACCTAGGCAAAGAAATTTCTAACAATAATCTGATTTTCTCTGGATTTGCCTCTATCCCCTTTGTGTTGACAATAATCCCCAGAAACTTTCCCGGTGAAACTTTGAAAGTGCACTTCTGAGGATTTAACTTCACGGCGTACCTCCTTAGTACGCCAAAACAATCTTCCATGACAAATACATGGTTACTAGCAGTCTTTAATTTAATGAGCATATCATTGACATACACTGCCATGTTTTTCCTGATCTGGTTAGCGAACATTTTGTTGACTAATCGTTGGTACGCAGCACCGACATTCTTCAGCCCGAATGACATAACTTTGTCGCAGTATACGTTATGATCAGTCATGAAGCTGTTATGCTCTTGGTCTGCAGGGTTCATCACAATCTGGTTAAATCCAAAATATGCGTCCATGAAAGACATGACCTCGTGAATGGCGGTGGCGTCTACCAACTAATCAATTCTAGGTAATGGGAAACAGTCCTTAGGACATGCCTTGTTAAGATCGGAGAAGTCAATGCAAGTTCTCCACTTCTCGTTTGGCTTCGGGACCAGAACGGGGTTAGCAACCCAGATCAGGTATTTTGCTTTCCTGATAAATCATCATTTGAGTAGGTGAGCTACTTCTTCTTCTAATGCTTCTGACTGTACTCTCCCAAGAAGCCTTCATTTTTGGGACTTTGCAGGCACATTCTTGTCCAAATTTAAAGTATGCATTATTATACTTGGATTGATTCCCACCATATCTTTATGCGACCAGGCAAAGACATCTAGATTCTTCCTCAATAATTCGACCACCTCATTCTTTCTTTCAACTTCAAGATTTTTCACAACTTTTACAACTCTTGAAGGTGTTTCTGGGTCGATATTGATTTCCTCGAGTTCCTCCACAACTTTGAGCTCAAATCTATCTTTGCCTATTTGCGGATCAATGTCGTCCTGTTGGGTGACCTTGTTATCTCCTTCTCGAGGTTCTTCCGTCCCATGGGTAACTTCCATTACCCGAGACTCCTCACCTTCTTTGGCTATGACCATTGCCTGTTGCCCGGGATGTGATTTTCCCTTTATGGCTATGGTGTAGCATTCTCGGGCGGTGAGCTGGTCTCCTCTTACTGTGCATATACCCGAAGCTGAGGGGAACTTCATTGCCAGGTGTCGGATCAAGGTAATGGCTTCAAAAACCATCAGTGCAGGTGTGACAGTCAGAATCCCGTGATCCGTAAGGGGAAAGACCGGGTAAGCTGTGCAATCCCACACCGCCTGGGGAAGGTCAAGTGTGATGATTCTAAGACTGTGTAGGTATGAGACTACACAGTTGAAAAGGGCTTAAATGGATTGATGGGTACTACCTATATCAACAAGATGCATATTCTTTTTGGTAGCCCATCACTTGAGAACTCCAAAGTTAAGCGTGCTTGGCCTGGAGTAATCTAGGGATGGGTGACCTCCTGGGAAGTTTTCTCAAGAAGTGTGCGAGTGAGGACAAAGCACGCTGGAAAGACTTGTGTTGGTTTGTAGGGCCAGTCGTCATTCCAGAAAGTAGCCATAGTGACGTGGGGCGTCACATATGGTATCAGAGCCTTGACCCAGTCGGAAGTGTTGCCGACGGGGACGTCGGGCCCGTAAGGGGGGGTGATTGTGACAGTCAGAATCCCGTGATCCGTAAGGGGAAAGATCGGGTAAGCTGTACAATCCCACATCGCCTGGGGAAGGTCAAGTGTGATGATTCTAAGACTGTGTAGGTATGGGACTACACAGTTGAAAATGGCTTAAATGGATTGATGGGTACTACCTATATCAACAAGATGCATATTCTTTTTGGTAGCCCATCACTTGAGAACTCCAAAGTTAAGCGTGCTTGGCCTGGAGTAATCTAGGGATGGGTGACCTCCTGGGAAGTTTTCTTAGGAAATTTTTCTTAGGAAGTGTGCGAGTGAGGACAAAGCACGCTGGAAAGACTTGTGTTGGTTTGTAGGGCCAGTCGTCATTCCAGAAAGCAGCCATAGTGACGTGGGGCGTCACAGCAGGTGGTCCCAAAATTGCGTTATATGCAGCCGGACAATCGTTTACAGTAACAGTTCGTGCATCCTCCCCTAGTGTGACCACCAGCCGATTGTCCCTATGGCCGCCATCCCTTCACCTGAAAATTCGTACAGTGTCATTGAGGTCGCCCTTAGATCAGTTACGGATAATCCCATCTTTTCTAGGGTGGACCTGAAAAGCACATTTATTGAGAACCCGTTATCTACCAATATCCTTCGTTCCCTTCGATTGGCGAGCTGAACGGTTACCACCAGCGAGTCATTATGTGGGAATAGAACGTGACTAGCGTCCTCCTCCGTGAAAATAATTGGTTGTTTTTCCGATCGCTGTTGTTTTGATAACCGTTGCTCTGAGATAAATTCCATAACGCTATGAGTTTTCAGCTCCTATATATACCTCTTTTGGGCTCCATTGCTTGTGCCCACAAAATGAGGTCCTCTGACAATAGTAGTTATATCTCCTCCTACTATTGGGGGAGGGTCAACTCGGTTCTCCTGATCCATCCGAGTCCTAGGCTGACCTATCAAAGAATCTGGAGTTGTACGAGAATTCTGCCCGATACATTGATTGGGAGCAACTCGGTTTCGGGCGTACTAGGCTAATGGTGCAGCCTGAATGAGAGTTTCGATCTCATCCTTCAATTGTCGGCAATCATCAGTATCATGACTAATGTCATTGTGGTATCGACCAAACTTTGAGGGATCTCCCTTCGCCCTCTAATTCCTTAATGGCTCTGGTTTCTTTCACAGAAGGCGATTAGAGTTTTCCAGGAAAATATGTTCCTGTGTATCCGTCAGGTCAGTGTAGGTGGCATAAATGGGCTTGAATTTTTCCCCGGGCTTGTTCTTCTTTATGCCATTCTGGTCGCCCTCACCATTCCCTTTCCTCTTATTATATCCTGCTTGATTATTCTGGGTAACAGGTTGAGCCGTAGCTGCCATATATGTCACCGCTCAAGAGGGATGGTTCCTGCGACAACAGATTGCGCCTCCTCCAAGTTTATCCATTCCTGAGCTCGGGCCAAAAACTCATTTAGACTTTTTACTCCTTTTCGCTGGAGCTCCTACCATAGATCCCCTCCCACCAGGATTCATGTTCTCATTGCCATGAGCTTGGAGCTATCATTAGCGTCTCTAGCTCGTGCTGCAACGTTGTCGAATCTGCTCAGATATGGTTTCAAAGACTCACAACGTTGCTGTTTTATGTTGGTCAATGAGTCGGCCTCTATCCGAGTTTCCTTTGAAGCTCGGAATGCTCTCTTAAACATGGAAGAAAACTTCTTCCACGAGCTTATCGAATGTTTTTTGTACTTTTTGAACCATTGTCTGGCAGGTCCGATTAGAGACGTGGGGAAAACAATACATCTTAGGTCAAACTCGACATTGTGGGCCATCATCAACATATTGAACATATCGATGTGGTCAAATGGATCTGTGTTTCCATAAATGTTGGCATGTTCGTCATCCTGAAGCGAACAGGATACACAACTACTGCAATGTTTGGGGCGAAAGGTTCGAGCTCCTCATCGGAACCATAATCATCAATCCCTTTCCTAGATAAGTGCTTCTTTATTTGCTCCTCCATCAAGGCCAGTCGCTCGAGGGTTGGGTCTTTGGTCTCTAGGTTAGTTGGGAGCTATTCACCAGCTCCCATCCTATTGTACGCGTTTGATGGGTTGTTTTCCCTCCAAGTTCGAGCTTGGTTAGGCAGGACATTCCCATTGTCACGTACGATAGATGAACCTCCCCTGTGTTGAGTATAAATCATAACATCACTGCGAGTTGGATACATCCTTTGTGAATTCAGATGATCATGAAAGTTGGGATGTGGATCAAAATGAGGACTTTGTGCTGAACTAAGATGATTCCTCAGGTTGCTTTCAGACTAGCCTCCATGTTGGCTCACCGTCCAGTAACTTCCATTTGCAAAACTTATAGCCCGCGACTAAGATCGAGGACTTGGATTATCAACACGTGCTCGTGGGACGTAAGTGTCTACTACCGGGGGGGGGGGGATTTCTCCTACTATTTCCATGAACTGTAGAGTTTCTCTGTGGGTGTGGTGGTGCAGGATGTCTAGCCGGCGATGACGGATGTCTTATTGGTGAGGCTATCCTCATCCCATCAAGACAGACTAAATTAGCCTGTCTTGGGTCTACTTCGATATCCCGAGTTCTTTGTGCCTGTGGTTCTGATCGCGACGCAGATGGATTCACTGGGGTGTTTTGTCTCTGTGAATTTGTCCTAGCTCGCCCTTATGGGTTGTTATGGGCATTCCTTGGAATCTGTGCGGAAGGCACGGAGCTGGGGGTCGCAGTTCTGACTAATCGACTGACATGCAGATGATGGCTCCTATGAAGATTAATGGGTTAAGCACTTCGATGATTTCACTTTGAAGGTACAGAGCTCGGATTGGCGGTCCTGACAGAATGACTGGGATCGGGTCAGTTATTCCCGTGGGACCTACTTTGCCTCTTTCCAACGTTAGCATTGGTTATAAGAAAAGGGTAACCGAGCTAGGACCTCCTTGATCTATCTGTTAGCCCTAGTGAGATGACTCCATAATTGAACACTCTCCATCTCGATGGCTGTTAGATATCCTAGATTAGGATTTGGTGGGCGTGACGCTAAACTCCCAGTGACGTCTTGACCCACCTGTTGCTTCCCAAGACGTTGCTGAACATCTGGGCTTTTTTTAGTGGGAACGACTGTATGATGCGCCTTTTGGCCATTAGGCTGTTCCATTTCGTTGTCATGCATCGATCGAGTAACCACCATGATGAACATTGAATGAAACTCGTAAAGGATTAAGCACTAACTTTCTATCAACGAAAGCACCAAACTGTTGACGCGACTTATTTGTAAACTGTTTGTGTTGTTTTGTGACAATACATGAGCGATAACAACCTCAAAAGAACCTCAAAGTCACAAGAGGAGTAAACATATAGAAAGTAAGTATCACATTATTCGAATAAATGTGGCGAGGGGAGATGTGAAGGTTATGAAGATTGCAACTGAAGACAATCTTGCGGATCCGTTTATAAAGACACTACCACAAGCTACATGTGATAAGCATATCAAGGAAATGGGATTAGTAGAATTAAGGCATTAGTTTCAATTAGTGCAAGTGGGAGTTTGAGTTCTTTGACTTGTTCGTTACCAGCTTACCCCTATGGACTAGCCCATACTTACATCTTGGGAACTCGGTAGTATAATTGAGTGGGAGTGTTAATCATAGATATGAACATCTATAGCTTTTGATGAAGAATTGAAACGATGGTTTCCTTTTAGTTTGGTTCAAGGTGTTAAATGATAGAGATCTCATTTCAGTAATTAAATTAGTTTACTGAAATATCATTTACAATGAACTAAGTGTTTTAAGGATAAAATACAATGAGGGGTAAAACGATATTTTAGTCCTATCTCATTGTAGACCATCTATAGAGGGTTGAGTGACAATTGTGGTTGTAACAATGGATAATTAATAGCGTATCTATATTTTTTATAGAGCGTTCTATGAATTCAAGAGTGCGATTCCGAGTCTATAGTGGAGTCACGAGGAATTAATAAGTTAGTAAATTTATTTGTTAAATTTATGATAACTTATTGGAGCTTGATTTCATAGACCCATGGTCCCCATTGTACCTTGGATAAAATCATCTAGATAGTCTCAATTAAATGATTTAATTATCAATTAGAATTATCAAAGTTGACCAGGTCAATTTTGGATAGTTTCACATAGTTATGTAATTTTGAGAAGAAAAGAGAAATTAGGGCAGATTTATTAATTAAGATAATTTGGTATCTAAATTAATAAATAAGTTTAAATAAAAGTTCAAATTATAAATAATTAATTTGATAAATGATTTAAATAATTATTTAATTAATTAAATCAACAGAAAATTATATAGGCCTTGATTTTAAGTCCAATGAGTTTATAATCAAATGGGAAATTACACGGGCCTAAAGTCCATTATAATTTCGACCTAGGGCTTCAAATTGGCTATTATTTTATTGATTTTTTAATTAAATTAAATGGCCTAAGTGAGTCTATAAAAGGAGTGCTTAGAGAGAAGACGACAGATAAGTTTAATCAGTGGTTTTCTGATAGTTTTAGATTCTCTCTAAACACAAGTCCTTTTCTAAGCCTCTTTATTATTTTCTCTTCTTCTCTCTGTATCTATATCATGTGTTGAGAATTGCCCACACTAGTCTAGGTGATTCTAAGGATACATTAGAAGACTGTGAAGAAATTAGAAGAACGGTTCAGTTTCTTGATAATACTCTGCGACAGAAAGGATACAAGAGTTAGAGAAACTGAAGAAATGACTCTTTCATTCCGCTGCGTATACTGTAAGTATTCTTATCTTTGTTTCTTTTTGAATTCAAATTTAGAAACATGTTCTAGGTTATCTCATATTAATTTGTTTAATATTAGACCTACAGGAAAATAAATAAAGATCATGTATAAAAAAAATAAAATTTGTGGAAATAAATTATTTATAATCAAAGCCAAAAATATTAGATTTGTTTTTGTATGTAAAATTGTTTTTTTTTTTATAAAAAAAATTAGATATTTTTGTAAGTTGATATTTAAATAATTAGATATTTTCTACAAATATTCAAATTTAAAAATAGACTAACAACTTAATTTTAAATCTTTTAATATATTAAAATATTAGAATTAAGATATTATATATTTAAGATGTTTTCTTTTAAATTCTTGATATTTTTATTAATTATTTATTTGAAAATATAAATATCTTTTTATTCTATAGTTTTTAATATTTAAATTATTTAAAATTTGAATATTGTTAGTTAGATATTTTTATGGATATTTGAATTTGATTAACTGTCTTAAGATATTTTAGGGTTGTTATAACTATTAATATATATTTTTTAAAAATGGTTAAAATATTTGGTTATAGTTGTAACAACACAAAATATTTTTGAAAAACAGTTTAGATATTGATTTTAAAATTTAAAATTGGTTAAATTTTGAAAAATATCAATTTTTTTTAGCCAATTAATAAAATATTTTTTTTAATAAATGAGATTTAAATTAACTTTGGTTAATTTTTTATAAATGAAATTTAAATTAATTATTGTTAATTGTTGATAATTTTTTCATTTAAATTGACTTATTTTTGTAAAAATTAAATTAATTTGAATTTTTTCGATAAATTCTAGATAATTAATTGTGGTATTTTTGCAAATGAAACAAATTGTGGTATTTTTTGCATAAATTCATAGAATTGCTCATATAGTAACACGATTAGGCCCATCCAATTATAACATTTCTGTTTGCACTAAATGTGGCATTTTTGCAATTGGGCTTAGATGCATATAGTGGCCCATATGTTTGTTAGATATATGTTTTTTTTGCCAAATAAAATATTCATAAAATTATAGGTTTTATTTGGCCCCATTAGAAAATGTAAAGTTTAAATTCCTCTCTTGTGGGTGACTCCACTTGTGAATGCCCATTTGCTTTGCATGACTATAGTGAGTCTAATCAATTAATAACAATTAATAAAATGAAGGTTTAAATTCATGTCTTTTGGACCTTGTATGGAAGATTGGGGGCCTTTGTAGTGAGAACGACATATTGGACCTAGCCCTCCTCCAACAAGCCCAATTGTTAAGGCCCATTTATCTAAGTTGGACTTAATTGTATATGCTCGTTATATTAGTTAAACCTAAATATTGATTAGCAACAAATTAATTCTAAATTAATTAAATTTGTTTCAATGTGACACTGTATAATTAATAGGAAATTATAGGACTTTAGTTTTAAAAATTTAATCTGTTTAATTTTTTTTGGAAAACCATAGTCATTAATTTTATAAAAATAAATAATAAAAATACTATTTTTAGTTTAATAATGAGCTTATTTTAAGAATTTTATTCGATCTCCACCGTTGGTTTAACATAGTCAATAACTTAATGGGGCCTCGAGGCGCTTTGATTCGTCCCCCTACGGAATGTGTTCATTAGTTATTTTGACAAGGTTATATTTTGAAAGATAGATAATTATAGGTCAAATTCTACTAGACTCACCCCTACGGTGACTACTAGGACTAAATCTATGATTATCGAAATCGTGGGTCTAGCTCATAAAATAAGAGATTTTGTTTTCTTATTTTGGTCGAATAGAAGGTTGTTAATAGTGATGCCCATTATTAAATGAGTTTACAACTCTATTTAACTAGTGGTATTTTTGACTCTTGCCAACCGGGACAAGGATATCATAGATTAATTAAAAACATAAAGAAATAGAGATATGATTGTTTTTGGTATTTTTTCTCATATCTTACATATTTTGGTATATGTTGTGCTATTTCTTGAAATTTGTGTGAATAGAAGTTTTATTGAACAAATGTGATTGATTTCTATTTTATTGGTAATTTGTAGTTTTAAGTTAAGTAGTATCTGTGTCTACTCCAATCCTTTCTCAACTTTCGATGGAGAAACTCACTAGAGAAAACTTCCTTAAGTGGAAGCAGAATATCAACATAGAGTTGATTGGTGACAACTCTGAATTCATCAAGGAATCCCCAGAACGAGCATCGTGTCTGCACTTTCGTGATGGCACCGTCAATGCTCGTGATGGCACCATAAATGCTTGCATAGCACCATCTCTGCACATACATGATGACACCGTGAATGCTCGAATAGCACCGTATCTGCACGTTCGTGATAACCTCAACTATGGTCTGATGCAGCTCATGAACGAGCTTCACATTATTGAACCTATCATGGGTGGACCTAGTAAAGGAGAAGAAAATAAGACTACTGCTGTTGCTGTTGATCCAGCTAAGAGTGAAGCTAACCGAGCTTTGTCTTCAAAAGCTGGAAACAAGAGGAAAGGTGGAAAAAACAACAACCCCAAGCTGCAAAGACGAGTGCACAACCCAGTGCACAGATGCCTAAGGGGAAGAACAAGAAAAACAAAAAAGGTAAAGATAAGTGCTTTCACTGCAAAGAGAAGGAGCATTGGAAACAAGATTGCCCTAAGTTTCTAGCAGTGAAAAACAAAGGCAATGATTATAGTTCATTTATCTTAGAAACATGTGTTTTAGAGAATGATAAATCCGTTTGGATTATTGATTCTGGATCTACCAACCATGTTTGTAACTCTTTACAACTTCTTGAATTGTGGGAGGAGGTGGACAAAGGCGGCTTAAAGCTTAGAGTTGAGAACGGAGCGTTTGTTAAGGTCCAAGCTAGAAGAATAACTTGTCTGAAGTTCAGAAATAAATACTTAATTTTAAAAGGTGTATTTTTTATTCCAAATTTTAGTAGAAATTAATTTAAGTTTCCATGTTGCAATTAGAATGATTTGTTATGACCTTCACAAGTTCTAATATATCTATTTCTTTCAATGGATCATAATTGTGTATTGCATGTTTGGAAAACGAGCTTTATATTCTGCGACCTAACGAACCCCTCTCTCTTAATAATGATTTATTCAAAGTAGCTAAACCTATGACCAATAAACGTCAAAAGAACGATAACGATAATATGACGTATTTAGGCACTTGAGACTAGGTCACATTGGCTATGATAGGATTCAAAGACTTACAAAGGACGGACCTTTGAGGGAACTCACCTTAGGTGAATTACTTGTCTAGAAGGCAAACTGACCAAGCGTCCATTCTGTGTAAAGGGTGATAGGGCCAAAGAACCACTTGAACTTGTTCATTTAGATGTTTGTGGACCTTTGAATGTACAGGCCATGGGTGGTTTTGAGTATTTCGTCACTTTCATTGACAATTACTCTAGATACTCATGTATTTACCTAATGCGTAGGAAATCAGAAACATTTTCAAAGTTTCAGGAATTCCTAGCAATGGCTTAGAACCAATTAGGTAAAACGTTAAAGATCTTGCAAACTGATATGGGTGGAGAATATTTGGATATGTAGTTCCAAGATCATTTAATTGAACTTGGGATTTTATCACAATTTACTGCCCCAGGTACTTCGCAACAAAATGGTGTAGCAGAAAGCTGGAACAGAACTTTATTGGAAATAGTTAGATGCATACTTCATTACTCAACTCTACCAACTTCATTCTGAGGACATGCAATTGAAACCGTGAATGACATTATCAATGTCGTGCTGTCTAAATCAATCCCTAAAACACCTTTAGAACGCTAGAATGGTCGTGAACCTAGTTTACGCCATTATAGAATCTAGGGGTGTCCCGCTCACGTCCTGAGGAAAAAGGAAGGAAAGATAGAACTGCAGATTGAAGTTTCCATGTTTGTTGGCTATCCGAAATGTACTCGGGGTGGACTTTTCTATAGTCATTCAGAAAAGAAAGTGTTTACTTCTATGAAGGCTACTTTTATGGAAAATGACCATGTCCAAAACTTCAAACCTCGCAGCAAAGTAGTTTTAGTAGAGATGGTTAAAGATTTGACTCCAACCAATGTTCCATCATCATCATCACAAGTTGATGATGAAATTCCCACTCTTATGTCCAACTGACGCAAGTCGATTCAAATGAAGAAAGTACCACTGTTCCTGAGCAAACTGTCACAGAGCCTCGTCGTAGTGGGAGGGTTTCTAGGAACCCAGTTTGCTATGGTTTGGATGGTGAAACCAATATGGTTGTTGGTGACACTAGTGATGATGATCTGTTGTCTTTCAAACAAGCAATGGCTGGCCCTGAAAAGGAACTATGGCTCAAAGCCATGAAACAGGAAATGGAGTCCATGTACTCAAATTTTGTTTGGGATCTTGTTGAAGCACCTAGTGACTTTAGGGCCATTGTGTGCAAGTGGATCTACAAGAAGAAACGCGGTGTTGATGGAAATATCGAGACTTATAAAGCTCGATTAGTGGCAAAGGGTTATACCCAAAGAGAAGGCGTGGACTATGAGGAAACTTTTAGTCTGGTAACCATGCTCAAGTCCATTCGCATCCTCCTATCCATAGCAGCCGCTCTCGACTATGAGATCTGGAAAATGGACGTTAAGACAACTTTTCTTAATGGAAAGCTTGATGAAGTCATTTATATGGATTAGCCAGAAGGATTTAAAGTAGCTGGATAAGAAGGAAAAGTTTGCAAGTTGAATAGGTCCATCTATGGACTTAAGCAAGCTTCTCGTTCTTGGAATCTTAGGTTTGACGAAATAATCAAAACCTATGTGATTAGTGGTAAAAAATACACATTTATTGATTTTAATTGTCAAAATAAATTAAGTTTTAATTAATATTTTCGTGGAATTAATGTGATATATTTTTACATTGGAAATATTTGATCTTAATTTAATTTATTTATATTTTGTAGAAAATAAAGTGTATTTTGGCACTTGGAAACAAAGAAAAAAAAGAAAGCAAGACTAGAAGAAGTAGAACTGAAAATATAGTAGAAATGTGACATTTTTGAAAGAGGGAAGCCCAAATAATAGCCCAGGCCCGCCAGCCTCCTTGCACCTCAGCATGCCACCTGGCGTTCTCTCAGAGCGCCACCTGTCCACAGCCTTGCATCTTCCAGCAGCTCCCTAAAC